>NC_091192.1:19505072-19542083 GCF_040958095.1 Procambarus clarkii | reverse complement strand
TCTCTCTCTCTCTCTCTCTCTCTCTCTCTCTCTCTCTCTCTCTCTCTCTCTCTCTCTCTCCTTCCTTCCCTCCATCTCCCTCTCTAGATAACCATAGACTCAAGAGAGTGCGAAAGACTTGTCGTTCAAATCTTAACAAGAAATACATAAATAACTGTTTTTTTTATTATCTTATGTTAATATGTCTATGATAAGATATTACCATTATTTTTTTATATTTTGTGTATATTCTACCCCACATAATACTTATATTCCCCCAATAATACTTATATTTCTCCCCCCCCCCCATAATTGTTATGTGAGTATTTACCCATGTTTTTCATCACAGGTAAGTTCATGTTGGCGGGTACCAGCTGAAGCGACAGTGAGTGGTGAAGACTGCTGGGATTCGAGTGTGCTTGTGTGTTAATGGTATGTTATGAGCAGTCTAACCCACCGAACCAGTAAGTAAGGGAGAGATATATAATAATTTACACGTGGGTAAATAGTAGAGGGGCTGGTCCCAAACCTGCACACAGAAATAACACCACATGAGACCAGGAGGCATGGCAGGATGTGCAGAATACCCCCGTTGAAGAGCAGAGGTGCAACAGGTACTCTGAGAGAGAACTCTATCAACATCAGGTGCCCGAGACTGTTCAACACGCTTCCACTACACATAAGGGGCATAACTGGCCGACCCCTCACAGTGTTCAAGAGAGAACTATCAACATCAGAGGCTCGAGACTGTTCAACACGCTTCCACTACACATAAGGGGCATAACTGGCCGACACCTCACAGTGTTCAAGAGAGAACTATCAACATCAGAGGCCCGAGACTGTTCAACACGCTTCCACTACACATAAGGGTCATAACTGGCCGACCCCTCACAGTGTTCAAGAGAGAACTATCAACATCAGAGGCCCGAGACTGTTCAACACGCTTCCACTACACATAAGGGGCATAACTGGCCGACCCCTCACAGTGTTCAAGAGAGAACTATCAACATCAGAGGCCCGAGACTGTTCAACACGCTTCCTCTACACAGAAGGGACATAACTGGCCGACCCCCTCACAGTGTTCAAGAGAGAACTGGATAAGCAACTCCAAAGGATACCTGATCAACCAGATTGTAATTCATACGTCAGGCTGCGAACAGCCGCGTCCAACAGACTGATTGACCAGACCAGCGGCCCGGTCGGCGACCGGGCCGCTGGGGGACGTTGAGCCCCGAAATCATGGCCAGGTAACCACAAGGTCAGATAACCTGCCCCAGACTACAGAGCCAGGAGCCAGGAGCCAGAGTTCCACCCCAACTCCTAACACCTATGATGTCTGCCTTTCTCGTGGGACCATTTGTCAGCGTGTCACATATAATGGCTCTATGAATAACAACAACTGACTCCAAGGCCTCGTTTTGACCCCAGCTGGACCCCACAGCTGGACCCCACAGAGGACCCCACGTAACTGTTACAGCAGGACCAACAGGACATCTGCACTTTTCGAAGCGAAACCAAAGATGAAAAAGAGTTATGCAACGTCACAGTTTTACTAAATTTATTATCTTACTAAAGGATATGGGCCCTCGGGCACCCCAGTTAGGGGCCCCTGACTATGCCTTTAAGTGTCTTCTCACCTCGGCCTGCCCTGTTGATGACAGTGAACTCTCCTTCAGCTTCAATGAACTCAACTCAGGCTTCCTCCTCTCTCTCTCTCTCTCTCTCTCTCTCTCTCTCTCTCTCTCTCTCTCTCTCTCTCTCTCTCTCTCTCTCTCTCTCTCTCTGAGTGCGGCGCAAGTGAAGCTCTGCTGTAATTATGTAAATGGGTCTTAAACGCTGTATCCCCCTCCGTCGCTCCTACGTACTGCTGCTTATGCTGCTCCCTCCCTTCTCTCTCCTTCTTTCTCTCTCTCTCTCTCTCTCTCTCTCTCTCTCTCTCTCTCTCTCTCTCTCTCTCTCTCTCTCTCTCTCTCTCTCTCTCTCTCTCTCTCTCTCTCTCTCTCTCCCCTCTTCCCTCCGTTCCCTTCCCCTCTTCTCATGGGCCTCTCATCCCCCAAACACCCTCGCTCCTCCTCGTCTAATGTTAGTACATATAAGGCAAATTCTTTTTCACCTGTGTTGCTTCTCTTTTTCCTACAACACTTGCGGGTCCTCCTACAACACTGGCGGGTCCTCCACCAACACTAGCGGGTCCTGCTACAACTCTGGCGGTCCTCCTCCAACACTGGCGGGTCTTGCTACAACACTGGCGGGTCCTCCTACAACACTGGCGGGTCCTCCTACAACACTGGCGGGTCCTCCTACAACACTGGCGGGTCCTCCTACAACACTGGCGGGTCCTGCTACAACACTGGCGGGTCTTGCTACAACACTGGCGGGTCTTGCTACAACACTGGCGGGTCCTCCTCCAACACTGGTAATCCCCATTGGGCCCTCAGGACAGGTTGAAAGAAAGGATAAAGGGGTATATCCACCACACCAGGCTGGGTAAAAAGACGGATATCCTTGTCTGCTGAACTCGAGTTATCCAGCAGACACTTGGAGGGTCTTCCAGCAGATGGAAAAAAATCCAAAGGAACAAGGGGGAGCGGGATAGGGGGGGGGAAGGACCTTTGACAAGCAGCCGGCTTCCTGTCTCCGTCGAGACCACTAGAGATAAAAGGGGGTAGGGGGCTCTCAGGTGAATTCAGGTAAACGATATTGATTTAAGAATATGCAACTTCTTTTTTTTAAAGGTTTTAGTTAAACTGTAACAGATCTTAAATAATTTATTAAACACATTTTCAATCCCAATATGAAACAATCGAAGTTTGTCTACTGGTTTTCAGTAAATGTTTAAAAGTCTGAAAATAATTTGGAAAGGTCATTTAGGAACTTTTTTAAAGGTTATTTTACAAATTATCTCAAATATTAAATGTTTAACCTTTGAGGGGGCGTTCGTTTGAGGACCGTTCGCTTGAGGGGGCGTTCGCTTGAGGGGGCGTTCGCTTGAGGGGGCGTTCGTTTGAGGACCGTTCGTTTGAGGGGGCGTTCGCTTGAGGGGGCGTTCGCTTGAGGGGGCGTTCGTTTGAGGACCGTTCGCTTGAGGGGGCGTTCGCTTGAGGGGGCGTTCGCTTGAGGGGGCGTTCGCTTGAGGGGGCGTTCGTTTGAGGACCGTTCGCTTGAGGGGGCGTTCGCTTGAGGGGGCGTTCGCTTGAGGGGGCGTTCGCTTGAGGGGGCGTTCGTTTGAGGACCGTTCGCTTGAGGGGGCGTTCGCTTAAGGGGGCGTTCGCTTGAGGGGGAGTTCGCTTGAGGGGGAGTTCGCTTGAGGGGGAGTTCGCTTGAGGACCGTTCGCTTGAGGACCGTTCGCTTGAGGGGGCGTTCGTTTGAGGACCGTTTGCTTGAGGACCGTTCGCTTGAGGGGGCGTTCGCTTGAGGACCGTTCGCTTGAGGACCGTTCGCTTGAGGGGGCGTTCGTTTGAGGACCGTTCGCTTGAGGGGGCGTTCGCTTGAGGGGGCGTTCGCTTGAGGGGGCGTTCGCGTGAGGGGCGTTCGCTTGAGGGGGAGTTCGCTTGAGGAGGCGTTCGCTTGAGGACCGTTCGCTTGAGGACCGTTCGCTTGAGGACCGTTCGCTTGAGGACCGTTCGCTTGAGGGGGCGTTCGCTTGAGGGGGCGTTCGCTTGAGGGGGCGTTCGCGTGAGGGGCGTTCGCTTGAGGGGGAGTTCGCTTGAGGAGGCGTTCGCTTGAGGACCGTTCGCTTGAGGACCGTTCGCTTGAGGACCGTTCGCTTGAGGACCGTTCGCTTGAGGACCGTTCGCTTGGTACATTTCCTTTTCTTATATCAAGAACCTCCTCCGTTCAGAAGACCAAATTGTTCTGTTAAAACAACCTCTGATCGCGTTGGATCACAGAGCCCTATCCCCTCAGGTTTGATGCTTGCTGTTGAGAAATGACGCTAAAGAGGCAAACTTTACCCTGAAGGTTTTAAGAGTGTTATACTTTACAAAACGTCAATAACCTCGTTATTAAGGCTACATATAAGTTATGCATCAATTTTCCCTATCTCTCTCTCTCTCTCTCTCTCTCTCTCTCTCTCTCTCTCTCTCTCTCTCTCTCTCTCTCTCTCTCTCTCTCTCTCTCTCTTTCTCTCTCTCTCTCTCTCTCTCTCTCTCTCTCGAGCGTACTGTTCTTTCCTATCCTGGTCTTCGTTATCCTGCCTCTCCCTATCCTATTCCTCTCCTCTATTCTCATCTATCTCCTCTTGTCTGGCTTCTCCTTCTTTTATATCAGTACATTTTTTTCCCCCGCTACTACTTCATTTCTTTAATCATTTCTCCCCCCTCCCCCCCTCCCCCTCCCTATGCGGCGAGCATATAACTACAGTTTAAAAATGCACAAACTTTTTGTTATATTCTATCCCACCTTTGTCTCTTCGATATCGACCCCTCCCTCTCTTCCTTCCCACTGTCATGTCTTATAGCTTTATCCACTCTCTCTCTCTCTCTCTCTCTCTCTCTCGCTCTCTCTCTCTCTCTCGCTCTCTCTCTCTCTCCCTCTCCCTATCCCTCCAGCCCTCCTCCCCCTCCTCCCTATCCCCACACGCCATCCCCTATCTTTATCACGCAATTGATAAAACACTTAGACTGATTTTTTCCCGGCAAGAAGGGGCCGAGCAAATGACCTCATTTGAATATAGTTTGCATTAATCTTGACTTCACACCCCCCCGCTTCCCTCCCCATCCCCCTCCCACACACACACACTTCTTTCCGCCACACTTTTTTCCCTCCCTGACACTTTTTTCCCCCCTGACACTTTTTTCCCTCCCTGACACTTTTTTCCCCCCTGACACTTTTTTCCTCCCTTTATTTTTTCCCTAACCTCTTTTCTATATAGGGAAGGAGTTGGAAAGGGGGGGGAGGCTTCCTGGTTTTACTGCCCCCCCCCCCTGTTTTAGTTTATTCCTTGTGTCATTTTTTTTCCCTTCGCTGTAGTTTATTCCTGCTAAAAGTGGCCACTTTCTTTCCCGTGTGGCACCTTTATTTCCCCCTCACTGGATTGTTTACTTTTATCCACCTTATCTCCAAGCTGTTATCTAGGAGATGAGGATTCTCTCTCCCTTATATCCTGTTATCTTCCTCCCTTAGCTCCTGTTATCTCCCTCCCTTATCTCCTGTTATCTTCCTCCCTTGTCTCCTGTTATCTTCCTCCCTTATCTCCTGTTATCTCCCTCCCTTAGCTCCTGTTATCTCCCTCCCTTATCTCCTGTTATCTTCTTCCCTTATCTCCTGTTATCTTCCTCCCTTATCTCCTATTATCTTCTTCCCTTATCTCCTTCCCTTAGCTCCTGTTATCTCCCTCCCTTAGCTCCTGTAATCTCCCCTCCCTTATCTCCTGTTATCTCCCTCCCTTATCTCGTGTTATCTCCTCTTATATTCCTTACCTAATGTTATCATTCTCCTATGTCCTCTTTGTTTTTTCCTTTCATGGACTCGCTTTTTTTTCCTATTTTCCTGAGTAATATCTACATTTTCTTATCACACTTCTATAGTTTCCTCTCCCAGTCATACTTTCTCTCCTCCTGTCCTTCTTATCCACCCTTCGTAGTGTCTCATCTTTTCCCTATGTCCTCTCTTTTCTGTGTTTTTTTCCTGTCCATCTCATTCGTGATTCTCGAGTTTTTTTTTCCATTTTATTATTTTTCTTTTGGGTGTAGGTTTATTCCCCCTGTGTATTCTCCCTGTTCTTCTTCTTGACTTCTTTCTCTCTCTCTTGGCTTTCCTTCAGTTCCTCTTCGTTTCAACACACTCCTTGGACCCGGGGACGATTTCCGGCCCAGGGGCAGAAACGATTGGGTAGAGTTTCTTTCATGTGATGCTTCTGTTCAGTTAGCAGTAATTAGGTAAACTGGGAGTGGGGAGTGGGGGGGGAGGTATGTACTCACCTAGTTGTGCTTGCAGTGGTCGAGCATCGGCTCTTCAGCCCCGCCTTTCGGCCGTCATTGGTTCACTGCAGTGTCTCTCTTCACTCGTGAATTGCAAAATTGCTTCTATATCCGCTCTGTCAATCGAGTATAGTATCTTGTACGTCGTTATCATGTCAACCATATTCTTTCCTTTAGTGTAGTGAGGTCCAGTTTCCCTCAGTCTTCATAGCTCAGTCCCCTCAGATCAGGAACGAGCCTTGTTGCATATTTTATGTTTTTTTCTAGTTTTGTTTACTGTTTCTTTAGGTAGGGGTTCCAGGCTGGGACAGCTTCTTCTTGAGATGATTTCGGGGCTTTAGTGTCCCCGCGGCCCGGTCCTCGACCAGGCCTCCACCCCCAGGAAGCAGCCCGTGACAGCTGACTAACACCCAGGTACCTATTTTACTGCTAGGTAACAGGGGCATAGGGTGAAAGAAACGCTGCCCATTGTTTCTCGCCGGCGCCTGGGATCGAACCCAGGACCACAGGATCACAAGTCCAGTGTGCAATCCGTTCGGCCGACCGACTGAGCATACTCAGTAATGTGTCTCACAATAGATGTATAGACACTCAGGCTGCTCAGTATCAATGAAAAGAGGGAACAAAGGGGCAATAAGAAACCTTCTTGAACGTGAGACGTCTGAGGTGGGGAGAGGCACGGGCGACAGTTCGATCCCATTGTATGACCTCGCCATCACCGTCTGTGTGATACTGTACGAAACAGCTGGAAAATGGTGGGGCTTAGGAGCTAGGTTGCGAGCCTTAAAGTAAAGGCTCAACCACTTGGACATCTTGGTAGAGTGAAAGCATCTCTTCTTGCAGAGTCGGCGCTCAATACCCGATGGTCCAAGTTGTTCGGCATCATTCATCCCCCTTTTATCATATCCCAGCATCTTGTCCTCGCATCCCAGCTCCTTGTCCTCGTATCCCAGCTCCTTGTCCTCGTATCCCAACTCCTTGTCCTCGTATCCCAGCTCCTTGTCCTCGTATCCCAGCTTCTTGTCCTCGTATCCCAGCTCCTTGTCCTCGTATCCCAACTCCTTGTCCTCGTATCCCAGCTTCTTGTCCTCGTATCCCAGCTCCTTGTCCTCGTATCCCAGCTCCTTGTCCTCGTATCCCAGCTCCTTGTCCTCGTATCCCAGCTCCTTGTCCTCGTATCCCAGCTCCTTGTCCTCGTATCCCAGCTTCTTGTCCTCGTATCCCAGCTCCTTGTCCTCGTATCCCAGCTCCTTGTCCTCGTATCCCAGCTCCTTGTCCTCGTATCCCAGCTCCTTGTCCTCGTATCCCAGCTCCTTGTCCTCGTATCCCAGCTTCTTGTCCTCGTATCCCAGCTCCTTGTCCTCGTATCCCAGCTCCTTGTCCTCGTATCCCCTCCACGTGGTACAAAGTCACACTGGCTTAGTTCTTTGCCCAAATAATTATCTCGGCTTGAAACACAGGATGGTGACCACATGTATGGAATGGTATCCTATATTTGAAATATCTGGGAGTCGAACCCAGGTGTGCGTACTGCGTCTGCCACGAACGCCAGAATCTCTCACACGTTCGATTCTAAATTCTCTTGTCAGGCATTGTTTCCGGGAATGCAACGTTCTCATGAGAAGGAAGGGAAGGGGGAGAGGAAGGGAAGGGGGAGAGGAAGAACTTCAAGAAGAGTGGGAAGGGAGGAGGAGGAGGAGGATCAGAAAATGATGTGAGGGGAAGAAAGGAGGGTGGAAATAGAAGAAGGGATAAAGAGGAGAGGGGGAAATCCAGAAGGAAAAGGGTGAGAGAGAGAGAGAGATGGGAAGGGTGGTGTTTGTTTCAATATGTTGGTGAAATGGTGTCTTAAATACCCCCCCCCCCCCTTCCCCAACCTGCCAGCTGTAACAGGGAGGCCTGTGTCCTCATGCTGTGTCCTCTTGCTGTGTCCTCCCCCTGTGTCCTCCCCCTGTGTCCTCATGCTGTGTCCTCTCCCTGTGTCCTCTCCTTGTGTCCTCCCCCTGTGTCCTCCCCCTGTGTCCTCCCCCTGTGTCCTCCCCCTGTGTCCTCTCCCTGTGTCCTCTCCCTGTGTCCTCCCCCTGTGTCCTCCCCCTGTGTCCTCCCCCTGTGTCCTCTCCCTGTGTCCTCCCCCTGTGTCCTCCCCCTGTGTCCTCCCCCTGTGTCCTCTCCCTGTGTCCTCCCCCTGTGTCCTCTCCCTGTGTCCTCTCCCTGTGTCCTCCCCCTGTGTCCTCCCCCTGTGTCCTCCCCCTGTGTCCTCCCCCTGTGTCCTCTCCCTGTGTCCTCCCCCTGTGTCCTCTCCTTGTGTCCTCCCCCTGTGTCCTCCCCCTGTGTCCTCCCCCTGTGTCCTCTCCCTGTGTCCTCCCCCAGTGTCCTCCCCCTGTGTCCTCCCCCTGTGTCCTCTCCCTGTGTCCTCCCCCTGTGTCCTCCCCCTGTGTCCTCCCCCTGTGTCCTCTCCCTGTGTCCTCCCCCTGTGTCCTCCCCCTGTGTCCTCTCCTTGTGTCCTCCCCCTGTGTCCTCTCCTTGTGTCCTCCCCCTGTGTCCTCCCCCTGTGTCCTCCCCTTGTGTCCTCTCCCTGTGTCCTCCCCCTGTGTCCTCTCCTTGTGTCCTCCCCCTGTGTCCTCTCCTTGTGTCCTCCCCCTGTGTCCTCCCCCTGTGTCCTCCCCCTGTGTCCTCTCCCTGTGTCCTCCCCCTGTGTCCTCCCCCTGTGTCCTCCCCCTGTTTCCTCTCCCTGTGTCCTCCCCCTGTGTCCTCTCCTTGTGTCCTCCCCCTGTGTCCTCCCCCTGTGTCCTCCCCCTGTGTCCTCCCCCTGTGTCCTCCCCCTGTGTCCTCTCCCTGTGTCCTCCCCCTGTGTCCTCCCCCTGTGTCCTCCCCCTGTGTCCTCTCCCTGTGTCCTCCCCCTGTGTCCTCTCCTTGTGTCCTCCCCCTGTGTCCTCCCCCTGTGTCCTCCCCCTGTGTCCTCTCCCTGTGTCCTCTCCCTGTGTCCTCCCCCTGTGTCCTCCCCCTGTGTCCTCCCCCTGTGTCCTCTCCCTGTGTCCTCGTTCTCCCCCTGTGTCCTCTCCTTGTGTCCTCCCCCTGTGTCCTCCCCCTGTCCTTCCTTCCATCTGCCATATTGATACTGCCTCTGTTTCCCCTCTTATTTTAAGCTGTGTGTTCTTATATTTGGTTTTATGCAGTCAGTTGGTCCTCTTGAGTCTCTCTCTCGTAATATTGTGGAGGTGTTTGTTTGTTTAGGGGAAGCCAGTGTGAGTCTCTGGTTGGTGCTGGGTGCAGGTGATGACTCCTCTTGCCTGGTGCTGGTGGTGGTTGGTGGTGGTTGTTGGTGGTTGTGGTGGTTGTGGTGGTGGTGGATTGGTTAGAGGGGTGAAAGGGGGGTGGTTGTTCATGTTGCTTTTCTGGTTGTTACAGTTCTGTTTGTTGTGGTGGTGGTGGTGGTTGCTGTGGCAATGGTTGTTGCTGTGATGGTGGTAGTAGTGGTTGTTGAAGTACTTGCCTATCTGTGTCTACGGGGGGGGGGAGGGGGAGGGGGGGGGGTAAGGTCAGGCTCCTCATGATCCGCCTCCTACCCTGATTGTGGTGATGGTGGTTGAGGCGGTGGTGGTTGTTGCAGTAATTGTGGTTGCAGTGATAGTGGTTGCAGTGATTGTGGTTGCAGTGATGGTGGTTGCAGTGATTGTGGTTGCAGTGATTGTGGTTGCAGTGGTGGTGGTTGCAGTGGTGGTGGTTGCAGTGATGGTGGTTGCAGTGATTGTGGTTGCAGTGATGGTGGTTGCAGTGATTGTGGTTGCAGTGGTGGTGGTTGCAGTGATGGTGGTTGTAGTGATTGTGGTTGCAGTGATTGTGGTTGCAGTGATTGTGGTTGCAGTGATTGTGGTTGCAGTGGTGGTGGTTGCAGTGATTGTGGTTGCAGTGATGGTGGTTGCAGTGATTGTGGTTGCAGTGATTGTGGTTGCAGTGATAGTGGTTGCAGTGGTGGTGGTTGCAGTGATGGTGGTTGCAGTGATTGTGGTTGCAGTGATTGTGGTTGCAGTGGTGGTGGTTGCAGTGGTGGTGGTTGCAGTGATTGTGGTTGCAGTGGTGGTGGTTGCAGTGGTGGTGGTTGCAGTGATGGTGGTTGCAGTGATTGTGGTTGCAGTGATTGTGGTTGCAGTGGTGGTGGTTGCAGTGGTGGTGGTTGCAGTGGTGGTGGTTGCAGTGGTGGTGGTTGCAGTGATTGTGGTTGCAGTGATGGTGGTTGCAGTGATGGTGGTTGCAGTGATGGTTGTTGCAGTGATGGTTGTTGCAGTGGTGGTTGTTGCAGTGATGGTGGTTGCAGTGGTGGTTGTTGCAGTGGTGGTGGTTGCAGTGATGGTGGTTGCAGTGGTGGTGGTTGCCAGTGCAACCCGTTCTCGCAAATTTAATAAGTCAATATTGACTTATTAAATATGTGCATAGGTGACATACTTAACATAATAGATACCCTTAAAAAGATTCATAGAAAACACCGACCTTACCTAACCTACTTAGTATGTTAAGATAACCATCTTATTGCTTCGTAATTACAGTTATTACCTAACCTATAATAGGTATAGGTTAAGTAATAATTGTAATTACGAAGCAATAAGATGCTTATCTTAAGATACTAACAAGGTTAGGTAAGGTCGGTGTTTTCTATGAATCTTTTTAAGGGTATCTATTATGTTTAGTATATCACCTATGCACGTAGTTAATAAGTCAATATTGACTTTACGAATTTGCGAGAACGGGTTGTGCCAGTGGGTCTGGGTCGTTGCCACGATGGGGAGATAATGGGTGATTTCATTTGTTAAATGTATGGCGTTTTTCACTCGCAAAAACTGCCTGTTATAATGGCACTTCTGGCACCGCAATTATCAGCACTAACAACCACGAGCGGAACTGTTATTAACGGCATTTTTTTTACTGTATTACAGCAAAAAATACAGTTGTATTTGCTGTATGAACGATACAACAAACATAACTCGAAAAAAAGATATAATATTAAACAGCCAAATTATTAAATTATTAAATTATTAAACAATTATTAAACAGCCAAATTATTAAACAGCCAAATTATTAAACAGCCAAATTATTAAACAGCCAAATTATTAAACAGCTAAATATTAACACCAAATTAAGAGTATCATTAATTGAAACATTTGCAATAAGAAAAAAAAATTGCGCTGCAACACTGCAAGGTTGCATGTTGTTGTTGTTGTTGTTGTTGTTGTTGTTGCCCGGGAGAGTCACCTGTCAATATCAGTCTGCAAGTAATTCATTGCATGCAAATCTCTGTTGCTTGCTCTTGTTTACAGCTGCTTGAAGCTGCTTGTTCCTTTCAGTCCAGTCACAGTGGGAATTTTTAATGAGTTGTAAATATGAATACTTGTGTTTTATTTTTTGGGGTGAGGGAGGGGGTGGTGGGGAAGGTTAGGTTAGGTTAGGTTAGGTTAGGTTAGGTTAGGTTAGGTTTTGGGTGAGGGAGGGGGGTGGGGAAGGTTAGGTTAGGTTAGGTTAGGTTTTGGGTGAGGGAGGGGGGGTGGGGAAGGTTAGGTTAGGTTAGGTTAGGTTTTGGGTGAGGGAGGGGGGTGGGGAAGGTTAGGTTAGGTTAGGTTAGGTTAGGTTTTGGGTGAGGGAGAGGGGGTGGGGAAGGGGGTATTTTGGGAAGAGTATTGTTGAAATAAGAGAATCAGAGAGACATGCAGACAGTCAGATAGACAAATAGACAGATACATAGATATTTTGACAGATACATAGACAATCGACTTGAGAATGGTCCAGGACGGACCGAAACGTCGTCGTCCCTTCACCTTCTAGTGTGTGGTCTGGTCAACATACTTTAGCCACGTTATTGTGACTCATCGCCTGCATACATAGATAAATATATATAGATTTACAGATCTATAGATAGATAGGCAGGAATGCAGGCAGACTGTCACAGATTCATACAGAAACAGAAAGACAGAATAACATTCATTTGCGGTGGCCGTGTGTGTGTGTGTGTATTTTCACCTATTTGTGCCTGCAGGATCGAGTATTGGCTCTTGGACCTCGCCTTTCTAGCCCCAGGTCGTTTAAAGCCATGACTCCTGTCCTCTTTCCCAGTCATATCTACTTTTATAGTTGTGAATAGAGTCTGCTTCCACAACCTGCTAGTTTAGTTCATTCTGTTTTCCCACTACTCTCACGCTAAACAAACTTTTCTAACATCTCCATGACTCATCAGAGTTTCCAGCTTCCACCCATGTTCCCTTGTTCTGTTGGTGTTCCGTGTGAACAGTTCGTCTACTTCCACTTTGTTAATCCCTCTTTAGTATTAAATATGTTTCCATCATTTCCCCCCCCCTCTTTCTCTCCCTCCTTTTATCTAGCGTCGTCAGGTTCAGTTCCTTCAGTCGCTCTTCATCCCCCCCCATTCCTCGCTATTCTGGGACGAGCCTCGTTGCAAACTTTTGAATCTTTTTCAGTCTCCTTATGTGTTTCTTCAGGCGGGGCCCACACGCTAGGATGGTGTCGCAGAGGCTCTCTGTGACACCATCATATATATATATATATATATATATATATATATATATATATATATATATATATATATATATATATATACATACATACATACATACATATATATATATATATATATATATATATATATATATATATATATATATATATATATGTATATATATATTAGTATATTTTGGTAGCAGTCTTTCCTGTAGACATATATTATTAAATATGACCGAAAAAGTAAGATTAATAATTCTAACACGAATTTTCTCAATCTTTCGTACATTTCGTTTCACTGTTGGAGGTAAATCAAAAATCAATTCTCCAAAATTCATTTTTATTTCTAGTCTGACGCGACACGAGCGCGTTTCGTAAAACTTATTACATTTTCAAAGACTTTAGTTCACAAATACACAACTGAATAGAACTTACGCATCTCCGATTTTATATCTACATTTGAGTGAGGTGGAAGGGGTGATGTGACATTAACACAAGACAGAACAAGATGTGGTATTAATAGGGTATTAATTTCATCAACACAAGACAGAACAAGAGTATTAATAGGGTATTAATTTCATCAACACAAGACAGAACAAGAGTATTAATAGGGTATTAATTTCATCAACACAAGACAGAACACGAAACAATGGATATTGAATAGAAGTGTTTGTAGAAAGCCTATTGGTCCATATTTCTTGATGCTTCTATATTGGAGCGGAGTCTTGAGGTGGGTAGAATATAGTTGTGCAATAATTGGCTGTTGATTGCTGGTGTTGACTTCTTGATGTGTAGTGCCTCGCAAACGTCAAGCCGCCTGCTATCGCTGTATCTATCGATGATTTCTGTGTTGTTTACTAGGATTTCTCTGGCGATGGTTTGGTTATGGGAAGAGATTATATGTTCCTTAATGGAGCCCTGTTGCTTATGCATCGTTAAACGCCTAGAAAGAGATGTTGTTGTCTTGCCTATATACTGGGTTTTTTGGAGCTTACAGTCCCCAAGAGGGCATTTGAAGGCATAGACGACGTTAGTCTCTTTTAAAGCGTTCTGTTTTGTGTCTGGAGAGTTTCTCATGAGTAGGCTGGCCGTTTTTCTGGTTTTATAGTAAATCGTCAGTTGTATCCTCTGATTTTTGTCTGTCAGACAAAATTCCTGGGTTAGTCTTAGTCAGCATAGTTTCAAGTATGTAATATTTCATGATACTCTTGTCAAACATTGCAATGGAATTAGACCCCAGATTCTTATGTGTAAACATCCTTGGATCTCCCCCTTTTGGCCAGGTCAGAGGTCAGTCACACATGTAATTAATAACTCCTCTCTTGAAGAGTGTATGGTGAATGTCAAACAAGCTTATTGAAATATTTCTTGAGTGTTTGTACATTCTTGGTGGGTAGCAACAGCAGATCTCCCCCCACCCCCCTGTGGGGGTTGTATATAGAGGTCCTGTACGGACTTAGTAAGGACAGAGTGCCGGACACCGGGGTCCAGAGAGGGCTGTGAAGAACATCTCAGCCAGGGAGAGACAGGTCTTAAGGTAACGTGTGTTATCTCTGAGGTTTTGTTCCATGTCCAAATTTCTTAACTTTTTGCCAGTGTTAGAGTAGGATTTATAAGTGGTGTTTGACATAATTTTGGTCTCAATAAACTCATGTTAAATTTCCCGTCTGTGTTAATTGTTGAATCCTCTTAGCCTTTTTGGATATAGGGGCTGACAACCGTTTCCATAATTAATGACAGTCATAGAAGTACTCTCCAAGTCAAGCAATGTTTCTTGCCTCGTTGCTTGATATAGTCTCAATGGTCAAAGGCAGATGGTGGCAGCGTATTTAATCCTTGTGTTAGCATTTCCTTGTTGGCAGTGTACCTTTGAGTTCCGGTGTAACCATCATATGTCAGCTCATAACAGTGTTACCAAATGCAACCGATGGGGAAGTGTTACTCAGGAAAAGTAGTGTTTACATTATTAGTTTAGTATCCATTATAGTGGTGTTCCATTTAGAGCGGTGGTACACATTAGAGTGGTGTTACACTGTGTGTGTGTGTGTGTACTCACCTAGTTGTGCTTGCGGGGGTAGAGCTTTGGCTCTTTGGTTCCGTCTCTCAACTGTCAATCAACAGGTGTACAAGTTCCTGAGCCTATTGGGCTCTATCATATCTATACTTGAAACTGTGTATGGAGTCAGCCTCCACCACATCACTTCCTAATGCATTCCATTTGTCAACCACTCTGACGCTAAAAAAGTTCTTTCTAATATCTCTGTGGCTCATTTGGGCACTCAGCTTCCACCTGTGTCCCCTAGTGCGTGTGCCCCTTGTGTGTGTGTGTGTGTGTATGTGTGTGTGTGTGTGTGTGTGTGTGTGTGTGTGTGTGTGTGTGTGTGTGTGTGTGTGTGTGTGTGTGTGTGTGTGTGTGTGTGTGTGTGTGTGTGTGTGTGTGTGTGTGTGTGTGTGTGTGTGTAGCGCAGGTTTGGGAGGAAGCAGAGAGCGTGAGAGCGAGCCAGGTGTCGGGGGGGGGGTGTTCACGGCATTCAAGAAGAGTAGGTTTATTGTGGTGGCGTTGATGAGTAATTGTCTTGAAGGGAGGAGGCCCAAGCGCCCTTCATCGTTTCTGAAGGCCAAGTTGGTTAGCTTACCAACAGTCCTTTGGTTAGGCTACCAGTTACCATTGGGGGGGTCATCCCTTCGCTCCTATTATCAACTGTGACATCCCCCCCCTTTCACCCTAATCCCTCCAATATTGAGAGAGGGAGTACCTGGCGGACAAGAAACAGAAGGTCAAAATTAGAAAGGATACGACACACAAGTAATGAGAGGAGCCCCAGATATCGTCTCTTATCTTATTGCACGATGCACATAGGTCTCTCCTTCTCCTCGTCCTCTCCTCTTCTTCCCTCTTCTCCTCTTCCTTCTCCTCTACACCTCGTCGCCCTTTTAATTATATGGGAGATGGCTGGGAGCCTTCAGAGCGAGAGGGCGAGCAAGTCGTACATCAATTTTTAATGAATTTTGGAAGAGTCGAGTGAGGTGGGGAAGGAGGGTGGGCTAGGGGTTAGGAGATGTGGGGGGGGGGAAAGGAGAGGGTGGGGGAGGTCAGAAAGAGGAGGGGGAGGGAAGGAGGGGAGGGGGGGAGAGAAAGAGAAGTGGGGGGGGGGACAATACAACGATATTGTCTTAAAATGTCACAATGAGACTAATTATGTTATCTACTACATTTTATTTTTTTTTATCAAGAATTTTCTTGTCACAACTTTTTTCTTGTCACAGAATGTCTTGTCACAAACCTTCTTGTTACAGACGTTCTTGTCGTGTCTCAACTATCTTATCATGCCACAAACTTTTGTTTCGTCACAAACTTTCACAAACTTTCAACATTATTGCACAACGTTGACATTTGTCCTTCGTTATGAAAGGGTTACAAACCGGCGTGGGCGACCCGGGCTCCCATTCCTGCCAGCCAAGGTCAGCCAAGGTCAGCCAAGTCTTCCAAGGTCAGCCAAGGTCAGCCAAGGTCTTCCAAGGTCAGCCAAGTCTTCCAAGGTCTTCCATGGTCAGCCAAGGTCTTCTAAGGTCAGCCAAGTCTTCCAAGGTCTTCCAAGGTCAGCCAAGGTCTTCCAAGGTCAGCCAAGGTCTTCCAAGGTCTTCCAAGGTCAGCCAAGGTCTTCCAAGGTCTTCCAAGGTCTTCCAAGGTCAGCCAAGGTCTTCCAAGGTCAGCCAAGGTCTTCCAAGGTCAGCCAATGGCGGTGTTGCTGACTGTGGCAGTCTTGGAGGTGAGGAAAGTGGCCTTTGGATGCCCACTTTTAGGAGCCAATGAACCCGGGTGAAGGGGGCATTGATCTTCCCTTCCCATCTTCCCCTTTTCCATCTCCCTCACCTCTCGCCCTACTCTCCCCTTTATCTTCTCCCTCTCTATCCATCCCTCCCTTTATCTTCTCCCTCTCAATCCCTTCCCCCTTATCTCTCCTGTTTTCCATTCTCTCCCTTTATCTTGTGTCCTCTCTTTCCCTTCTCACCTCCTTCCCCTCCTCCCCCCCCCCTCTCCCTCTGGGACAGCGTCTTCTCTCCTTTCTCAGGTGAGTAGTAAGCAAGCAGGATATATAAGACACTGTTGGGAACACTACTGCACTCAGCACCTCTCCTGTGCCAGGTAAGTCCACTACGGGCTCACCATAGCCCGTGCTACTTGGAACTCGTTCCGAGTAGCTGAATCTATAACAATACTACTACAGAGGAGGTGAATCCACGAGAGCGATCCACTAGAGCCCTTCCCAGTTATCTTGTATACATCAAAAGACCCTTTGAACCCTTTAATTCAATTTGAAATCTAGTGAACCTTTTTTTTTGAGGGGGGGGGGAGTAGAATTCAAGTCTCTATGAGTGGAATTGAACTCGGTTTCCCTAGTTGTAGGTTTAGCATTGGTTTATCGGTAATGGTTTAATGCATATAGTTCTATTTAGGTCAACCTGCTGCGGATTCGAAGCTTCGACTGTGACTGGTCAGCCTGCCCGTGTTCGAATCCCTAAGACGAGCTTCATTTCAGTTCGTAGTGTAAAAATACTTTTAATCGTCCTAACCGATACATCTAATTTAACATAAACCTAACTTCTGTACCAAACATAATAAACCCAATTACCTTAAAACTAATTAATTTTATTTAATGAATTTAATTCACCATTGAATTACTTTAATTGTTTCATTGACCTGGGCTCTACGAGGCTCGAACCGGGGACCCTCGCCTGTGTGAGGCCGAATAAGCTCTATTGATTAGATAGAGCTATTGAAGCTCTATTTGGAATGTTTATTTACACGGAAGTTTGGATAATATTTTTAATACTTTAGATTAATTTAATTAATTTAATTCATTATTTAATTCATTTAATTCGTCATTTAAAAAAATATATATATAAAATATGGCTTTCCTATTTTTTAAGGTGGCACCATTCTTCAAGTAAGTTCCTTTTTAAAGGTAAAACTCATTTAGATCTAAATGCCTGTTAGAGGTAAACTCATTTGGACTTAAATCCCATTTAGAGATAGATTCAATTAGGTTTAAATCCCCCCCCCCCTTTGAGAATATATTTTTGTGTAAACATATAAATTCGAATATATTATCTTTTGGACGATGGATTCCTTTGAAAAGTTTGGTGCATGTCTTCAGAGGATATCACCTTGAGATGTGAGAGCTCTAGAGAGAGCTCTAGAGAGAGCTCTTTGGCTCTTACCTTCAAAGGGAGTGTGGTGTTGGTGGGGGCCCCAGGTGTGTGGTGTAGTCAGGTGGGGTGTTGGCCTAGCCAGGTGTAGTGGTGTGTGTAGTCAGGAGTATATTCAGGTGTGGATATTTGTATATTCAGACAAGGCTGAATATACAAATCGACATATGTTATAAATATAAAATTAGTGGTTTTTCCAACTTCTAAAACATTAGCATCTCTCTCTCTCTCTCTCTCTCTCTCTCTCTCTCTCTCTCTCTCTCTCTCTCTCTCTCTCTCTCTCTCTCTCTCTCTCTCTCTCTCTCTCTCTCCCCAGTCTCCGCTCTAACCGGTTCATCGTTCACAGTTACTATGCCGACAGGGAAATCAAACGTCCCAATTACACAGTCAACCTTACCTGTTAATTAAATTGTCATAATTTAATTCTGGTTTGAATGTATGGGTGAGGGGGGACGGGGGAGGGGAGGGGGAGGTAGGGGGTTGTCTTTATATATGTACTAGGTCTTAAAGACTCTTAAAGGTCTCTCTCTCTCTCTCTCTCTCTCTCTCTCTCTCTCTCTCTCTCTCTCTCTCTCTCTTTCCTTGTTCTTCCCTTCCCTCTGGTTGTGTTCCATTCACGAGGCATCACACAGGGGGGCCGCTGACATGACCTCTTCATCTCTCTTTCATCCACCTCCTTTCTTCTCACTTTCTCTCCTTCTTCCTCCCCCCTTTCTTTTCTCTCTCTCTATACCTATTCTGCTCCGTTCATCAATTCCCCCCCCCACCCTCCCACTTTCACAATTTTTGTATCTCCCTTTTTATTCTCCATTTCTCCATTCCTTTCCTCTTTCTTCTCCCCTTCCTCTAGTCCCCCCCCCCCACTTCTTTATTTCTCTCATCCCCTCTTTTTCTCTGTGCAGCTATTCTTTGGTCGTGTTCTCTTTGTGATTTTGCTTCCCAGTCTCTTCGTGTGTATTCACTGGAGGGAGGGAGAGAGAGAGAGAGAGAGAGAGAGAGAGAGAGAGAGAGAGAGAGAGAGAGAGAGAGAGAGAGAGAGAGGGAGAGAGAGGGAGAGAGAGAGAGGGAGAGAGAGAGAGAGAGAGAGAGAGAGAGAGAGAGAGAGAGAGAGAGAGAGAGAGAGAGAGAGAGAGAGAGAGGGGGAGAGAGAGAGAGAGAGAGAGAGAGAGAGAGAGAGAGAGAGAGAGAGAGAGAGAGAGAGAGGCAGACAATATAAGTGCGTGTGGGGATGCAATCGGTTATATCTTGAGATCTTGAGGTTATCTTAAGAGGATTTCGGGGCTTAGCGTCCCCGCGGCCCGGTCCTCGACCAGGACTTTTTTTTTTTGTTGCACACCCCGAGGAAGCAGCCCGTAGCAGCTGTCTTAACTCCCAGGTACCTGTTTACTGCTAGGTGAACAGAGGGTTTCAGGGTGAAAGAAACTCTGCCCATTTGTTTCTGCCTTCGCTGATGATCGATCCCCGAACCCTAGGACTACAAATCCAGAGTGCTGTCCACTCAGCCGTCAGGCCCCTCTAGTCCCTTACTGGGCTCTATCATATCTACATTTGAAACTGTGTATGGAATCAGCCTCCACCACATCACTGCCTGTAGCAGGATAAGGACTCCGGTGGCACCTAGTTAGAAGCTGTTAGGGAAGGCTGTTAGGGGCTTGGGAACAACGCCCCCCCCCCTCCTCTCCCCCCTCTCCCCTCCTCTCCTTATCCTCTTACCTCTTTTCTCTCTCTCTCTCTCTCTCTCTCTCTCTCTCTCTCTCTCTCTCTCTCTCTCTCTCTCTCTCTCTCTCTCTCTCTCTCACGCCTCCCTTACCTAGGGAGGAGCTTTCCTAGTCCTTCAGTCAACAACCATTGGCTGGTCCCGCTCACAGGACCCGGCCGTCCGTTGCTTGTCGCCCTATAACCTCTCACCCAATACGTCGCATTACTGACGTATTACTGCACGTGAGAGCGCCGTAATATTGACTTGTGTCCTGTCCCATCTGCCTCGATAGGTTAGGGGGGTTGGTTGGGTTTGTACGCTTCTGGTTAGGCCAAACAGTCGCGTTTTTGTACGGAGTAATACTCAGTGGAGTGCACGTGGTGAATACTCAGTGGAGTGCACGTGGTGAATACTCAGTGGAGTGCACGTGGTGAATACTCAGTGGAGTGCAAGTGGTGAATACTGAGTAGAGTGCAAGTGGTGAATACTCAGTGGAGTGCAAGTGGTGAATACTGAGTAGAGTGCAAGTGGTGAATACTCAGTGGAGTGCACGTGGTGAATACTCAGTGGAGTGCACGTGGTGAATACTGAATAGAGTGCAAGTAGCGAATACTGAGTGAGTGAAAGTTGCCAGTTTTAAATAACGAAGGTGGAGTCATCCATGGAATACTGTGGATGTCAACGACCAGCTGCTCCGCCCATGATGGGGTTCATTGTTGACCTACTGGTCTGTTGTGGCTGGGGCTTGGTGTGTGTGTGTTGTTTGTGGGTGGGGCTTAATGGGTGCGTCTGATGTATAATGGGTTTGGGTCTGTCTGTCTCTCACACTAGAACCCGTACCTAAAGTAGCATAAAGTAACACTAGACAAAGTTTCAAAATTATGCCACAAGGTCCGGTCCTAAGCAAAAAGGTCTGAGCTATGAGGGAACTGGAGCTCTCTACACTAGAGGAAAGAATGAATATGGTTGACATGACAACGACATACAAGATACTATATTCGATTGACAGAGTGGATATAGAAGCAATTTTCACATTAAGGACCAGAAGAACGAGAGGACATAATTGGATACAGGAGACACAGGAGTTACAGAGGCGCCTCTACAGCCTAAGAGACGTAAATAGGAGGAACGGATTACTGTAGAGGAGGAAGTTGTTGAAGCCAATTCCAGACACAACTTTAAATGGGGCTGAAGAGCGATGCTCGACCACTGCAAGCACAACTAGGTGAGTACACACACACGCACGCACATGCACACACATGTGCGTGTGTGTGTGCGCATAGATAGATATTAGAAAGAACTTTTTTAGTGTCAGAGTGGTTGACAAATGGAATGCATTAGGCAGTGATGTGGTGGAGGCTGACTCCATACACAGTTTCAAGTGTAGATATGATAGAGCCTGGTAGGCTCAGGAATCTGTACACCAGTTGATTGACAGTTGAGAGGCAGGACCAAAGAGCCAGAGCTCAACCCCCGCAAGCACAACTAGGTGAGTACACACAGTGAGGGGCGAGGAGTGGGACTGGCGGAGAGCAACAAGCGGGGTACCTCAAGGAGCGGTGTTGGGTCCCATACTATTCATCATTTATGTAAACAACTTGACTGCAGGAGTTGAGTCTTATATGTCAATGTTTGCAGATGATGCAAAACTAATGATGAGGATTGTAAGATTCTCCAGGATGACTTGAACAGGTTGCAGAGATGGTCCGAGAAATGGCTGCTAGAGTTCAACATCTTCAAGTGTAAGGTAATGGAAAGAGTATCAAGATCCAGGAGACCGAAAGACCAATACACGATGAAGGGTAAACTACCTCCCTATAACGACCAGAAAAAAGGATCTGAGTGGACGTAACACCAAACCTAACTCCAGAGGCTCATATAAATAGAATAACGTCAGCCGCAAACTCTACTCTGGCAAAAGTCAGAACATTCTTCAGGAACCTGAATAATGAGGCTTTTAGATCGCTATATACCGCCTGTGTGAGGCCAGTCTTAGAGTATGCCGACCCATCCTGGAACCCCCAGCTAAAAAACTCACACAAGGAAGCTCGAAAAGGTGCAGAAGTTTGCAACGAGACTCGTCCCAGAGCTGCGAGGGATGAGGTACGAAGACAGACTGAAGGAACTAACCTTGACGACGTTATAAAGGAGGAAGGAGAGCGGGGACATGATACAGACGTATAAAATACTTGGATTAACAGGGTGGAAACAGAGGAAATGTTTACAATACCAACAGAACAAGGGGGGCACGGATGGACGCTTGAGACTCAGATGTGTCATAGAGATGTTAGAAAGTTTTCCTTTAGCATAATGGTAGTGAGTAAATGCCATGACCTAAAGGAGCAGGTTGTAGAGGCTGTTTCATAACATTAAAAGTTATGAATAACTTTAAAAGCAGGTATGATAAAGAAATAGGCCAGGAGTCATTGCATTAGACAACCAATGGCTGGAAAAGCGGAGCCCGAGAGCTAGAGCTGGCTCCTGCTGGCACTTCTGATTTATACTTGACATCTCTGATATACTTGATTCCTCTGATTGATATTTGACACCTCAAGCTACTTTGCGTTGATTTCGGGGAGCCACTTCCCCGCGGGCCGGTCACTGACCAGGGCCACCTGGTCTTAATGCTTACTGCCTCTGATGTTTGACACCTGTCATTGATACTTCACACCTGTCATTGATACTTCACACCTGTCATTGATATTTCACACCTGTCATTGATACTTCACACCTGTGATTGATACTTCACACCTGTGATTGATACTTCACACCTGTCATTGATACTTCACACCTGTCATTGATACTTCACACCTGTGATTGATACTTCACACCTGTCATTGATATTTCACACCTGTCATTGATATTTCACACCTGTCATTGATACTTCACACCTGTCATTGATACTTCACACCTGTCATTGATACTTCACACCTGTCATTGATACTTCACACCTGTCATTGATATTTCACACCTGTCATTGATACTTCACACCTGTCATTGATACTTCACACCTGTCATTGATACTTCACACCTGTGATTGATACTTCACACCTGTCATTGATATTTCACACCTGTCATTGATATTTCACACCTGTCATTGATACTTCACACCTGTCATTGATACTTCACACCTGTCATTGATACTTCACACCTGTCATTGATACTTCACACCTGTCATTGATACTTCACACCTGTCATTGATACTTCACACCTGTCATTGATACTTCACACCTGTCATTGATATTTCACACCTGTCATTGATATTTCACACCTGTCATTGATACTTCACACCTGTCATTGATACTTCACACCTGTCATTGATACTTCACACCTGTCATTGATATTTCACACCTGTCATTGATACTTCACACCTGTCATTGATACTTCACACCTGTCATTGATACTTCACACCTGTCATTGACACTTCACACCTGTCATTGATATTTCACACCTGTCATTGATACTTCACACCTGTCATTGATACTTCACACCTGTCATTGATACTTCACACCTGTCATTGATACTTCACACCTGTCATTGATACTTCACACCTGTCATTGATACTTCACACCTGTCATTGATACTTCACACCTGTCATTGATACTTCACACCTGTCATTGATACTTCACACCTGTCATTGATACTTCACACCTGTCATTGATATTTCACACCTGTCATTGATACTTCACACCTGTCATTGATACTTCACACCTGTCATTGATACTTCACACCTGTCATTGATACTTCACACCTGTCATTGATACTTCACACCTGTCATTGATACTTCACACCTGTCATTGACACATAAGGCGACTCCATACCTGTCCTTTATCGATGCTACCATCACACTTGCCTGTCTCAAGTACCCCCCTTTACATCTGTCCAATCACAGTACCATCAGGATACTGTTAGTAACACTGCCCGAATGCACACATCATATCAGCTATCTACAGCATATGTTATCCACAGCATGACTTACGCCTGGCGTAGCGTAAGATAACGCATATCTTAACAGACAGCCGACAGACTTGTATATTACTCCTGAGCTGACTTGCCGCTGGAAGGGGGGGGTGGGGGATGGGCAGCTAGGGGTTATTTGCGTTCGGAAAAACACGTATAAATCACGTTTTTTTTAGCTGAATGTGAGGGAAAGAGGAGAGGAGGAGGGGGTATTTGTGGGTGTGTGCACGACAGGTCGTGGAGAGGAGGTTTGAAAGCGAGATATCGGCTGTGTAAAATGTATAGAGAAATGAGACGGGGTGAAATGGGGGGTTGGGAGAGAGAGAGGGGTTGTGTGTGTGGTGGGGGGCACACGTGTGGTGGGCGGGACTCAGGTGAATGTTCCACCACCACAGGTGAGTGAGTGAGTGTACCCACCAGCGAGCCGCAGTGACTAGGCAGTGTTGAGTTGCTCTGTCATCTGTCCTATAGTCTCTCTTATTCTTATTATATACTGTCGAACTTGCCTCATCGCATCAGCCACCGCCCCCCTTGCTCGACTCCTTAGCGAGGGAGTCACACACACACACACTCCCTAAGATCACACACACACACACACTCCCTAAGATCACACACACACACACACTCCCTAAGATCACACACACACACACACTCCCTAAGATCACACACACACACACACACACACACACACACACACACACACACACACACACACGCGCACACACACACACACACACACACACACACACACACACACACACACACACACACACACACACACACACACACACACACACTCCCTAAGATCACACACACACACTTCCTAAGATCACGCACACACACACACACACACACACACACACACACACACACACACACACACACACACACACACACACACACACACACACACACACACACTCCTTAAGATCACACACACACACACACACACACACACACACACACACACACACACACACTCCCTAAGATCACACACACACACTTCCTAAGATCACACACACACACTTCCTAAGATCACACACACACACACACACACACACTCCCTAAGATCACACACACACACTTCCTAAGATCACACACACACACACACACACACACTCCTTAAGATCACACACACACACACACACACACACACACTCCTTAAGATCACACACACACACACACACACACACACACACACACACACACACACACACACACACTTAGTCTGTCTCATATCCTCTGGGCAGAAGAGGGACCTGGCATGCCTACTCACACACACTTCCCATGGTTCGGGTGTTGTAAGGGGAGGGGGTTGTGGGGTTGGGGGGGGGAGGCACTGAGGTGATGACTGACTGACACTCGAGGTGTCGAGGAAGGAAGAGGAGGAGGAGCCAGATAGAGCCCCCTCTCCCCCCGTCCTCTAGAGTAATGACCCAACGCGGCCGGATATGGCCGGCTTGTCGTCCCTTCTCTCGCATTTGCATTGGAAACAAAGCCTTAATCACCGCCTGGCTGGCACCTGGGCCTTTCCTCTTTGTCGCCTTTGTCACCACTATACTGTCACCACCACCACTGTCACCACCACCACTGTCACCACTATACCATCACCACCACCACCACCTCCCCGCCAAACACACACCGAAACTACGACGTTGGTACAACGTTCGAACAAGTTTTAACACCTCCTAACCAGTTATAACAACCAATATAGCAAGTTGTAACAACGTTCTAATACGTCATAAACACGTCAAGCCAAGATGTAACAACTTTATTACAAGTTGTAACAAGCGGAAAATAGGCACAGTTTCGGTTTGTGTTTCCAGGGCTCAGACCAGTACCGTAATATGCAACACCAGCCTGGAATCCTTACCAACTGAAGCATGAAACCAGCCTTAGAAAAGCAGAACAGTTTGGAACAATATTAATGCGAGAGCTAAGAGGCTGAGAACATGATCACAACATACACGATACTGAGGGGAAATGGACAAAAGTGAACAAGGACAACCTCTTTAAATTGACAGAAGAGGACGTAAATGCAATCTGGAATCACAAATAAGCCGAAGAAATGTACGGAAAATAATACTAAACACTTGTGGAGGGGATGAAGAAGGGAGAATGAAAGCAGAAGTTGTGGAAGCCACCTCCAGCCACAACTGGAAGGCCAGAGCAGCCATGTAAGAGAGCAGCCATGAAAGAGAGCAGTCATGCAAGAGAGCAGCCATGTAAGAGAGCAGTCATGCAAGAGAGCAGCCATGTAAGAGAGCAGCCATGTAAGAGAGCAGCCATGTTAGAGCAGCCATGAGAGAGAGCAGCCATGAGAGAGAGCAGCCATGTAAGAGAGCAGCCATGTTAGAGCAGCCATATAAGAGAGCAGCCATGTGAGAGCAGCCATGAGAGAGAGCAGCCATGAGAGAGAGCAGCCATGAGAGAGAGCAGCCATGTTAGAGCAGCCATATAAGAGAGCAGCCATGTAAGAGAGCAGCCATGTAAGAGAGCAGCCATGAGAGAGAGCAGCCATGAGAGAGAGCAGCCATGTAAGAGAGCAGCCATGTTAGAGCAGCCATATAAGAGAGCAGCCATGTGAGAGCAGCCATGAGAGAGAGCAGCCATGAGAGAGAGCAGCCATGAGAGAGAGCAGCCATATAAGAGAGCAGCCATGAGAGAGAGCAGGCTTGTAAGAGAGCAGCCATGTAAGAGAGCAGCCATATAAGAGAGCAGCCATGTGAGAGCAGCCATGAGAGAGAGCAGCCATGAGAGAGAGCAGCCATATAAGAGAGCAGCCATGAGAGAGAGCAGGCTTGTAAGAGAGCAGCCATGTAAGAGAGCAGCCATGAGAGAGAGCAGCCATGAGAGAGAGCAGCCATGAGAGAGAGCAGCCATGAGAGAGAGCAGCCATGAGAGAGAGCAGCCATGAGAGAGAGCAGCCATGTAAGAGAGCAGCCATGAGAGAGAGCAGCCATGAGAGAGAGCAGCCATGAGAGAGAGCAGCCATGAGAGAGAGCAGCCATATAAGAGAGCAGCCATGAGAGAGAGCAGGCTTGTAAGAGAGCAGCCATGTAAGAGAGCAGCCATGAGAGAGAGCAGCCATGAGAGAGAGCAGCCATGAGAGAGAGCAGCCATATAAGAGAGCAGCCATGAGAGAGAGCAGGCTTGTAAGAGAGCAGCCATGTAAGAGAGCAGCCATGAGAGAGAACAGGCTTGTAAGAGAGCAGCCATGTAAGAGAGCAGCCATATAAGAGAGCAGCCATATAAGAGAGCAGCCATGAGAGAGAGCAGCCATGAGAGAGAGCAGCCATGTAAGAGAGCAGCCATGAGAGAGAGCAGCCATATAAGAGAGCAGCCATGAGAGAGAGCAGGCTTGTAAGAGAGCAGCCATGTAAGAGAGCAGCCATATAAGAGAGCAGCCATATAAGAGAGCAGCCATGAGAGAGAGCAGCCATGAGAGAGAGCAGCCATGTAAGAGAGCAGCCATGAGAGAGAGCAGCCATGCGTGTAGTAAGATAAACACCCTCATAGCCACCATCCCGCATGACAAATTAACACCATACCTGTGTACGATCCCAGGTAAGGTGTCTACCTGTCCCGGTTGTGTGTCTCTCACCACCTCCTGTTCTGAGTCGCCTACCTCTCACTTCCCCCCCCCCCCCTCTCTCTCTCTTTCTCTCTCTCTCTCTCTCTCTCTCTCTCTCTCTCTCTCTCTCTCTCTCTCTCTCTCTCTCTCTCTCACCTCACATTCCTACCTCTCACTCATCTCTCATTAGATACAGAAGCAGGTAGGCAGCCAGTCATACAAATATACAAGAAGTGACACACGTAAACACAGAGAATATATATGTGTATATTGTGTATACCCCATGTGTATACCCCACGTGTATACCCCCTGTGTATACCTCCTATGTATACCATACTATTTTCACCCGTGTGGGTAGCCAAGTTATTCTGACAACTCTACTGCCCCCCCCCTCCCCCCTCGTCCGGAGACGCCTCTCTATAACTCTATTGATCTACCAGTTATTATATCTAATATCTATTATATCTATCCTCTCTTATCTGCTTGTGTATTATTTCGATGTATTTGCTAATACTTATGACTTAGTTGTATATTTTAAGACAGGATGGAAGGAGGAGTTTTGGGGGGGGGGGGGAGGGGATAATTTTAGGCTTTATAAACCATGTTTTTGATCGATTATAAACATTTGTTCTGTTCAGACATGTTCTGTTCTTCTCGTTCTACGCCTCTCCAGAACAAAATTATTAGAAATTTAACATTTGTTTTTCGGTAATATGTCAATGTCTTCAGCGCTTGTAACAGTGAAGAACTCTTTGGAACATCCCGTTCTCCTAAAGATTTTCCCAGACGACAAGAAAACGGTCAATTTACAGTCGCTCTCCTAACCTACCAGAGGACCCAAAACAGAAAACGGGACAGTACGTCACTTTTCGCCCATTTTTGGTCGAAAAGCGACGTTGTTTGTAAGAGGACAGGTTAGTAGCGATGTACTGGGGCCTGAATGCCCCAGTTCAGACCCCCCCCCCCCTTGGAAAAAGCCTGTTTTGTTTTTCTGCCGGAAACGTTGTTTCTTTTTTTAGAGTGTCTCTCGTGGTTATCTCTCGCTGATTTTTTGGGGGACAGGGCTTAATTTGCTCCATTGTTGCCGAGGAAGCAAGAAGCTGTGGCATGTGGCGATGGGTTTAAGGCTTAGGGAAATTCCTATTACTGGAGCTTTTATACAAAATTAAGTCCATGAGAGCAGGTAGCCAAGCAGACAGGTAGCCAAGCAGACAGGTAGCCAAGCAGACAGGTAGCCAAGCAGACAGGTAGCCAAGCAGACAGGTAGCCAAGCAGACAATAATGCCAGATGTATCAGAACGGGTTAATCTTAACGATTATACATAAAACACGGAATATAATCAAAATCAACTTAAATTACAAATGTATGGGGGGGGGGAGGGTAAAAGACAATATATGAGTGTACGTGGGAGACTTTCAACGCTCCACCTGATGCTACATATCCTCTTCTTCGAGGCCGAGGGTCCCAACAAACACAACCAGAGGGGGTATATATGTTTATATTTATATAAATTTAAATACACAAACACTAGATGGAATACCGTGTGTTTTCCAGGTCTCTCTCTCTCTCTCTCTCTCTCTCTCTCTCTCTCTCTCTCTCTCTCTCTCTCTCTCTCTCTCTCTCTCTCTCTCTCTCTCTCTCTCTCTCAGAATATGCCAATCCACCATTTCAGGTTTTATAATAGTTGTTAGTTGTCGCCATAAGAGCCACTCCTGTTTAAGGAGGATCATGGGGTCGACACGGCGCCGTCCATATGACACACTCCATACAGTCTCAGGAGACCATAGAGTTGGACTCTGGTTGTCGGTCTGGAGTGGCCTCTCCAGGGCACAAAGCCTTGGGGGGGTAGGTTGATACGGGGGAGAAGCTGTTACCCATGCAGCAGGTCCCCTCTTCTCCACCAAAGACATAATGTTGCGAACATTGGGTTTTCTGTCGTGACACATATTATGGAGCAGGAAAGAGGCAGTGAGTTTTTATACTTTCTGGATGTCCGGTGAAAATATGAATACAGAAGTTGTGCTTGGTGCTATGAGTGAAGATTAACACAGAACACAAGGAGTTGTATTTTTAATACAACAGAGTTGTATTAAAGCTCTGTAAAAAAAAGTTGTGTTGTTGTTGTGCCAGAGAAAAACAGTTTGGTAGTCACAGGTTGTATAGTATAGTTTTTTCTGTTGAATAAACCCCATACTATATAGTGAATAGACTTTTTACCTTTTACAAAAAAAAAGGTATCAATCGTTTCAATTTCTGTCCTTCCTAAGTACATCACACCTAACTGTGTGCGTCCCTGAACAGCCCAATTAAGCCCCACCCTACCTCAACATAGCGTGCCATCTAACTACACGTATCAATAGACAGTTATTAACCATCCCCCTTCCCTACCATCCTTACTTGTAATAAACTATCCTTAACTATACGACCGTGTCAATAAATGATCGTCCCCCCCCCCCCCCTCCCCTCTCCCCCCTAGCCTGGCTAGGAGAGAGAGAACAGGAAGGGACTGTCCAATACAGATATTGTGTTAGGGGGGAGGCCTGGCCCCTTGTGTGTGTGGGGGGAGGGGAACCGGGCCGCTTGTGTGGGGGATTGGGGGGGGGGGAGGGATTATATAGTTTTGGTACGTGAACTTTTCCTCAGTGAGGGAGTGTTGGATGTTGGTATTCACGGGACGATATTAGATCATATTTACTAAGTTATGTTTAGAATGTTTCACGCGGCTCTCGCCAGGTGAGGGGAATGTTTATGTTGAAGGATGTATGTGTGTGTGTGTTGTGCTGGTGGGGGGGGTTGAGCTGTGGCTCTTTGGTCCCGCCTCTCAACTGTCAATCAACAGGTGTACAGGTTCCTGAGCCTATTGGGCTCTATCATATCTACACTTGAAACTGTGTATGGCGTCAGCCTCCACCACATCACTGCTTAAAGAGGTCCATAACATAGGAAAGGTGAAAGTGGTTCAAGTTCAATCAAACTTTATTTGCTAGTTATATATGGAAAGGGCTGCAACTGGTCCAAGTTTCAGTATCGCACCCTAAATAGAAAGGGAGAATAAAAAAAAAAGAAATTTTATCAATGAATTTTACACATTTTCAATAAGTCTGTAAACCACAAGTTTCAAATTAAATCATTTCTATGACAGTCTATTATCACATTAACATATAATAAAGGATTTCTCAAAGGGGATTATCCAAAATATGTTTAGTTTTACTAATACAAACAGTCAAAGTTTCCCCAAAAAAATTTATGCCAATATATGTTTGCAAATAATTGTAAAATCAATAAATGAATTTAGGAATAAAGTGTTTAGACAGATTGTAGAGACGTTAACTCTACATATAATGTGTACGTTTCATACATATTGAATAAAAAATTAAAACGGACACGCAATTTTATGTTAATTGACAATAAATGACCATAAATGAAGTCATAGATTCTGCCACCTGTGGTTGAGGTTGACATCAACCAATTTCCTCGAAAATTGGCACACTAATAGATAGGTTTACGTTCTGTAAGTTGTATACGTTTCATGCAAATCGCCCGATAAAAAATATGAAAAAAAAATTAAGAACAAAAAATATCTAATATTTTTTTAACACATTTTTTTGCCATACAAGTAATTATTAAAATATTTTATTATATGCTATTGTGATAGATTACAGTCATAAACATGATTTCAGTTGACACTTGTGTTTGATGTTAATTTTTGAACATTTTGGGAAAATTTTGACACATTCAATATTTTTATTCTCCCATCTTATTTATGCTACGATGCTGAGACTTGGACCAGTTGAAAACCAATTTCATATACAACTAGTCAAAAAAGTTTGATTGAAATTGAACCAGTTTTCATTTGCATTTTTAGTGGTTATGCCCCCATTAATGCATTCCACCTGTTAACTACTCTGACACTGAAAAAGTTCTTTCTAATGTCTCTGTGGCTCATTTGGGCACTCAGTTTCCACCTGTGTCCCCTTGTGCGTGTTCCCACCTGTGTTAAACAGTTTATCTTTATCTACCCCTGTCAATTACTCTGAGAATTTGTGTGTACTCACCTAATTGTACTCACCTAATTGTGCTTGCGGGGGTTGAGCTCTGGCTCTTTGGTCCCGCCTCTCAACCGTCAATCAACTGGTGTACAGATTCCTGAGCCTATTGGGCTCTATCATATCTACATTTGAAACTGTGAATGGAGTCAGCCTCCACCACATCACTTCCTAATGCATTCCATTTGCTAACTACTCTGACACTGAAAAAGTTCTTTCTAACGTCTCTGTGGCTCATTTGGGTACTCAGCTTCCACCTGTGTCCCCTTGTTCGCGTCCCACCAGTGTTGAAAAGTTCGTCCTTGTTTACCCGGTCGATTCCCCTGAGGATTTTGTAGGTTGTGATCATGTCCCCCCTTACTCTTCTGTCTTCCAGTGTCGTGAGGTGCATTTCCCGCAGCCTTTCCTCATAACTCATGCCTCTTAGTTCTGGGACTAGTCTAGTAGCATACCTTTGGACTTTTTCCAGCTTCGTCTTGTGCTTGACAAGGTACGGGCTCCATGCTGGGGCCGCATACTCCAGGATTGGTCTTACATATGTGGTGTACAAGATTCTGAATGATTCCTTACACAGGTTCCTGAACGCCGTTCTGATGTTAGCCAGCCTCGCATATGCCGCAGACGTTATTCTCTTTATGTGGGCTTCAGGAGACAGGTTTGGTGTGATATCAACTCCTAGATCTTTCTCTCTGTCTGTTTCATTAAGTACTTCATCTCCTATTCTGTATCCTGTGCCTGGCCTCCTGTTTCCACTGCCTAGTTTCATTACTTTGCATTTACTCGGGTTGAACTTCAACAGCCATTTGTTGGACCATTCACTCAGTCTATCCAGGTCATCTTGTAGCCTCCTACTATCATCCTCTGTTTCAATCCTCCTCATAATTTTTGCATCGTCGGCAAACATTGAGAGGAACGAATCTATACCCTCTGGGAGATCATTTACATATACCAGAAACAGTATAGGTCCGAGGACTGACCCCTGCGGGACTCCACTTGTGACGTCTCGCCAATCTGAGACTTCACCCCTCACACAGACTCGTTGTCTCCTGTTGCTTAGGTATTCCTCTATCCACCGGAGTACCTTCCCTCTCACTCCAGCCTGCATCTCCAACTTTCGCACTAGCCTCTTGTGTGGCACTGTATCAAAGGCTTTCTGACAATCCAAAAATATGCAGTCTGCCCACCCTTCTCTTTCTTGCCTTATTTTTGTTGCCTGGTCGTAGAATTCAAGTAACCCTGTGAGGCAGGACCTGCCATCCCTGAACCCATGTTGATGCTGTGTTACAAAGTTCCTTCGCTCCAGATGCTCCACTAGTTTTTTTCGCACAATCTTCTCCATCAGCTTGCATGGTATGCAGGTTAGGGACACTGGCCTGTAGTTCAGTGCCTCCTGTCTATCCCCTTTCTTGTATATCGGGACTACGTTAGCTGCTTTCCAAATATCTGGCAGTTCCCCTGTTGCCAGTGATTTGTTATACACTATGGAGAGTGGTAGGCTCAGTTCTCTTGCTCCTTCCTTTAGAACCCAAGGGGAGATTCCATCTGGGCCTATAGCCTTCGTCACGTCCAACTCTAGTAAACACTTCCTTACTTCCCCACTGGTAATCTCAAACTCTTCCAGTGGTTCCTGGTTAGCTATTCCCTCACTTACCTCTGGAATTTCTCCTTGTTCTAAGGTGAAGACCTCCTGGAATTTCTTATTCAATTCCTCACACACTTCCTTGTCATTTGTAGTGAATCCTTCCGCCCCTATCCTTAATCTCATAACCTGTTCCTTTACTGTTGTTTTTCTCCTAATGTGGCTATGCAACAATTTAGGCTGAGTCTTTGCCTTGCTTGCGATGTCATTTTCGTATTGTCTTTCTGCCTCTCTTCTCATCCTGACATATTCATTCCTGGCATTCTGGTATCTTTCTCTGCTATCCAGTGTCCTGTTATTCCTATAGTTTCTCCATGCCCTTTTACTTTGCTGCTTAGCTAGCCTACATCTTTGATTAAACCATGGGTTTCTCATCTTCATTTCTCTGTTTTCCTTTTGGACTGGGACAAACTTGTTTGCTGCGTCCTTGCACTTCTGCGTGATGTAATCCATCATATCTTGGGCCGTCTTTCCCCTGAGCTCTGTTTCCCATGCTATATCTGTTAGGAATTTTCTTATCCCCTCATAGTTTCCCTTTCGGTATGCTAACCTTTTGGTTTCGGTATCCCTCCTCGAGTTCAATAACCCTTCTTCAATCAAGTACTCAAACACCAGTACACTGTGGTCGCTGTGTGTGTGTGTGTGTGTGTGTGTGTGTGTGTGTGTGTGTGTGTGTGTGTGTGTGTGTGTGTGTGTGTGTGTGTGTGTGTGTGTTTTCACCTAATTGTACTCACGTAGTTGTGCTTGCGGGGGTTGAGCTTTGGTTCTTTGGTCCCGGTTGTGTCACTTATTCTACTTCTTTACATTTCCTCCTTCTACTATCGTTCCCTTTCTCCCTCCCTTTTGACCCCTTTTCATCGCTTCCCTCTCGTCTTCTCTATCATTTGTCTCCCTATGTCCCTTACTTTCCTTCCCATTATAATTCAATTTCTTTCTTTTTTATGCACCCCATACCCATCCCGTGGGCGGGGGTGTAAAGGATTACAGAGGCACATAATCGGTTCAGGAACTGAACCCTCGAGTTCGTATAGCTAACCAAATAACAATCTTTTGACGCTAGTTACGCAATTATTAATGTTATATATACATGTACACATACTCATACATACATGTATATATACACATATATACGTACACATGCATATTCAATCACCTACCCAAATACACACATCAATAATCTTTTGTGTCACAAGTGATTCAACAAGAGGCTCACAACAGTCACTATACAAGGCACTTTACGTCTATAGTGAGTCACACTGTTACTAGTCTTGCTCCACACCCACCCAACTGGGCGGCAGCTTTACAGTCATGTGCTCCACACCCACCCAACTGGGCGGCAGCTTTACAGTCATGTGCTCCACACCCACCCAACTGGGCGGCAGCTTTACAGTCATGTGCTCCACACCCACCCAACTGGGCGGCAGCTTTACAGTCACGTGCTCCACACCCACCCAACTGGGCGGCAGCTTTACAGTCATGTGCTCCACACCCACCCAACTGGGCGGCAGCTTTACAGTCATGTGCTCCACACCCACCCAACTGGGCGGCAGCTTTACAGTCATGTGCTCCACACCCACCCAACTGGGCGGCAGCTTTACAGTCATGTGCTCCACACCCACCCAACTGGGCGGCAGCTTTACAGTCATGTGCTCCACACCCACCCAACTGGGCGGCAGCTTTACAGTCATGTGCTCCACACCCACCCAACTGGGCGGCAGCTTTACAGTCACGTGCTGCACACCCACCCAACTGGGCGGCAGCTTTACAGTCATGTGCTCCACACCCACCCAACTGGGCGGCAGCTTTACAGTCATGTGCTCCACACCCCACCCAACTGGTCGGCAGTTTTACAGTCATGTGCTCCACACCCACCCAACTGGGCGGCAGCTTTACAGTCATGTGCTCCACACCCACCCAACTGGTCGGCAGCTTTACAGTCATGTGCTCCACACCCACCCAACTGGTCGGCAGCTTTACAGTCATGTGCTCCACACCCCACCCAACTGGTCGGCAGTTTTACAGTCATGTGCTCCACACCCACCCAACTGGGCGGCAGCTTTACAGTCATGTGCTCCACACCCACCCAACTGGTCGGCAGCTTTACAGTCATGTGCATGCATTACCTACAGTCAGCAAATTCTGGATACTTCGCCAAGATTTCCGATACTTCGCACATCATTATGAATGAAGTACTTACACTTTTCTTGGACACTATTGAAGGTGTTATCTCTAAATTCCGCGATTTTTTCACATTCTATTATATAATGACGCAAAGTATGCTAATAATTGTGCTGACAGAGTTTACATTTAGTCAAATCTACATCAGCAGATGTTACAAATTCCCAGAGGTACTTGTAGCCGAGCCTAAGCCTAGCAGTGGTAACATCTATTAGTCTGCTAACATTATTGGATGACCCATAGACGTGTGGTTCTTCCTGCATAATAGAATGATGATAGATGGAGTAACTGGTGTGAATTTCACTTTGCCTCAAGTCTCCGAAATTTAGTTGATGTTCCTGGGATATTGCTGCCCTCAGGCTGCTCAAAGGCAGTCCAAGTTGGTCATCAATTCCCTCTTTACGAGCAAAAGTCTTGGCCAACTCATCAGTTCTATCATGCATTCGGAGACCAATATGGGAAGGAATCCACAGACAGACTCTGACTCCATCATTGATTATTTCACTATATCTGTGTCTAGCTTCAGAGATAAGCACTTCAGTTATGTCTTGGGGGAGCTAAGGGCAATTTCCTCTGCCCCTTTCCCTTCCTTTCCCTTCCCCCTACTTTCCCCCCTGAACTCTAACGCCTTCACATCCCCTTCCTGTCTCCTCCCCTCCCATTCCCCCCTGCTCCCTCCCACCCCCTCCCACATGCTGGTCTGTGGGAGGACATATGTAAATGTGTGTGTGTGGGGGGGGGGCTCAGGGGGGAGTCCCTGTGTTTATGGCGCATACATACTGTGCTGGTGGTGTTGCTGGTGATGTTGCTGCTACTGTTGTTGTTGTTGGTGATGTTGGTGGTGGTTGTAGTGGTGGTGATGATGGCGGTACAAATCAAGTGTGGCATCTTTCAAGGGGTCAAGTTATCACTTTTAAGATTGAACCAATCCTCGAAGGACTTTGCATACCTGACCCTTGGGTGTTGTTGTGTGTGTGTGTGTGTGTGTGTGTGTGTGTGTGTGTGTGTGTGTGTGTGTGTGTGTGTGTGTGTGTGTGTGTGTGTGTCGCTTGAGTGCCTGCATCCCCCCAGAGCTTCAACTCACCACTTGAGGGATTGCTTTAGCTCTCAAGTGGCACTTGTACCACACAGTCTATTGTATACGCCTTAAGTGGCGGGTTGGCACTCAACCCTCAGTGGATTGTTTCTTTGCGTTTGTTCTTTTTTTAAGACAAGTTGAAGACAAAAACATCGGTAGATGAAGACAAGAGGAAGCTAGAAGTATTTTAGTGAGAAGTGAGAAGTATTTTAGCATAAGTTTTTTGTTTTTGCTAAGAGAATGGGGCTTCAATCCTTCCTCGGTGGATTATCCACTTATGGAGTGGTCGGTTCAGGGGTCGACTTCACTACTTACAGGGGTTGGTGTTCGATCCTCGGTGCTCCTTGGCCTCATATCCCAGCTCCTTGTCCTCATATCCCAGCTCCTTGGCCTGATATCCCAGCTCCTTGACCTCATATCCCAGCTGCTTGTCCTCGCAGCCCTTCCAAGTGCCATATAGTCACATTGTCCACACAACGGCACTTTACAAGACCATTTCTCCTTACTTCACAAGCCCGGGAAGAAGTGAACTTTATTCTTCATTAACTTGTACACCTGCGCGCCTTGCTCTTGGGAGTGGAAGAGCTACGTGGGTTTATATATTTGTTGTGGTTAGCAAGCTGCGTGTGTGTGTGGGTCCTCTCTGGCTGTACAATGGTCGGCGGCTCTCAGCTAGCTGAGAGGGTCGTTGATAGTTATGAATTCATTAATCGGGTTGGCATTGCGAGTTCGAAACAACTTCGAACTGCCTCTGGTTGCTCTGTGTAGATTCAGCCGACGTCTGAAGCTACCTACGATGGCCTGAATTCAGGCCATCTGCTTCCAATAGGTCATCGGCTTCCAGTTCGGCTGGAAAGGCCATCAGCTTCCAGTACCGATGGAGAAAATCAATCAATGTTATTTGCATTCTACATATAGCTCTGACTTGGGTCATAGGAACTATAACATTACCTAACCGCTATGGATTTTTTTGGGATGTAGTTTTGTGCACTAATATGAACCGCTCCGTGTGTGTGTGTGTTGCAAGAGAAGGCTAAGAGACTATACCTCAGCGAATTTCCGCGCATTTCTCCTTGCGAGTTGAGCGATATCTTGGACTCCAATATCTGCTGCTTCGGGAAATGCTTACTGGCACTGTGTGTGTGTGTGTGTGTGTGTGTGTGTGTGTGTGTGTGTGTGTGTGTGTGTGTGTGTGTGTGTGTGTGTGTGTGTGTGTATTG
>NC_091192.1:19447572-19497572 GCF_040958095.1 Procambarus clarkii | reverse complement strand
AGGAACAACCTGGACGATCACCACACTGCAGACACACCTCGGACAGTTTCTCCGATTTACAACCTCTCTTTGCACCTGAATTTACCTTCTTCGAGGAATCCCTACCCAGTGAGTACGCTGTTGGTAGTGTGCATTGTCTATAGCACATAAGTACTCATCTGTAGCACGTGACTATTCACCCCCCAGTACATCATTACTCACCACTAGTACATTACTCACTCCCAGTACATCATTACTCACCCCCAGTAGCATCATTACTCACCCCCAGTGCATCATTACTCACCCCCAGTACATCATTACTCACCCCTAGTACATCATTACTCACCCCAGTACACCATTACTCACCCCCAGTACACCATTACTTACTATAGCAATAAGACTGCTACTACTACTAATGCTGAATAGTAGTATGCTATAATACATTGCTGTGACTAATTACGAGCGACTGTTATCTTAAAGACAGTACTAGAGAAGGGAAAAAAATGTGAGGCATATTTAAATGTCATGATAACTTTCCCGCATTTCTTGACCAGCCTCAACTGGTAGAGGGAGAAGGTGGGTCAAGAAACAAGGTGTATTGGGGCAGGTCATGGCTTGTCAGACGCCCTCTCTCTCTCTCTCTCTCTCTCTCTCTCTCTCTATCTCTCTCTATGTCTCTGTCTCTGTCTCTCCAGTCTCTCTCTCTCTCTGAACTACCTCGTACGGGCCAGCACACGAGCCCAAACACATCAGTGTATGTTCCTAAGTAAATGAACAAATCCACAAGGGCCGTGACGAGGATTCGAACCTGTGTCCGGGAGCATCCCAGACACTGCCTTAATCGACTGAGCTACGACAGGGGTAAAAGGGTTCCTAAGTACATTCTCATGTACACTTGCATTGTAATATATATATATATATATATATACCCGTTTGTATATACGTGCCTGTGCTATAGCACATAAGGTGTGTAAATGTGCTAGCACATTTAGGGTGTAAACAAACACACAGGGGCGCAGGTGGGTGAATGGATTGCACGCTGGAAACGTTGTCCTGTGGTCGGGGGTTCGATTCCCAGCGCCGGCGGGAAACGAAAATGGGCAGAGTTTCACGCTGATTAGAGGCGGGCCGAAAGAGCCAGAGCTCAACCCCCCGCAAGCACAAGTAGGTGAGTATCCAGCACCACACTCTACTACTTATACATGCCAAAAATAAGCCTAGTTATTCTCCTCAAACCCCCAACCCCAACAGGAAGATTAAACAGGGCAATAATTAACCTCCCATTTGCTGACCTGTGGGTGCTTAACCCCACACCAGAATCCAGTTACACAGCTGAACACACAAACCAGCCAGCCAGCCCCGTGGTTGATACCTGGTTGATGGGAGTTCTACTCCCCAAGCCCGGCCCGAGGCCAGGCTCGACTTGTGAGAGTTTGGTCCACCAGGCTGTTGCTTGGAGCGGCCCGCAGGCCCACATACCCACCACAGCCCGGTTGGTCCGGCACTCCTTGGAGGATGGATTGGAGTGGATTCGTCAATCGGTTCGCTGGTGCGCAGTACAAGATTAAGTGATATTTTCCCACATTTTCCCTCTCAGACGGATTCCCACAGAAGAGGGGTTCGTGGGGATACCCTAAACCGGATTGATGGATACTTGTAACCGGTTGCTTGGCTGCTTGAACCCGATAAGTTGAGGAAGTGTCCTAGTTGATGAACACGGCTCCCCGGTGGATGAATACAGCTCCCAGATGGATGAATACAGCTCCCAGATGGATGAATACAGCTCCCAGATGGATGAATACAGCTCCCAGATGGATGAATACAGCTCCCAGATGGATGAATACAGCTCCCAGATGGATGAATACAGCTCCCAGATGGATGAAGATAACTCCTGATGGATGAACACGAGCTTGGCCCAGCTCCAGATATCATCCATGGCTCAGTTCTCGGATGAAAGCCTCATCAATCAATCATCAATACCCCTCATCATTCCCATCAACCGCATTATTTTATTCTCCAGAGTAAACGTTTGTAGCGAGTGTGGGTGTGGCGGAGGGTTGGGGTTATAGCGGAGGGTTGCACACACCCTTGACCAGTAGGGTTTGGCAAGGATGGGGGGGGAGGAAGGAGGATGTGTAGGCAAGGGTCGGGCTGGGTGTAGAAGAGAGGACTTGGTGAAGTGGATGGGTGTGCGCGGCTCCTATTGGTCCATGCGAGGCAGCTCCTGTTGGTCCATATAAGGCAGGTCCTGTTTGGCCTATTGACCTCGTATGGGCCAATTGGAGCTGCCTCGTATGGGTCAATAGGAGCTGCCTCGTATGCCTCGTATGGGCCAATTGGAGCTGCCTCGTATGGGCCAATTGGAGCTGCCTCGTACGGACCAATAGGAGCTGCCTCGTATGGACCAATAGCAGCTGCCTCGTATGGACCAATAGGAGCTGCCTCGTATGGACCAATAGGAGCTGCCTCGTATGGACCAATAGGAGCTGCCTCGTATGAACCAATAGGAGCTGCCTCGTATGGACCAATAGGAGCTGCCTCGTATGGACCAATAGGAGCTGCCTCGTATGGACTAATAGGAGCTGCCTCGTATGGACCAATAGGAGCTGCCTCGTGTGGACTAATAGGAGCTGCCTCGTATGGGCCAATAGGAGCTGCCTCGTATGGACCAATAGGAGCTGCCTCGTGTGGACTAATAGGAGCTGCCTCGTATGGGCCAATAGGAGCTGCCTCGTATGGACTAATAGGAGCTGCCTCGTATGGACCAATAGGAGCTGCCTCGTATGGACTAATAGGAGCTGCCTCGTATGGACCAATAGGAACTGCCTCGATAAGTTTGCAACAAGACCAGCACGAGAGTAAAGAGGAATGAGCTCGGTCAGGTGAAGTCACAGTGAGAGGTTGTGTTAACCGGAGCTCCTGAGTGTTGTTATTTTATCATAGCAAATATGGAAGTTGTAGTGAAGGACCTGGTGACTCTAGTGGGAGCCCTGAGGACAGAGTTGGACTCTCTGCGGGAGGAGGTGCGTCAGCTTAAAAAACAACGAGAAGTAACGAAGGAGGAGACCAGCAGTAAAGGGACCTCGTCTTGGAGAGTTACGAAAGACAGGGGCCTTAAGAAGACTTTGATAAAGCCGCCTTCAAACGCCATAGCAACTTCAAATTCATTTGACGTTTTGGAGGACGAGTGCTGTGGAGAGACTGTGGATCGCGCAAAAGGGAAAGCAACGAAGAGAAAGGAAGCGCAGGCCCCTCAGAAAGTAAAGGAAGTACCTAAGCAAACATTAGTTGTGGGAGATTCCCAGATAAGGTATTTGGATAGAACGTTTTGTGCTAGAGATAGGGGGAACAGGTTAAGGGTTTGCTATCCCGGAGCTGGCATTGGTGATATTATAAACAACATGAATGATATTATGGCTGGTAATGGGAACAATCCCATTATTTGCATTAGCGTGGGAGGAAATGATGTTGGTCGAGTCAGGAGTGAGGAACTGATTCAGAGGTATAAAACAGCCATAGAGTTAGTTAGGAGCAAGGGAGGAATCCCGATCATATGTGGCATTCTTCCAAGAAAGGGAGTGGGAAATGAATGGATATCGAGGGCACTTGGTGTCAATTGCCGGCTGGAAAGATATTGCAAATCAAATGCAATATCTTTCATAGACAACTGGGAACACTTCTATGGAAGAAATGAAATGTATGCTCGTGATGGGGTGCATCTATCGAGAGCTGGGGTTGTTGCTGTTGCGAACTCGCTAGAAGAAGTGGTTAGAGGTGTTTGTTTGGGTTTAAACTGTTAGTAGATAGAGGTATGGGAATTGATTTGGAGGAAGGAGGTAATAAAAGTATGTGTTTGTGGGAGAAAGGAATTGGCAAAACGATCAGGGAAAGAGAAGGTCCGCAAAATAACAATTCACTTAGGGTATATTACACTAACAGTAGAAGTCTAAGAAATAAAATTAACGAATTAAATGCTCTTGTCTGCACAGAAAAAATAGATATTATTGCACTTACCGAAACGTGGATGAATGTAGAAAATAGAGAACTATTAGCTGAATATCAAATATATGGATTTAAACTATTTCACACAGATAGATATATTAGACGAGGAGGTGGAGTAGCCATATATGTTAGGGACAATTTGAAATGTAGTCTCAAAGAGGGAATCAAAACAGAGCCACACACAGAAACTATTTGGATTGAATTAAACGAAAAAGCTAATAATATTATAATAGGAGTAATATATAGGCCACCAAATTTAGACAGAATGGAAGCAAAGCATCTATGGGATGAAATATCTAGAGCATCTAGATCTAACAGTATTTATGTCATGGGTGACTTTAATTTTAGCGGAATAAACTGGTTGAACAAAACAGGGAATAGTGAAGCAGAAGATTTTCTAGAATTAATTGACGATTGCTTTCTTACGCAACACATTAAGGAACCAACACGGGAAAATAATATTTTAGATTTAGTGTTAACTAACAGGGAAACGCAAATTAATGACATCGAAATAGGGAGTGAGCTAGGGAGCAGTGATCACAAAGAAATCAGATTTAGCATAGAATGGAATAGACCAGTAGGAAAAAATTCTGTTAAAGTGCCAGATTTTCGAAAAGCTGATTTTAATAGCCTAAGAAATTTTTTGGGTCAAATTGATTGGAAAAGCTTGGGTATGGGGTGTGGGCCGGTCTTGGAGCGAGACATGAACCCAGCGATAGGTGACTTAAATGGGGATTTCGATGTGGATTCAATATATAACTTATTTAAGAATATTCTAAACAAAGCACAGGAACGTAGTATACCATACAAATTGAATAGATCGTATACTAATGACCCAAAGTGGATAACAAAGAATTTGAAGAACCTTATAGGTAAAAAGAGAGCTTGGTACAAAAGGATTAAAAATGGGGAGGTCACTTTAGAACAGGAATTCGTACAACTGGTTAGAAATGTTAAAAAAGAGATAAGGAAAGCAAAAAGAAACTATGAAGTTCGCATAGCAGGGCAAGCAAAGACAAATCCTAAAGGGTTTTTTCAGTTATATCGTACTAAGACTAGGGAAAGGATAGGTCCATTAAAAACTGAGACAGATCAAATAACAGATAGTGATGAAGAGATGAGTAGTATTTTTAATAAATATTTTGTATCTGTATTTACTAAAGAGGAACTTAACAATATGCCTTCAGCCGAACAAGTCTATGTGGGTGGGGACGAGGACAGGTTGACGAGTTTAGCAGTTACCAGGGAGGATGTTCTTAAACAAATAGTAAAACTCAAACCAAACAAATCCCCAGGGCCGGATGAAGTGTTTGCTAGGGTGCTTAAAGAATGCAAAGAGGAGCTTTGTGACCCACTGTCAACCATATTTAATAAATCAATAGAGTCAGGCAGAGTGCCAGAGTTTTGGAAAGTTGCTAATGTGATACCAGTTTTTAAGAAAGGAGATAGATCACTTGCGTCTAACTATCGACCAATTAGCCTAACGTCTATTGTGGGAAAGTTACTCGAATCTATAATAGCAAATGAAATTCGTCTTCATCTTGAAAAACATAAATTAATAATTGAGTCGCAACATGGTTTTATAAATGGCCGTTCATGTTTAACAAATTTGTTATCTTTTTATTCTAGCATTGTTGAGGCAGTTGATAGTGGTAAGGATTGCGATGTTGTATACCTTGACTTTAGCAAAGCTTTTGATACAGTGCCACATGAAAGACTGATTAAAAAAATAGAGTCTCATGGTATTGGGGGTGCTATATTAAGCTGGATTAGGGCATGGCTATACCAAAGGAAACAGAGAGTTAGTATAAATGGAATCAAGTCAGAGTGGGAAAATGTTGTAAGTGGAGTGCCTCAAGGCTCTGTCCTGGGACCTCTGTTGTTTATAATATATATAAATGATTTAGATTCAGGTTTGAGTAGCAACATTTGCAAATTTGCCGATGATACGAAAATCGGTAGGGAAATTAATTCGGAGGAGGACTCACTATCACTTCAAGTTGATCTAGATAGGGTTTTGAAATGGTCAAAGGATTGGCAGATGCAGTTTAATGCTGATAAATGTAAAGTTCTGAGGTTAGGTAATGATGATAGAGTTACAAGATACGAGCTAGATGGTGTTGTGATTGCGAAGTCGGATTGCGAAAGGGATCTGGGAGTTATGATTAGTAAAATTTAAAACAAAAGGATCAATGCATAAATGTTCGTAATAAGGCAAATCGGACACTTGGATTTATTAATCGCAGCGTTAGTAACAAGACACCTGGTGTGGTTCTCAAGCTATATCTTGCTCTAGTTAGGCCCCATTTAGATTATGCAGTTCAGTTTTGGTCGCCATATTATAGAATGGATATAAATTCACTTGAACGTGTCCAGCGTAGGATGACTAAGTTAATTCCCCAAATTAGAAATCTTTCATATGAAGAAAGATTAACAAAGCTTAAGTTGCATTCACTGGAAAGGCGAAGAGTTAGGGGTGACATGATAGAGGTTTACAAGTGGATGAATGGACATAACCGGGGGGATATTAATAGGGTATTAAAAGTATCAACACAGGACAGAACACGAAACAATGGATATAAATTGGATAAGTTTAGATTTAGGAAAGACTTGGGTAAATACTGGTTCAGTAACAGGGTTGTTGATTTGTGGAACCAATTGCCGCGTAACATTGTGGAGGTGGGGTCCCTCGATTGTTTCAAGCACGGGTTGGACAAGTATATGAGTGGGATTGGGTGGTTATAGAATAGGAGCTGCCTCGTATGGGCCAATAGGCCTTCTGCAGTTACCTTTGTTCTTATGTTCTTATGTTCTTATGAGCTGCAAGGACAGGTTAAGATGACTACATCTCAACCCTAGAGCGAAGAAAAACAGCAGGGATATGATCACAATGTACAAGATACTGTAAGACAGAAGGTGGACAAGAGAATAGAAATGGAAGCTGTAAACACACAAATAAAATCGAGGAATGTAAGGAGATAGAGAAGAATTAAAGAGAATTCTTACCTCACTCCTCGGTAGGTAGCGATAGGTAAGGACGCGTCTCCTCCTCAATGTAGTCTCACCCCCATTATCTTCCCTTACCCACGACTGCCTCACTCGTTATTTCCCCATCACCCATTATTCCCCTCACTCATTATTTCCCCTCACCCATTATTTCCTCTCACCCACGACTCCACCCTCATTAGTGCTCTTAAGCCTTGACAGCCCCCTCTCCCCCTCCTTCCCTCTGACCTGTCAATCACTCATCATCTGTCACACCTGTCATTACCGCTGTCATCTTCCCCTTGACATGTGTCATACTCGCCTGGCCTCCACAATTTTTTTTAATAATTGTTCTTTTCTTCAAGTTTCCCACGATGAACTAATTTGCATATACTAGTACATTAGCGTTTAGTAATAATATTAAAATAAATAATTATGTCGTATACAAATCTTTATATATATATTATATATATTATAGTATATATTATATATACTATATATTATATAGTATATATACAAATATACAAATTTGTATAGTATATAGCTTTCAATCTAAATCTAGTGAACAAATCCACAAGGGCCGTGACGAGGATTCGAACCTGCGTCCGGGAGCATCCCAGACACTGCCTTAATCGACTGAGCTGCGACAGGGTAAAAAGAGTTGAAACCGAAGTTCTACTGACTGGAACTTCGTTCAGTTTATCAAAACCTTTGTTCATTTGATTCATCACGTTAGTGTGATTTCTGTGTGTAATGATCTAAATCTAGATTATACAGTATACATAACTATATATGTTATACATGTTATACAGTATACATATATATCTTTCCCATAGGTAAATAATTTGTTGTGATTCTCTGGTAACTTAATACCCGGTAAATGTGTTATAATAATAATTATATATTATTATTATTATTATTATTATACGTGTTGAGTATTAAGATGAGTAACTATGACAATGTGTTGTTTATCTTGAGCCCTTTAAAGACAGGTGTTCAGCTTGTAAACATCTGTGATGAATGATGAGTTCCTTCGCGTGTCTTGGGCTGTCTTCTTGAGGCCTGAGGGAACGAGCCTCGCCTCATCAGGAGAGATGAGGAACGATGAAGGAGGGTGCGTGGTGTGGTGATGAGGGGGGGTGTGGTGATGAGGGGGGGGGTGATGAGGGGGAGGGTGTGTGAGGTGGGGTGGGACAGACCCCTCCGTCCTCATACACATATGTCCGTCCTCATACACATATGTCCGTCCTCATACACATATGTCCGTCCTCATACACATATGTCCGTCCTCATACACATATGTCCGTCCTCATACACATATGTCCGTCCTCATACACATAAGTCCGTCCTCATACACATATGTCCGTCCTCATACACATATGTCCGTCCTCATACACATATGTCCGTCCTCATACACATATGTCCGTCCTCATACACATATGTCCGTCCTCATACACATATGTCCGTCCTCATACACATATGTCCGTCCTCATACACATAAGTCCGTCCTCATACACATATGTCCGTCCTCATACACATATGTCCGTCCTCATACACATATGTCCGTCCTCATACACATAAGTCCGTCCTCATACACATATGTCCGTCCTCATACACATAAGTCCGTCCTCATACACATATGTCCGTCCTCATACACATATGTCCGTCCTCATACACATATGTCCGTCCTCATACACATATGTCCGTCCTCATACACATATGTCCGTCCTCATACACATATGTCCGTCCTCATACACATAAGTCCGTCCTCATACACATATGTCCGTCCTCATACACATATGTCCGTCCTCATACACATATGTCCGTCCTCATACACATATGTCCGTCCTCATACACATATGTCCGTCCTCATACACATATGTCCGTCCTCATACACATAAGTCCGTCCTCATACACATATGTCCGTCCTCATACACATATGTCCGTCCTCATACACATATGTCCGTCCTCATACACATATGTCCGTCCTCATACACATATGTCCGTCCTCATACACATATGTCCGTCCTCATACACATTACGTCGCGTTTCGGTCGTTTGCGCTACGGCCAAATATCGACGTTAATTCAAAATGAAAATTTATTTTCCAATTTAATTTATAATTTTTTTTAGTTTCCAAACCAGTAAGTTAAGGGTCCTCTGGTGGGTTTGGGGGGGGGGGGAGGAAGTTCTCATAAGGTTTGAAAAACGTCATGAAAACCTTTAATTGAAAGTTATATCTCTCCTAACCATTTTAGAATGGCATTCTAAAATGCTCTGATGAAGGCGAATTGAGCCGAAAACGCGTTTAGCATTCTCCAGTATATATATATATATATATATATATATATATATATATATATATATATATATATATATATATATATATATATATATATATATATATATACGAACAAGCCTGAACCGTCTCCAGGCATATATGCAACTGAAAACTCACACCCCAGAAGTGACTCGAACCCATACTGCCAGAAGCAATGCATCTGATGTACAGGATCCCTTAACCACTCGACCAACACGACCGGACTTGTTCGCATTTGTGTTCCTCACGTGTGCCCCCAAAGAATGAGGTGATTTGATAAAATACCATGCCCAAGATTACCAACAGAGTGCCGGTGGGGGGATGGGGAATTAGCCTAGGCTACCATCCTCTTTTGTCCGGTCGTGTTGGTCGAGTGGTTAAGGGATCCTGTACATCAGATGCATTGCTTCTGGCAGTATGGGTTCGAGTCACTTTTGGGGTGTGAGTTTTCAGTTACATATATATATCGTATCCTCTGCCTTTCTCGAGCCTTATCTGCGTTTCTCCTTCTTAATTGCTACTTCCTTTCCTCGCCGCCATGTTATCCTTCCCTCCCCCTTTCCCTCCTCTCAATCCTTCTCCCTCCCCATGCCCCTCCTCCCTCCTCTCCCCTCTTATACATTCCTCGTCCAACTCATCTTTACCTCTATCGATTCTCAAGTGAGAGGTTTGTGTGGTGGGGACATGCCTCCACCACACGACCTTTACCACACCCCTGGCACTCCCTCTCACCCCTTCCCCCCCCCCCCCACCTCACCACTGCTCCGCCACAAAATGGCTGTCAGAGTTCATTCCCAACAAGTGTAAGGTAACGAAGATGGGAAACGGAAATTAGAGACCAGGAATCGCAAGCAGATAAAGGTTCACGAGTGAACATAATTGGGACACTAACTCAAACAAATCAGTCAAATCAGCACGATGGTACAACATGGTTGCAGCTGGCAATGCCAGTCATTATGGACGAAGAGGAGGAGGACGAGGACGAGGGAGAGAATCAGTAATAGCAAGAATCCTTCTTGGATACAAATATCCATGATTAAGATAAGAGACTTGGGATGGAAACAACACCTTTGCAACGGTGCTGGTGGCCAGGAAGTACAACACGCCGGGAGAAGTTATAGAAGCCACCTCCAGCCATCACTCTAAGTCCAGGATTCGACGAAGACTTTGAAGGTCAATAAAGTTAAATAAACAAATAAAAAGATGGGGGGTACAAGACTGGTAGACACTTATTTGATAACTTATCTCCCTATCTCCCTCCCTCCCTTCCCCCTCTCTCTCTCTCTCTCTGCCTCATCCTTCTCCCTCCCTCCGTCTCTCTCCCTCAGCGACCAACTTCCCTCCCATTATTCTGACCATTTATCTTGTCTCTCTTATCTCTCAAGTCGCACTTTCCGTTTTTTATCCGCTGTGGGTCTTGGCGTTGACAAGTGTAGTGTGGTGTGGCGATGGTGAAGGGGGTGCTCTCCCTCCTCCCCTTGCCCCCTGCTCTCTTACACCCTGCCCTCTTGCCCCCTGCTCTCTTGCCCCCTGCCCCCGCTCTCTTGCCTCTATTAACTCGTGCCTGTGCTGCCCCTACATGTGAGAGATAGACCGGGTTACTGATAACTATACATGGGGTTAGAGAGCATGTCATCAGTGTTCTAAATTAATCTGTACTTCGACCCTCCGGTGTGAAAGAGAACCAGTAAACATGGGGGTTTTTCCAAGGGTAAAAATGCTTGGAGCTCGCTAATCGTTCTCTCTCTCTCTCTCTCTCTCTCTCTCTCTCTCTCTCTCTCTCTCTCTCTCTCTCTCTCTCTCTCTCTCTCTCTCTCTCTCTCTCTCTCTCTCTCTCTCTCTCGCATAACCTCCATGGAGTCGTGAGTCCTGGAAGTGTGCTTTCAAAATTGATGGTGACTTCTGGGATTATGATTTGTGTGTATCGCTTCTGGCATTGTGATCATCTAGAATGGCTCGTATGTCCAGGAATTTTGGACTTCCTCCATGGCGGACAGCACGCTGGACTTGTGATCCTGTGGTCCTGGGTTCGATCCCAGGCGCCGGCGAGAAATAATGGGAAGAGTTTCTTTCACCCTGTGCCCCTGTTACCTAGCAGTAAATAGGTACTTGGGTGTTAGTCAACTGTCGCGGGCTGCTTCCTGGGGGTGGAGGTTTAGTCGAGGACCGGGCCGCGGGGGACACTAAAGCCCCGAAATCATCTCAAGATAACCTCAAGATGGCTCGTGAATTTTGAACTTCTTCCGTGGTTCGCATTCCCTCGTTGCCTTCCCATCCTACGAGCCCTGAACTCTGCTCTTTTGCTATTCAGTGTAATTCCTGAATTCTTGGAAAAGTGAACAAGCTTTTTCGAAGTTTTTTTTTGAGAATTTCAATTGTCTACAATGACAATGGTACCTTGAATCCTCGCTTCTTCTCCTCCTTGTATGTTCTTATGTTATCGTATTGTCCTTTGTTTTCGTGTTCGTCACATGCTACTGAATGTTTTAGCTTTTTAACATTGTATTACAGTTATTCTCTCTCTCTCTTTTCCTATCCTTCCAATTAGTGCATTGTTTTATGTTGCATATTTGCCAATTTTTTGGGGTATATATATTTTTCTGATATTCAACATTTGTGTGTGTGTGAGAGAGAGAGAGAGAGAGAGAGAGAGAGAGAGAGAGAGAGAGAGAGAGAGAGAGAGAGAGAGAGAGAGAGAGAGAATTTGGGAGGACAGGTTTGCCCCTCTCATGTAGAAATGATGATTCCTAGACAGGATGAATAGAGGGTTTAATGATTATCACGTTAATATGTCGATGACTTCAGGTCTTCAACTGCCATTCTGGAAGCTCGTGGAAGACGCAGTCCTCAAACCCAAAAATACTCTCTATTTATACTATAAATAAATATACTAAAGTATTAGTATACCAAAACGTCCATTAAAAAGGTAATTAAGATGAAAGGATGAAGAAATAAATGAATTCGTTATCGCATCCAAATCACCCACGAGTTCTAAGCTGTGTTTAGTAGTTAGTAAAGAGGAGATTAGGGAGGTTATCTTGAGGGTTATCTTGAGATGATTTCGGGGCTTAGCGTCTCCGTGGCCCGGTCCTCGACCAGGCCTCCTTTTTTGTTACACATCACACATTGGATGTAGCCAGTAGCAGCTGTCTAACTCCCAGGTACCTATTTACTGCTAGGTAACAGGGGGCATTAGAGTGAAAGAGACTTTTCCCAGTTATTTTTCGGCCTCTACCGGGGATCGAACCCGGAACCCCAGGACTACGAATCCCGAGCACTGTTCATTCAGCTGTCAGGCCCCCTAGGAAAGCCTTGAGGTCACGTACACACCGCAGAACGTACGGTGTGTCCGTACCCCGCGTCCGTACCCCGTGTCCGTACCCTGCGACCGTACCCCGTGTCCGTACCCTGTGTCCGTACCCCGTGTCCGTACCCTGTGTCCGTACCCTGTGTCCGTACCCCGTGTCCGTACCCTGTGTCCGTACCCCGTGTCCGTACCCCGTGCCCGTACCCTGTGTCCGTACTTCGCGTCCGTACCCCGCACAAAGAGACTACCAATCATCATTGCTCTCACCGCTCTCTACTAATCATCGATGATTGCTGTTGTTGTTGGTTTTAGATTCAGCTACTGGGAACAAAAAGTTCCAAGTAGCACGGGCTATGGTGATCCCGTAAGACTTCCGATGATTAGTAGAGTTGTATTTAAGCACGGGCATGGTGAGGCGCGTCCATTACTCTGAAGACCATGTTCATCACCCCTGTTCCCTGGGCCTGGTATCACCAGTACCGTGTCACCAGTACCGTGTCACCAGTACCGTGACACCACCAGTACCGTGTCACCACCAGTACCCTGTCACCACCAGTACCGTGACACCACCAGTACCGTGTCACCACCAGTACCGTGTCACCACCAGTACCCTGTCACCACCAGTACCGTGTCACCACCAGTACCGTGTCACCACCAGTACCGTGTCACCACCAGTACCGTGTCACCACCAGTACCGTGACACCACCAGTACCGTGTCACCACCAGTACCGTGTCACCACCAGTACCGTGTCACCACCAGTACCGTGTCACCACCAGTACCGTGTCACCACCAGTACCGTGTCACCAGTACCGTGACACCACCAGTACCGTGTCACCACCAGTACCGTGTCACCACCAGTACCGTGTCACCACCAGTACCCTGTCACCACCAGTACCGTGTCACCAGTACCGTGACACCACCAGTACCGTGACACCACCAGGACGGCAAGTCACGTACGCCTCGTATGGTCCTGGGGGGGGGGGTCAGGCTGTCCCTGGAGCCCAAATGATGGCGGAAGTTCAAAGAATATACACTTTTTCCTTTGGATTACAAGACTCGTAGGATTTCTTGCCACTCCAAAGGTCTCGGAGGTGTTCTGTGTAATTCTGGGGTTGGTGTTATGTGTGGGGGGGGGGGGTCTTGAACTGGTATTCCTCCCCCCTTTCCCCCCCTCCCACCTTGATAGCTTCTGCTATCTTCCTTCACCCCTCCCCCCCCTCCCTCCCTCACACTCCTTGCTTCACCAGCACCTTGCTCTTCCTGGAGGTTTCGGAAGGGGGGGGGGGTCGTGGGGGGGTGGATGAGAGAGAGAGGATGATGCGGGAAAGGGGAGGGGGGGCTATAGTAGGGGGAGGGGGAGGAGGGGGGATGTCAGGTGGAGGCCTGTCAGCAGCAGGGGAAGTGAGGCTGACAGCACCTCCCCTGCTCCCTGCTGCCCCCCCCTTTATTCCCGCCACGCAGGCAACTCAAAGGGAGAAAACGGGATGCAGGTTCTGAGGGGTGGCTGTAATGGGTTTAGGGAGAGGAAAGAAACTAAGGGAGAGAGAGAGAGAGAGGAAAGGGAGAGGAAACACGGGGGGATAACCTCCCTTTTTCCATCTCTCTCTCTCTCTCTCATTTTCCATCTGTCGTTTTCTTTCTTTTAAAGTCATTTTCTCTAAAGCATCATTTTTTTTCCTTTTGGACGTGTCTTTTCCTCCTCTTGTATCAGTCTCTTCCGAAGAGAAAGGGTTATCTTGCGATAATTTCGGGGGGCTTAGCGTCCCCTCGGCCCGGTCCTCGACCAGGCCACCTCACACAGAAAGAGGAAATAGCACTCAAAAGTTTCCCCCCCACACCACCAGGTGGCTATACTCTGCATCTCTCACTAAATCCCGCCAACTTTCGCTTCTTTGTAGCTGCTTTCAGGTTTGTTTACCTTCGGTTCTGAGTGACGCAGTAAAAAACATTATCAGAATTTTTACATCCCGGGCAGCTGGGCTGGCAGTAGAGGGGGACGAGCGGGGCGACATTGTGTCAATTTTTTAAGTTAGTAACTTTATTGTTTTTGGTAAGAGTTGAGTATATGTCCTTGTAGGTGTGGATGTAATGCTCTCTGGAGGCGGAATGGTGGTGATTGTCATAGTAGTAGTAGTAGTAGTGGTAATAGTTGTGATGGTGTGTTAGTGTGATAGTGGAAGTGGTAATACAATTAGTAATAATAGAGGTGGAAGTATAGAATTAGGTGGTGGTGGTGTTGTATTAGTAGAATTGGTTGGTGTTGTATTAGTAGAAGTTATTGTTGTGTTAGTAGTAGTTGTTGTTGTATTAGTACAAGTAGTTGTATAGAATCATACGTTGTTGTATTAGTTGTGGTAGCAGCTGTAGACATAATAGCTGTAATGTTTGTGGTATTAGTAGAAATAATAATAGTTTAGTCTGTGTATAAGTGCTGTGGCCTACGTACAGTAGTATACCTATTAGCCTGGCTAACTCATGCAGCCTAGCAGTGTTATTTAGTTATGTCTAAAGGGGGCAACGTCTAGCACCAGAGTCCCAATTCTAGCTCATGCTGGTCGACATTCCTTGTTGTGCAAGGAATGCTTGATGCCGTAGTTCTATCTCTTGCATGTTGTTTTGTGTTTCCCGTCTACTTTCCTCCTCCTGTTTTTACATTTTTTCGCATGTATGTTTGGGTTCTCAATATCACTTTAACTGGTCTCGCAAGACCCGCTTTATACCTTCCTATCCTCTCATGCTTTTTTCAGTGTCTAGTGATGCGTCATCCACCACCTGCCATTCTTGTTTTTGCTTTCATGTACAGTTCATCTTAGTCAAGTAACATGTTCACGATGATTGATTTTTGTTTTTTTCATGTAACTCATCGTACACTGTGCTAGTTGCTGGTTCCTCACAGCCTCTAACATCAGTGTAATCTCTCGCTTTGTCACTGCAGTAACAATTTAAACTTTTATTTTTAACCAAACTACAGATTTAGCCACTTAAACTATCCCGGCAAATGTATAAAAGCAGGTCAATATTACCACGTTTAATTTGTTTAATATTTGGAAAATATTTTTAGCGAAATGGTCGATTGGGTTCAAAATGCAGATTGCTGATATAGATGTTTTATTTTTTCCTTTTGCCTTTACCCGGTGATTGTTAATGCTGGCAATTCTCCGCTAACCCCCCATGCTTGCTCCCGAGTTGTGACGGCCTCTGTGCCCTTGTTCAGTTCCTCTGAGAGGTTTGAATCTCCTCTTTTATCCATCTTATTGGTACTGTGAGCGCATCTCTTTACTTGTGCCATCGTCTGAAAGGTCCTGATTATTGCCATTCATTTCTATATTTGTGTGTGTGTGTAATTACCTAAGTGTAATTACCTAAGTGTAGTTACAGGATGAGAGCTACGCTCGTGGTGTCCCGTCTTCCCAGCACTCTTTGTCATATAACGCTTTGAAACTACTGACGGTCTTGGCCTCCATCACCTTCTCACTTAACTTGTTCCAACCTTCTACCACTCTATTTGCGAAGGTGAATTTTCTTATATTTCTTCGGCATCTGTGTTTAGCTAGTTTAAATCTATGACCTCTTGTTCTTGAAGTGCCAGGTCTCAGGAAGTCTTCCCTGTCGATTTTATCAATTCCTGTTACTATTTTGTATGTATGTATGTGTGTGTGTGTGTGTGTGTGTGTGTGTGCGCGCGCTCACTTAATTGTACTCACCTAATCGTGTCTGCAGGATCGAGCATTGACTCTTGGATCCCGCAAACATCGACATGTAGGACTCTACTCCTGCAAACATGTCGTTAACATATATTAGAAATAGAATTGGTCCCAGCACCGATCCTTGTGGTACTCCACTCGTTACTGTTCGCCAGTCCGACTTCTCGCCCCTTACCGTAACTCTTTGGCTCCTTCCTGTTAGGTAGTTCCTTATCCATGCTAGGACCTTTCCCCCCACCCCCGCCTGCCTCTCGAGCTTGAACAGCAGTCTCGTGCGGTACTGTATCAAAGGCTTTTTGGCAGTCCAGAAATATGCAGTCTGCCCAACCATCTCTGTCCTGTCTTATCCTTGTTATTTTATCATAGAATTCCAGAAGGTTTGTTAGGCACGATTTCCCTTTCCAGAACCCATGTTGATGTTTGTTCACAAACCTAATGTTCTCCAGGTGTGCAACCAGTCGCAGCCTAATTATTCTTTCCAGTATTTTACAGGGGATGCTTGTCAGTGATACAGGTCTATAGTTAAGTGCCTCCTCCCTATCACCTTTAGTGTGTGTGTGTGTGTGTGTGTGTGTGTGTGTGTGTGTGTGTGTGTGTACTCACCTATTTGTACTCACCTATTTGTGCTTGCGGGGGTTGAGCTTTGGCTCTTTGGTCCCGCCTCTCAACTGTCAATCAACTGGTGTACAGATTCCTGAGCCTACTGGGCTCTATCATATCTACATTTGAAACTGTGTATGGAGTCAGCCTCCACCACATCACTTCCTAGTGCATTCCATTTATTAACTACTCTGACACTGAAAAAATTCTTTCTAATGCCTCTGTGGCACATCTGGGTACTAAGTTTCCACCTGTGTCCCCTTGTTCGTGTCCCACCCGTGCTGAAGAGTTTGTCTTTATCACCCTGTCAATTCCCCTGAGAATTTTGTAGGTGGTTATTATGTCTCCCCTTACTCTTCTGTTTGACGTGAGGTTCAGCTCCTTTAACCTTTCCTCGTAGCTCATGCCTCTCAGTTCCGGAACCAGTCTGGTGGCATACCGCTGAATCTTCTCTTACTTTGTCTTGTGTTTAACTAGATATGGACTCCAGGCAGGAGCTGTATATTCCAGGATTGGTCTAACATAAGTGGTGTAAAGGGTCCTGTACTCACCTAGTTGTACTCACCTAGTTGTGCTTGCGGGGGTTGAGCTCTGGCTCTTTGGTCCCGCCTCTCAACTGTCAATCAACAGGTGTACAGATTCCTGAGCCTACTGGGCTCTATCATATCTACATTTGAAACTATGTATGGAGTCAGCCTCCACCACATCACTGCCTAATGCATTCCATTTGTCAACCACTCTGACACTAAAAAAGTTCTTTCCTGTGTGTGTGTGTGTGTGTGTGTGTGTGTGTGTGTGTGTGTGTGTGTGTGTGTGTGTGGGGGGGTACGCGCGCGCGCCCGCACACACGTGTCTGCGTTTTCCCTATATATTTTTTATAATTTCTATTATTTTGCAATCTCTCTCTTCCACTTTCTATCGCTGAGTGTTTTATTTTGACGGTGGGTGAGCTTTACCATTGAAATATTCCTGTGTGTACCTGGCGTGTATTTTTGCTGTGTTTTTGCTCCTTGCTTTTTGGTTCAATATTTTTTCCACTTTTGTTGGGCTTGTGTGTTACTCATGCAGCTTGTGTGTTGTGTGTTACTCATGCAGCTTGTGTGTTGTGTGTTACTCATGCAGCTTGTGTGTTGTGTGTTACTCATGCAGCTTGTGTGTTGTGTGTTACTCATGCAGCTTGTGTGTTGTGTGTTACTCATGCAGCTTGTGTGTTGTGTGTTACTCATGCAGCTTGTATGTTGTGTGTTACTCATGCAGCTTGTGTGTTGTGTGTTACTCATGCAGCTTGTATGTTGTGTGTTACTCATGCAGCTTGTGTGTTGTGTGTTACTCATGCAGCTTGTATGTTGTGTGTTACTCATGCAGCTTGTATGTTGTGTGTTACTCATGCAGCTTGTGTGTTGTGTGTTACTCATGCAGCTTGTATGTTGTGTGTTACTCATGCAGCTTGTGTGTTGTGTGTTACTCATGCAGCTTGTGTGTTGTGTGTTACTCATGCAGCTTGTGTGTTGTGTGTTACTCATGCAGCTTGTGTGTTGTGTGTTACTCATGCAGCTTGTATGTTGTGTGTTACTCATGCAGCTTGTGTGTTGTGTGTTACTCATGCAGCTTGTGTGTTGTGTGTTACTCATGCAGCTTGTGTGTTGTGTGTTACTCATGCAGCTTGTGTGTTGTGTGTTACTCATGCAGCTTGTGTGTTGTGTGTTACTCATGCAGCTTGTGTGTTGTGTGTTACTCATGCAGCTTGTGTGTTGTGTGTTACTCATGCAGCTTGTGTGTTGTGTGTTACTCATGCAGCTTGTATGTTGTGTGTTACTCATGCAGCTTGTGTGTTGTGTGTTACTCATGCAGCTTGTATGTTGTGTGTTACTCATGCAGCTTGTGTGTTGTGTGTTACTCATGCAGCTTGAATGTTGTGTGTTACTCATGCAGCTTGTGTGTTACTCATGCAGCTTGTGTGTTACTCATGCAGCTTGTGTGTTACTCATGCAGCTTGTGTGTTGTGTGTTACTCATGCAGCTTGTGTGTTGTGTGTTACTCATGCAGCTTGTGTGTTGTGTGTTACTCATGCAGCTTGTATGTTGTGTGTTACTCATGCAGCTTGTATGTTGTGTGTTACTCATGCAGCTTGTGTGTTGTGTGTTACTCATGCAGCTTGTATGTTGTGTGTTACTCATGCAGCTTGTGTGTTACTCATGCAGCTTGTGTGTTACTCATGCAGCTTGTGTGTTACTCATGCAGCTTGTGTGTTGTGTGTTACTCATGCAGCTTGTGTGTTGTGTGTTACTCATGCAGCTTGTATGTTGTGTGTTACTCATGCAGCTTGTGTGTTGTGTGTTACTTATGCAGCTTGTGTGTTGTGTGTTACTCATGCAGCTTGTGTGTTGTGTGTTACTCATGCAGCTTGTGTGTTGTGTGTTACTCATGCAGCTTGTGTGGTGTGTGTTACTTAATGCAGCTTGTGTGTTCGTGTGTTTAACTTATGCAGCTTGTGTGTTGTTGTGTTTACTCATGCAGCCTTGGTGTCTTGTGTTCCAGTTGGTGTTACTCATGCAGCTTGTATTGTTGTGTGTTACTCATGCAGCTTGTGTGTTGTGTGTTACTTATGCATCTTGTCGTGTGTGTGTTACTCATGCATGCCTTGTGTGTGTGTATCATGCAGCTGTGTGTTGTGTGTTACTCATGCAGCTTGGTGTGTTGTGTGTTACTCATGCAGCTGTGTGTTGTGTTGTGTTACTTATGCTGCAAGCCTTGTATGTTGTGTGTTACTTCATGCAGCTTCTGTGTGTTATGTGTGTGTTACGTCATGCCAGCTTGTGTGTTGTGTGTTACTCATGCAGCTTGTGTGTTGTGTGTTACTCATCTGCAGACTTGTTGTGTTGTGTGTTACTTCTGGTTGTTCTGTTGTGTGTACTCATGCAGCTTGTTGTGTTCTGTGTGTTACTCATGCAGCTTGTATGTTGTGTGTTACTCCATGCAGCTTGTGTGTTGTGTGTTACTTCATGCAGCTTGTCTGTTGTGTGTTACTCATGCAGCTTGTGTGTTGTGTGTTACTCATGCAGCTTGTATGTTGTGTGTTACTCATGCAGCTTGTGTGTTGTGTGTTACTTATGCAGCTTGTATGTTGTGTGTTACTCATGCAGCTTGTGTGTTGTGTGTTACTCATGCAGCTTGTGTGTTGTGTGTTACTCATGCAGCTTGTATGTTGTGTGTTACTCATGCAGCTTGTGTGTTGTGTGTTACTCATGCAGCTTGTATGTTGTGTGTTACTCATGCAGCTTGTGTGTTGTGTGTTACTCATGCAGCTTGTATGTTGTGTGTTACTCATGCAGCTTGTGTGTTGTGTGTTACTCATGCAGCTTGTATGTTGTGTGTTACTCATGCAGCTTGTGTGTTGTGTGTTACTCATGCAGCTTGTATGTTGTGTGTTACTCATGCAGCTTGTGTGTTGTGTGTTACTCATGCAGCTTGTATGTTGTGTGTTACTCATGCAGCTTGTGTGTTGTGTGTTACTCATGCAGCTTGTATGTTGTGTGTTACTCATGCAGCTTGTGTGTTACTCATGCAGCTTGTGTGTTACTCATGCAGCTTGTGTGTTGTGTGTTACTTATGCAGCTTGTGTGTGTTGTACTCATGCAGCTTGTGTGTTGTGTGTTACTCATGCAGCTTGTGTGTTGTGTGTTACTCATGCAGCTTGTGTGTTACTCATGCAGCTTGTGTGTTACTCATGCAGCTTGTGTGTTGTGTGTTACTCATGCAGCTTGTGTGTTGTGTGTTACTTATGCAGCTTGTGTGTTGTGTGTTACTCATGCAGCTTGTATGTTGTGTGTTACTCATGCAGCTTGTGTGTTACTCATGCAGCTTGTGTGTTACTCATGCAGCTTGTGTGTTGTGTGTTACTTATGCAGCTTGTGTGTTGTGTGTTACTCATGCAGCTTGTGTGTTACTCATGCAGCTTGTGTGTTACTCATGCAGCTTGTGTGTTGTGTGTTACTCATGCAGCTTGTGTGTTACTCATGCAGCTTGTGTGTTGTGTGTTACTCATGCAGCTTGTATGTTGTGTGTTACTCATGCAGCTTGTGTGTTGTGTGTTACTCATGCAGCTTGTATGTTGTGTGTTACTCATGCAGCTTGTGTGTTGTGTGTTACTCATGCAGCTTGTGTGTTGTGTGTTACTCATGCAGCTTGTATGTTGTGTGTTACTCATGCAGCTTGTGTGTTGTGTGTTACTCATGCAGCTTGTGTGTTACTCATGCAGCTTGTATGTTGTGTGTTACTCATGCAGCTTGTGTGTTGTGTGTTACTCATGCAGCTTGTGTGTTGTGTGTTACTTATGCAGCTTGTATGTTGTGTGTTACTCATGCAGCTTGTGTGTTGTGTGTTACTCATGCAGCTTGTGTGTTGTGTGTTACTCATGCAGCTTGTATGTTGTGTGTTACTCATGCAGCTTGTGTGTTGTGTGTTACTCATGCAGCTTGTGTGTTACTCATGCAGCTTGTGTGTTACTCATGCAGCTTGTGTGTTGTGTGTTACTCATGCAGCTTGTGTGTTGTGTGTTACTCATGCAGCTTGTGTGTTGTGTGTTACTCATGCAGCTTGTGTGTTGTGTGTTACTCATGCAGCTTGTATGTTGTGTGTTACTCATGCAGCTTGTGTGTTGTGTGTTACTCATGCAGCTTGTATGTTGTGTGTTACTCATGCAGCTTGTGTGTTGTGTGTTACTCATGCAGCTTGTGTGTTGTGTGTTACTCATGCAGCTTGTGTGTTGTGTGTTACTCATGCAGCTTGTGTGTTGTGTGTTACTCATGCAGCTTGTATGTTGTGTGTTACTCATGCAGCTTGTGTGTTGTGTGTTACTCATGCAGCTTGTATGTTGTGTGTTACTCATGCAGCTTGTGTGTTGTGTGTTACTCATGCAGCTTGTGTGTTGTGTGTTACTCATGCAGCTTGTGTGTTGTGTGTTACTCATGCAGCTTGTGTGTTGTGTGTTACTCATGCAGCTTGTGTGTTGTGTGTTACTCATGCAGCTTGTGTGTTGTGTGTTACTCATGCAGCTTGTGTGTTGTGTGTTACTCATGCAGCTTGTGTGTTGTGTGTTACTCATGCAGCTTGTATGTTGTGTGTTACTCATGCAGCTTGTGTGTTGTGTGTTACTCATGCAGCTTGTATGTTGTGTGTTACTCATGCAGCTTGTGTGTTACTCATGCAGCTTGTGTGTTACTCATGCAGCTTGTATGTTGTGTGTTACTCATGCAGCTTGTGTGTTGTGTGTTACTCATGCAGCTTGTATGTTGTGTGTTACTCATGCAGCTTGTGTGTTGTGTGTTACTCATGCAGCTTGTGTGTTGTGTGTTACTCATGCAGCTTGTGTGTTGTGTGTTACTCATGCAGCTTGTGTGTTGTGTGTTACTCATGCAGCTTGTGTGTTGTGTGTTACTCATGCAGCTTGTGTGTTGTGTGTTACTCATGCAGCTTGTGTGTTGTGTGTTACTCATGCAGCTTGTGTGTTGTGTGTTACTCATGCAGCTTGTGTGTTGTGTGTTACTCATGCAGCTTGTGTGTTGTGTGTTACTCATGCAGCTTGTATGTTGTGTGTTACTCATGCAGCTTGTGTGTTGTGTGTTACTCATGCAGCTTGTGTGTTGTGTGTTACTCATGCAGCTTGTGTGTTGTGTGTTACTCATGCAGCTTGTGTGTTGTGTGTTACTCATGCAGCTTGTATGTTGTGTGTTACTCATGCAGCTTGTATGTTGTGTGTTACTCATGCAGCTTGTATGTTGGAGTAATGTTTAGTATTGGCTTTATCCGCCCCCCCCCTCTCTCTCTCTCTCTCTCTCTCTCTCTCTCTCTCTCTCTCTCTCTCTCTCTCTCTCTCTCTCTCTCTCTCTCTCTCTCTCTCTCTCTCTCTCTTTTATATCGTGGTCTTTCATAGGGTGTCCTGACCAAACTTATACACCCAGCTTTCTCTATACATTCTTTCATCACCCCTCCCTCCCCACCACTAAACCCCTGTCCCCCCCCCCTACCATACCCCTCCCTTCCTCCCCCCCACCTCCCCTACACACACCCCTCCTTTCAAGGTTTCTTTAGTCTGGAGGGGAAATTCCCCCCCCCCCTTCATTCGTATTTCCCCCCTCCCCCTATGCTTCTCCCAATCTAAGGTAAGAATTTTCCCTAATGTCCATTTTTTTTACCCCCCTTACCTTTCATCTCTCCCCCTTTGTCTTCCACTCGATCAACTTCCCTTTTTGACTAATTTCACCTCCGTCTTTTCCGTCTCCTCTTTAATCTTCCCCTTTCTTTATTGCCCTTTATTACCCCTTAAAAGGGTAATAGTTCCAGGTATTTTCTCTCTGACCCCCACTGGCCTTAACCTGGGAAGAAATTCAGATTCAAAACGTTATAAATGTGTGTACATATATAATAATTTACACAAAATTTGTGCACATAATATATAACAAATATATAATCTCCTTTTGTGTATGTGAAGCCTCGACTGAAGAGAGGAAACCTACACGAGTAGAGGCGGACTGAGTAGAAATTAGAGGGAAAGCACCCCCATGGCTCTTCTTCTTTTTCCCCTTCTTCCCCATGGCTCTTGTCCTCCTCCTCCTCCCCATCCTCCCCAAGGCCTCATTAAGGGTGGGGGGGGGGGGGGGGGGGGCTGTGGACGCCATTCAGCACGGGAACTATCCATTGCTGTATTAAGTTCACGTGTTCCTTGAAGTGTCATCAGCAGAGGGCGTGGGGGATGGGCGTGTGGGGGATGGGTGTGTGGGGGATGGGTGTGTGGGCGTGGGGGGTGTGTGGGATGGGTGTGTTGGGGGGTGGGCGTGGGGGGTGTGTGGGGGGGGTGGGCGTGGGAAAGGGGTGGGGGGGAGTATAAGAGAGTGAAAGTGGAAGGAGGAAAATGACACAGGAACGGAAAGGATGGACATAAGAGGCATAGAACTGAACCAGGGGAGGCGATTGGGCGTTGTGGTTGTTGCTAGTAGTAGTGGTTGTTGCTACTAGTAAGCTACTAGTTGTTGCTACTAATGTACTGCGTGGGTGTTCCCCCAGACACACGCTCTGGACCACTACGCCACGACATGGTCAAAAGAACTGCAACTTGGAGGTACTACTACTACTTGCACCCCTCGAGGATTCCCCCGAGGCTTCCACTGAAGCCTGGGAATCTGGGGAACACCCACCACATAGGTTCGAATCCTTATAACAACTCCTGTAGGATTTGATCATTGATAGATTATATCACGATAATGTGATTCCTCTGTGTAATAATAATAATAATAGATGGCGATTTGTAATGCTATAACCACTCTCTTTGAACTCGTGCACTCTCTCCACATCAACAACCCGACCCAATATGCTCTTTCACTCTGGGTGTCGGGCTCCCTCCATGGCGGCCCTCTCCATTGAGTGCAACTCAAGCCATTATTTTCTTTCCAGGTATGTGTTGTGAGAATGAGGACTCCCACGCAAGCCTCTCCCACGGTGAGTACTGGTCTGGAACACTAGTTATGAGTGACCAGGCCCCTCATAAGGGCCAGCTCTCACTCGGTATGAGGTATGCCACACTCATACGCCTGTTTGGACTCGCTCATATAACCCACTTGTGTTGAAGAGAAGGTGTACGGGTAGTTAGGAGCGGGTTGAATAGTGTTGCGTTTGTTTCTCTTTCGACTCTAAGACTTTTTATAAGGAAGGTTCTGGAAAGCAGTTTTGTCTGTGGTGACGTCACAGGAAGGTCTGGACCATTTACACACACAGTGGAGCCTGTGTACTGGACCATTTACACACACAGGGGAGCCTGTGTACTGGACCATTTACACACAGTGGAGCCTGTGTACTGGAACATTTACACACACAGTGAAGTCTGTGTACTGGACCATTTACACACACAGTGTAACCTGTGTACTGGACCATTTACACACAGTGGAGCCTGTGTACTGGACCATTTACACACACAGTGGAGCTTGTGTACTGGACCATTTACACACACAGTGGAGCCTGTGTACTGGACCATTTACACACACAGTGGAGCTTGTGTACTGGACCATTTACACACACAGTGGAGCCTGTGTACTGGACCATTTACACACACACAGTGGAGCCTGTGTACTGGACCATTTACACACACAGTAGAGCCTGTGTACTGGACCATTTACACACACACAGTAGAGCCTGTGTACTGGACCATTTACACACACACAGTGGAGCCTGTGTACTGGACCATTTACACACACAGTAGAGCCTGTGTACTGGACCATTTACATACACACAGTAGAGCCTGTGTACTGGACCATTTACAAACGTTTTAAAAAATTCGACCCCAGCCATTTTCAACTACAACTTTAAAACAAAACTTGTTAATGCACCAGAGAATGGGAGGAAAAAAACACACATAAATCTATAAGTTCAGTTTGGTGTTTGTTAATTTTTGGTGTATTTTTTCTATCAAAGTTTATCATCTGTTCTGCTCTTTTTAGAAAAAGCAACCCGTCAGACCTAATTTCACTGGAACATTAAGGTTATTTTCCGATGTTTTAAGGGAAGAGGAGGAGGAGGTAGAGGATGGGTAAGGCAGAACACGTGGGTAAGGATGATGAGTGAGAAATGGATGTTAAGAGATGAGGATGCTGAAAGGAGATGGTTTTGTTAATGGTGTGAAGTGATTTTGATATACGGGGGGAAAGAATTGATGAGGGGAAATTGCCTCCCCCTCATTCTCACCAGTGTTTCCAGGAGTACTGTCCTCATGTCCTCATGTTCCTGTCCTCATGTCCCTGTCGTCACGTCCTGTCGTTACGTCCTGTTGTCACGTCCTGTCATGTCCTATCCTCACGTCCTGTCATGCCTTGTCGTCACGTCCTGTCGTCACGTCCTGTCATGTCGTCACGTCCCGTCATGTCATGGTTCAGAGCGGGGATTGTGTGTGGTGGCGGCTCAGTAGAGCTTTTAGCTCTTGGGTCCCGCCTCTCCAACCACCGGTTGTCTAATGTTACTGACTTCTAATCTATTTAATCCATTGTATTTTTTTTGAACCGGGGCAAACTTATATGCTGCCTCCTTGTACTTGTGAGTAACGTAGTTACCTTGAGGTGATTTCGGGGCTTAGAGACCCCGCGGCCCAGTCGTCGACCAGGCCTCCTCGTTGCTGGACTGGTCAACCAGGCTGTTGGACGCGGCTGCTCGCAGCTTGACGTATGAGTCACAGCCTGGTTGATCAGGTATCCTTTGGAGACTAGGAGACTCGACCCGTGGATTCCCACCTGTGCGGGGCCCCAGAAGCTCTGTCGACAGTTCTACCTATCACTCACCTATGTGGAAGCTTCCATGTTGATTGTCATTAAGTCTGAATGGTTCAGAGTCACGGTCAAGTCTGCCTGGTTCGTCATTACCGTTTCAGTCTTGTGGGTTTCCTGTTAACCCTGACTTGAAAAGTTTCTTGTTGCTCCGTCCAGTAGTTTAGCTCTCCGTGTTTCAGCACCCCCGGATGTGGGTCTTTGTTCTCCCATTTTATCTTTCCATGGTCCAAGTCTTCCGTGATTATTAAAAGTCTGGATCAAGTTCTGCAAACAGCAGAGGCTGCCCTTGCAATCGTGGTAAGTAACTGCCATGTTGTCTCTTGTCATGCTCTTCTTGTCTATGTCTTCTGCAATGCAATGGAGGGTTATATCTAACTGTGACTGCTATCTTTGGTCCTCTGATCACCATGGGGCCTGTTATGTAGTGTCTGAACCCCCCCTCTCCCACCCCTCCTCGCTGCCTGCGATAACCATCTTCTCGAAATACGGTCCTTATCAGTAGGGCCACTCCTCCTCCTCCTCCTCCTCCCCTTCCTTCCTTCCCCTCTCTCTCCTTATTACAGTGGAGTCATGGGGTAAACACTACAATTGTTATGATATCTGACAGTTTTGTTTCAGTGAGGGCTATTATATCCAGGTTCTCCTCTTGTGTTCTTTCTCCAAGTTCACTTGCTTTGTTTGTAATCCCGTCTGTGTTTGTGTACATAACTTTCAAGCTGACTCTCTTCTGTTTATTCTCACTGACTCTTGTGTCTAGTATTACTGATACTAGACCGTAAAGGTAAAGTCTTTCGTCATGAGTACACCCAAATCTTTTACATAGCTTTTTCGTTCTGTGTTATGCTTTGACTGCGTTGTGTACGTGGTTTCCGTTTTTTAATTTTCATTTTTTTTCCGTATCTCATGAGCTGGAACTTCATTAAATACTATATTATTTTCTATAGCCCATTGAAAGACCTGATTTACGTCTGATTTGAGGTTTTTCGTGTCCTCTATGTTGTCTACTCATAAAAATCCTAGTGTCATCTGCAAAGAATGATACTGTGCTACAGTTTGTATCCTTGTCTGTCCGATATGAGGATGAGAAAAGGTACTGGAGCAAGCACAGTACCCTGGGGGGACTGAGCTCTTCACGGTTGATGGTCCGGATTTTATTTGGTTGACTATTACACATTGGGTTCTATTAGTCAGAAAATTGTAGATCCATCTGCGTATTTTTCCTGTAATTCGTTTTGAACGTATTCTGTGTGGAATAACACTATGGTCACATTTGTCGAAGGAGGACGGGTGTTGGAGGTTGAGATGGTTGGGTGATCTAGCCATCTGTTCACTTCTATCTGGTATTGCTGGCCTGCCTGTGGAGGGTTTCCCACTCCCCCCGTTCTCTTCCCCTCTCATGGCGTCTCCTCCTTGCTTCTGCTCCCCTGGCTCTCTCTTTCCTCGTCATGTTCTGCTGGAAAAACATCTTTGTATTTCATTACATGCAGAAATTTGCTCCTATTGGGGTAAAATTTCATCTTTTGTGGCCTCGTTCGTGAATACTATCAATATCAGTCGATTTCTTTCTTCTTGTAACCACCGTGCCTGGAAGCCTTCTCTTGTGTGTGTTTGTGTACTCACTTAGTTGTGCTTGCAGGGGTTGAGCTTTGGCGCTTTGATTCCGCCTCGCAACTGTCAATCATCTGGTGAACTGATGCGTGTGTGTGTTAAGTTAGTGGGTCATAGTCCATTGTAGTGTAAACATGGGTGGAGGCTGCAGGAGTGGGCGGCAGGAGTCAGCAGCAGGGGGTGGGGGGAAACAGCTCCCTCCCCCAGTCAAGGAGGAGGAGGAGGGCGGAGAGCCAGTCTCAAGTAGTGGTGTTTGCGCAGCGTCTTGGGTCGGCTTGAGCGCACCTTTGATGCCGTGCCATTCCGCCTTTTTGATTCATGGCGGGAATTTTGCAGAGATTGGCAGAAATGTTCGGTGCTCCGGGGTAAACAGGAGGAGTGGGGGTGAGGTGAAGTGTGTTCTTGTCGGAATATTCTGAGTGGTGGTAGTGATATGTCTGGGCGTAGAGTTGCCTTGGTGTGGGGTTGTTTAGTGGTAGAGTTGGTAGTTCTTGACACACTCTGTACTTCCCTTCATATAGTCTATGGCAGCTAGTTCTTGACACACTCTGTACTCCCCTTCATATAGTCTAGGGCAGCAAGTTCTTGACACACACTGTACTCCCCTTCATATAGTCTATGGCAGCTAGTTCTTGACACACACTGTACTCCCCTTCATATAGTCTAGGGCAGCTAGTTCTTGACACACACTGTACTCCCCTTCATATAGTCTATGGCAGCTAGTTCTTGACACACACTGTACTCCCCTTCATATAGTCTAGGGCAGCAAGTTCTTGACACACACTGTACTCCCCTTCATATAGTCTATGGCAGCTAGTTCTTGACACACACTGTACTCCCCTTCATATAGTCTATGGCAGCTAGTTCTTGACACACACTGTACTCCCCTTCATATAGTCTAGGGGTAGCTGGACTTGTAATAAGTCTAGTCAGGCTCGACTTGTGATAACTTGGTCTAACAGGCTGTTGCTGGGAGCGGCCCGCAGGCCCACATACCCACTACTTCCCCCCCCCCCCTCCTCATGCGACATAGTGTCATAATGATGACACAGTGTCATACAGGTGGCACAGTGTCATACAGGTGGCACTCGGTTGAGTATGTCTTTCACAACTCGAAGCAGCAAGCAAAACTACCTGGTTGACGCCGGAAGTGGAACAAGCCAAGTACGAAGCAGTCACGATTTCCGGAGAGTGTTACGCAACTACTGTGATGCGGCGGTGTTCATCGGGGGGGGGGGGGGTGCAGAACATTGAACATTTGGCCAGCAGTGTTATAGCGAGTTACAATGAAGCCGGACTGACTAGACACACACACACACACACACACACACACACACACACACACACACACACACACACACACACACACACACACACACACACACACACACACACAGTTAGAACATCATTCAGAAACCTAAGTAAGGAGGCATTTAGGGCGCTTTACACTGCCTACGTAAGGCCAGTCTTAGAGTATGCCGCCTCATCATGGAGTCCCCATCTGAAGAAGCATATAATGAAACTGGAAAAGGTTCAGAGGTTTGCAACGAGACTCGTCCCAGAGCTACGAGGGATGGGGTATGAAGAGCGCCTGAGGGAACTGTGCCTTACGACACTAGAAAGAAGAAGGGAGAGGGGGGACATGATAGGAACGTATAAGATACTCAGAGGAATTGACAGAGTGGACATAGACGAAATGTTCACACGGAATAGTAACAGAACGAGGGGACATGGATGGAAGCTTGAAACTCAGATGAGTCACAGAGATGTTAGGAAGTTTTCTTTTAGCGTGAGAGTAGTGGGGAAATGGAATGCACTTCAGGAACAGGTTGTGGAAGCAAATACTATTCATAATTTTAAAACCAGGTATGATAGGGAAATGGGACAGGAGTCATTGCTGTAAACAACCGATGCTCGAAAGGCGGGATCCAAGAGTCACTGCTCGATCCTGCAGACACAACTAGGTGAGTACAACTAGGTGAGTACACACACACACACACACACACACACACACACACACACACACACACACACACACACACACACACACACACACACACACACCCACACACACCCACACACACACACACACACACACACGTGTCTCCTTTAAACATCTGTAATAACCTTCGCCTGTATCCGGGTTGCCGATAGTCCCACTGCAATACGAGGCTCATCAAACCTGATATCCTGTGTCTGCCTCACATTGTTCACCAACACCCCCCCCCCCCCTAAACCCCCCCCCCCCCCTTCAATTAAATTAATACCCGAGAGGTGAGTGGCTGGTTGACGCTTGTTTCCACCACTGAAAGTTTAGACCTGTGTCTTATTCTTCAGTTTAGACCTGTTGTCTCGTCAAGTCTGCAATAATAATTAGGTATTATTGCAACACGTCAACACCTCTGCAAATCATACCTAAATTGATTATTTTTGTTTAACGAGGCAAAAATAATGTACGGTAATTTGATCACAGTGATTAAGGTCAGGTGATCAGGTTAATGCTTCTCGAGGTGTTCTTCTGCTGTTCCGTTATCACTCGTTAGATAACGACCCTTAGCGATGGATCAAGAGGCAAATGGGGGTGGGGGGGGAGGGGAATTTAGATGTTAATATCCCTACTGGGTAGATGTAGGTACAACCAATGGTAAGAGGAGCCTCTATGGCCCCTCTTAGTTCAAATAATCCTAAGACCACTTTGTGTGCACTGTACAAGGGGGCAAGTGGTAATTGGACACACACACACACACACACACCAGTTGATTGACGGTTGAGAGGCGGGACCAAAGAGCCAAAGCTCAACTCCCGCAAGTACAATTAGGTGAGTACACACACACACACACACACACACACACACACACACACACACACACACACACACACACACACACACACACACACACACACACACCAGTTGATTGACGGTTGAGAGGCGGGACCAAAGAGCCAAAGCTCAACCCCCGCAAGCACAATTAGGTGAGTACAATTAGGTGAGTACACACACACACACACACACACACACACATACACACACACACACACACACACACACACACACACACACACACATACACACACACACACACACACACACACACACACACACACACACACACACACACACACACACAGGGAGTGACATCAACTGACTCCTGAGAGGAACAATTGACAAAAAAAAGGTACATTGGGTCAATAGGTCAATGGGAGGTCACTATAATACATCGCATAGGCACATTGAACACAATGGGGGATCGATAGTTCAATCATTACTTTATTTAGTTCGCTAGGTGATGTTTCCTAACTGTGGTTTCCCGTAGCAGCGGCAGATGAATTGATGAAGTACTGTGGCAAGGACAAGAGAGTAGTTCTTATAATCCATTCCCCTGGATGCTGATTCACGAAGCAGTTACGCAAGTACTTACGAACCTGGGGTCAGATTCACGAAGCAGTTACGCAAGTACTTACGAACGTGTACATCTTTCCTCGATCTTTGACGGCTTTGGTTACATTTATTAAACAGTTTACAAGCATGAAAACTTGCCAATCAACTGTTGTTATTGTTATAAACAGCCTCCTGGTGCTTCGGAGCTCATTAACTGTTTAATAATTGTAAACAAAGCCGCCAAAGATTGAGAAAAGATGTACAGGTTCGTAAATGCTTGCGAACTCGTAAATGCTAACAGCATCGTTATCTACGAGGCACTTGACGTGCCCTGCCTTGTTTGGCCTTGTTAGCACGTCTATATGAACATTGAACTGTCATTGTGTACTGCTATCTTGGTCCTAGATGTGTTCACACATGTTCCGTTGTTAAGCGGTTCTGCTGTTCTACTGTTATGTTCTGAACTGTTCTCTTGTTACATACCTAACCCTTGATCAACGAGGATAACTTAAATCGTGGAATATGATAACTAAATTCCTGTAGCAATGATATCTGATTACCCGAGTAGGATTTGAAGCAATTCTTTTTAGTGTGTTTTGGTTTAAAGACGATCCCATGATAGCAACTGCTCGATGATACAGACGATGAGGCTGATGATATGATGAGCAGAGCACAGATCAGATGATGAGGAGACGGCGACGTTTCGGTCCGTCGTGGACCGTCAAAAGCAAGTCGGGTTGATATAGTGGTCCACGACGGCTCGAAACGTCGTCATATTTTTTTTCCATTTTTCGGGTGTGTGGATTGGTGGTTTTCCCGATGGTGGTGGTAGTGGTGGTGGTAGTGGTGCCTGGGGACACCCGGGTGCATAGTGTTCGTTTCTTGTTTCGTACCTGTCGCGTTTCGTGCCTGTCTGCCATGCTCTCTGTCTCCCACTGTCTGCCATGCTCTCTGTCTCCCACTGTCTGCCATGCTCTCTGTCTCCCACTGTCTGCCATGCTCTCTGTCTCCCACTGTCTGCCATGCTCTCTGTCTCCCACTGTCTGCCATGCTCTCTGTCTCCCACTGTCTGCCATGCTCTCTGTCTCCCACTGTCTGCCATGCTCTCTGTCTCCCACTGTCTGCCATGCTCTCTGTCTCCCACTGTCTGCCGCGGGTATTTGACACTTGCCAAAAGTATTTTTCTCATTTGCTTAAAGCCTCGAGAAATTAAAGTTTTAATCCGGTATATTTACCCGCCACAATTTCCCCGCTTACCCATCCAGTTTCACACACACACACACACACATACACACACACACACACACACACACACACACACACACACACACACACACACACACACACACACACACACACACACCCACACACACACTGTCGCTGATTCCGAAATGCATATGTGCCTCTTTTAATAAAAAAAAATAGTGTTTGATATAGCCTCATAAAAAATTGGTTGATATATGCTTATACAAAAGTGGTTGATATATCCTTTATAGTGGTTCTGAAGCTTGTCAGTGCTTGATACACTGATCACGTGGTCCTGTAACAACCAGAAAAAAACCTAACCAAACCCTTTTACTTCAATTCTCTCCTTCTTCCTCCTCCTCCTTCTTCTTCTGCTCTTCCTCGGTCCTGCTCTTCTATTTCTCTAGCTATACCCTCCTGGGAGAGGTCAGGTCCTAGGCAACCTTTATACCACCTGTAGAGTCTTTGAAGTGCTGACAGGTCATGTTAATGGGGAAATATTTTAATGGGGACATTCCTTGCCATGCTAAGTCGAGGTTAGTCCTTGCATCTCATGCACCCGTTCATCCATCTCTCTCTCTATCTCTCTTTTCCCCTCTTGCTCTCCTTCTCTCCTCCATTTCCTGGCTAGTATGAGTAAGGGGAGTCAGGAAGACTGACCTAACAGCTAAGAGGTATTTGATCATGCCTTATAACGAGCTGTGTGGTATGTTTTGCTAGTCATTGGTTGTGAGGCAGTCTGGTACACACTCGGGGTCAAAATAGCCTTAATTGAAAATGCCTATAGAATGCTGAGAGTGATGTTTACCTGAGTGAGCAGACATTACAAGCCATCAACTTGTAGTTGGGAACTACCTAAAGCCTACCAGCTTACACTGACTAGGAAGGCTTCAGTTATTTTAACCTACAGTGGTATCAGGTAGGTAGGTGTTACACTGGTAGCAGGTGTTACATTGGTGACAGGTGTTTTAGTACTGTGTGATTAAGCATCATGTGAAAGGGGGCTTTTGTATCACACAGCTGGCTCTTGACACACACTGTGTAACCCTTCATATAGTCTAGGGCAGGTGTACAAATGTCCAGGTACCTTAGTATCACACAGCTGGCTCTTGACACACACTGTGTAACCCTTCATATAGTCTAGGGCAGGTGTACAAATGTCCAGGTACCTTAGTATCACACAGCTGGCTCTTGACACACACTGTGTAACCCTTCATATAGTCTAGGGCAGGTGTACAAATGTCCAGGTACCTTAGTATCACACAGCTGGCTCTTGACACACACTGTGTAACCCTTCATATAGTCTAGAGCAGCTGTATAAATGTCCAGGTACCTTAGTATCACACAGCTGGCTCTTGACACACACTGTGTAACCCTTCATATAGTCTAGAGCAGCTGTATAAATGTCCAGGTACCTTAGTATCACACAGCTGGCTCTTGACCCACACTGTGTAACCCTTCATATAGTCTAGGGCAGGTGTATAAATGTCCAGGTACCTTAGTATCACACAGCTGGCTCTTGACACACACTGTGTAACCCTTCACATAGTCTAGGGCAGGTGTACAAATGTCCAGGTACCTTAGTATCACACAGCTGGCTCTTGACACACACTGTGTAACCCTTCACATAGTCTAGGGCAGGTGTACAAATGTCCAGGTACCTTAGTATCACACAGCTGGCTCTTGACACACACTGTGTAACCCTTCATATAGTCTAGGGCAGGTGTACAAATGTCCAGGTACCTTAGTATCACACAGCTGGCTCTTGACACACACTGTGTAACCCTTCATATAGTCTAGGGCAGGTGTACAAATGTCCAGGTACCTTAGTATCACACAGCTGGCTCTTGACACACACTGTGTAACCCTTCATATAGTCTAGGGCAGGTGTACAAATGTCCAGGTACCTTAGTATCACACAGCTGGCTCTTGACACACACTGTGTAACCCTTCATATAGTCTAGGGCAGGTGTACAAATGTCCAGGTACCTTAGTATCACACAGCTGGCTCTTGACACACACTGTGTAACCCTTCATATAGTCTAGGGCAGGTGTACAAATGTCCAGGTACCTTAGTATCACACAGCTGGCTCTTGACACACACTGTGTAACCCTTCATATAGTCTAGGGCAGGTGTACAAATGTCCAGGTACCTTAGTATCACACAGCTGGCTCTTGACACACACTGTGTAACCCTTCATATAGTCTAGGGCAGCTGTACAAATGTCCAGGTACCTTAGTATCACACAGCTGGCTCTTGACACACACTGTGTAACCCTTCACATAGTCTAGGGCAGGTGTATAAATGTCCAGGTACCTTAGTATCACACAGCTGGCTCTTGACACACACTGTGTAACCCTTCATATAGTCTAGGGCAGGTGTATAAATGTCCAGGTACCTTAGTATCACACAGCTGGCTCTTGACACACACTGTGTAACCCTTCATATAGTCTAGGGCAGGTGTACAAATGTCCAGGTACCTTAGTATCACACAGCTGGCTCTTGACACACACTGTGTAACCCTTCATATAGTCTAGGGCAGGTGTATAAATGTCCAGGTACCTTAGTATCACACAGCTGGCTCTTGACACACACTGTGTAACCCTTCACATAGTCTAGGGCAGCTGTACAAATGTCCAGGTACCTTAGTATCACACAGCTGGCTCTTGACACACACTGTGTAACCCTTCATATAGTCTAGGGCAGCTGTACAAATGTCCAGGTACCTTAGTATCACACAGCTGGCTCTTGGCACACACTGTGTAACCCTTCATATAGTCTAGGGCAGCTGTATAAATGTCCAGGTACCTTAGTATCACACAGCTGGCTCTTGGCACACACTGTGTAACCCTTCATATAGTCTAGGGCAGGTGTATAAATGTCCTGGTACCTAAATATGCAAATTAAAAAATGTAAAGTCAGTTTCCCCTCAGACATACACTGTAATACACTGTCCTTGTCACCGTCGTTAATTGGTTTGTTTTCATGTTCGTGGGATACCTTACCTTGCGATGATTTCGGGGCTCAACTTTCTCGCGGCCCGGTCCTCGACCAGGCCAGGGATGGTGTCTAATTTTCTACCTCGTTATTGTGGCGTGTTGGTTGCTTCGTGATTGGTTGGTAATCACTGGTGTGGCGGACTTAATAACCCTCCAGGGGTTGATAGGCTTAACCCTCCAGGGGTTGATAGGCCTTAATAACCCTCCAGGGGTTGATAGGCCTTAATAACCCTCCAGGGGTTGATAGGCTTTAATAACCCTCCAGGGGTTGATAGGCCTTAATAACCCTCCAGGGGTTGATAGGCCTTAATAACCCTCCAGGGGTTGATAGGCCTTAATAACCCTCCAGGGGTTGATAGGCCTTAATAACCCTCCAGGGGTTGATAGGCCTTAATAACCCTCCAGGGGTTGATAGGCCTTAATAACCCTCCAGGGGTTGATAGGCCTTAATAACCCTCCAGGGGTTGATAGGCCTTAATAACCCTCCAGATGTTGATAGGCTTTAATAACCCTCCAGAGGTTGATAGGCCTTAATAACCCTCCAGAGGTTGATAGGCCTTAATATCCCTCCAGACGTTGATAGGCCTTAATAACCCTCCAGGGGTTGATAGGCCTTAATATCCCTCCAGACGTTGATAGGCCTTAATAACCCTCCAGGGGTTGATAGGCCTTAATAACCCTCCAGGGGTTGATAGGCCTTAACCCCCAACTCCCAACACAACTATTGGTCCACTTGTCAGTGTTCCTGTACGAGGTGTTCCATACAAAAGTAACACAACCTGGAAAACTTGTTGAAGAATCGCAGTCATATTAAAGGGGGGTTGGAGGGAGGGGGGTTTGGAGGGAGGGAGAGGGGGAGGAAGGGGTGGAAGGGGAAAGGGAGGGATTTGGTGGAGAAAAGTAGGAGAAGGGATCTCAGTTATTGATTACAAGTTGAAAGGGGTTGCTTACTGGAAAGGGAGGGAGGGGGGGGGCATGGAATGGAAGGGATGGCTGGAATAGGGATGGGAGAGGATGACGGGGTAGTAGGTGTCAGTACGATAACAACAGTCTACAGCTTCACTATCCACCAGCTGACGGCTCCGATGACCGGGGGAATTCTCGAAACTAATCCAACATTCGAATTCATAAGTTTAGTGTTTTCAGGTTACAGTTGTGTGTGTAAACTAAAGTCTTTGAAAATGTAATAAGTTATTACGAAACGCGTTCAAGCGTCGCGTCAGACTAGAAATAAAAATGAATTTTGGAGAATTGATTTTTCAATTACCATTGACAGTAAAATGAAACATAAGAAATATTGAGAAAATTCGTGTTAGAATTATTAATCTCACTTTTTCGGTCATATTTAACAACATATATATATATATATATATATATATATATATATATATATATATATATATATATATATATATATATATATATATATATATGACACAAGCTTTTGTGTCATAAAAAAAATCGTAATTTTCCTGTCTTTAATCCTTTATATTCATCGATATAAAAATGTCCCAAATTTTCTCGTTCATTATCCACCAATTTTGTGATGATAAAAGTAGTGATACTTTTCCGAACAATTATTTCGCGTGAGGAAACTCTGGAAATTGTCTGGCAATAGATGAGAGAGAAACAAAGGAAGAGAGAGAGAGAGAGAGAGAGAGAGAGAGAGAGAGAGAGAGAGAGAGAAAGTTAGAGGGAGAAAGTTTGAGTAAAAGTGAGATGAGAGAAAGTAAAAAACATGAAACGTTTGAAGGGAGAGTGAAAGAGTGAGTGAAATTTGTTGTGTGAGTGAGTGAGTTAAGGGTGAATGAGGTTATTGGCAAGTGCTGCCGGCTGCTGTGCCCTCATTTTTAAGTCAGTAGTGTTTATCATTATATCTGGTAGAGTGAACCTTTTGTGTAATATTTTGTAAGGTTGGCTTTTTATTATTAGTGTGAATGCGGCCAATACAAATGGTGGAGGTGGAAATGCTGTATTTTATATATATATATATACACCAGTTTGTTACCCAACTTGCCTCTGATATTTAGCTGTAAATTAATATTTTTATATTTTAAGATGTGAAATCACAGACCTAACCTATAAGCCTATACTTGTCAACAGATCTGTTGACAGAGTTGACAAGTATAGGCTTATAGCATTCGTTGGCAAGCTTGACAACACACATTTAGCTTGGTGTTTCACTCTGACATTCTCCGAGTGCACTTAGGAGCATCGCAGATGCACTTAAGACCATCGCAGATATCATGGTCACGCATACATGCACTTAAGCATCTCCCAAAACTAAAAAAAAGATAAGGTAAAAAAAAATCCGCTCTCTGTAGCGACGTTTATCGTGGCCCAAACTAGAATGTTTACATTTTCGAAGCGAGTGTGTTGAAAACGTCTCCCGCCTAATGTGCTGACCGCGGTGTTTACTGTTTTTTGGCGGGAAATTCCACGTGTTTCACAGCTGTGCGTTGTCAACAATACCAGTCCTCTCCGGGAGTGTGTTTATGTCTTGATGGTCATATGTGGCGGGTGTCTCGCATGTTTGTGGTCACGTATAGTGCGAGTCCTTGAGTGCCAGTAACCGGGGAATATCCCCCCCCCCCGCTCCTCATCCTGGGGTGCCAGACTTAAGACTACACAGTTACCATATAACAAGGCTACAATTGACAACGCTCCCTATTAAGGTGTCTCAGGACCTCTTGGTATGACCACAATTAGTCTCAGTTTCTCCAGATATATAAACTTGTTTCTACTCGATTTTTATCTTGAAAATGTTTTGTCAAATGTCTATGAATGTGTATGTCTTGTGTGTCTCTCCTGCGCGCGCGCGCTCCTGGGACTCTGGCAGTGGGGGGGGGGGTTATCTTGTGGTTATCTTGAGATGATTTCGGGGCTTAGCGTCCCCGCGGCCCGGTCCGCGACCAGGCTTCCTTTTTGTTGCACATCCCTCAGAAAGCAGCCCGTAGCAGCTGTCTAACTCTCAGGTACCTATTTACTGCTAGGTGAACAGGCGCATCAGAGTGAAAGAAACTCTGCCTATTTGTTTCAGAGTCCACCTGGCATCGAACTCGGAACCTGACGACTACGAATCCGAAGCGCTGTACTCACCTAGTTGTACTTGCGGGGGGTTGAGCTCTGGCTCTTTGGTCCCGCCTCTCAACCGTCAATCAACAGGTGTACAGGTTCCTGAGCCTATTGGGCTCTATCATATCTACACTTGAAACTGTGTATGGAGTCAGCCTCCACCACATCACTGCCTAATGCATTCCATTTATTAACTACTCTGACACTGAAAAAGTTCTTTCTAACGTCTCTGTGGCTCATCTGGGTACTCAGTTTCCACCTGTGTCCCCTCGTTCGTGTCCCACCCGTGCTGAAGAGTTTGTCTTTGTCCACCCTATCAATTCCCCTGAAAATTTTGTAGGTGGTTATCATGTCTCCCCTTACTCTTCTGTTTTCCAGGGATGTGAGGTTCAGCTCCCTTAGCCTTCCCTCGTAGCTCATACCTCTCAGTTCCGGGACCAGTCTGGTGGCATACCTCTGAGTCCACTCAGCTGTCAGGGTGTGTGCACGCTAAATACGCTCGCGCGCGTGAACGTGTACTCGCCTAGTTGTGTGCATGTGTGCGCGCACGCGCACACATGCACACGCGAGCGCCAGTACACCTGAAGTGATTCATGCCAACACGTTCTAGATCTTCATTTTTTTGTTTTCCATTTGCGTAATTACACAGTCTAGTGTACGTTGTATCTTTCTTCCCTCCTGTATGCAAATTAGCTCACTAGCTGGGAGCATATAGACCCTGATGAGCATTTAAGCACCAGGAATTATTTTAGAGGCAACATGTTTTGTACGGGTTTAGCATATGCATCAGAGCGGCTGTTTTTTTGTTTCGAAATTCTATTAAATCCTGTATGCAAATTAATCTGACACCAGTAGTATGTCGGCTAATGAGTATTTAAGCTGTCGAAATAGCTTTTGATGATTCCATGTTATGGTGTGATACAAAATCAGTATTGAGAGAATTTGCAGCCCCCGAAAAAAATATATGTGTTATGCTAACCATATTTTTATGTGTTCGAAACTATTGACAAGACCTTTCAAACTTTTTGATGTACATGTGTGGTGTTTTAATTATGAAAATAATGTTGGAAACTGATTAGTTGGAAATAGTCCGGGTGGAGATAACTGAGCGATTGACCAAATACCTCGTAGAAATTGTTGACCAGACCACACACACTAGAAGGTGAAGGGACGACGACGACGTTTCGGTCCGTCCTGGACCATTTTCTCAAGTCGTCGTCCCCTTCACCTTGTAGTGTGTGGTCTGGCCAACATACTTTATCCACGTTATTGTGACTCATCGCCCGCACCTTGTAGAGTTTGTTATAAATTCTATACAGGTCAAATATCTAAAGATTTGAGATTTCGACTTTCGCAGCATAAATATTTTGTGAGAAGTGGTCAGTTATCTAACGTTTTATTTGTTATTCTCACCAAATTGATTGGCAGAGATCTTTTTCAATAATTTAACAAATTGTACAAATAATTTTGATTAGGAACATTATTGACTCTGCTTTAATGCATATTGAAAAACCAAACAATATGAACATTAATAATGTTTGTGCAATTTGGATCCAATTTTTTAATTGATCAATTAAAAAACGATCTTTGTACAATGATTAATACACAGATATCCATTTAAAGACAGCGGGTTTTGTGAGCTCAAATATATTAGTTATTAAGGATAATTCTTCCAGAAACTCAGATGTAAACAGACATATAATAAGCCAAACAACAAGGAACCATCAAAGAACACATATCGACTTGAGAATGGTCCAGGACGGAGCGAAACGTCGTCGTCCCTTCACCTTCTAGTGTGTGGTCTGGGCAACATACTTCAGCCACGTTATTGTGACTCATCGCCTGCATAAAGAACACATATTTACCCCAGAGATAGCCTGACTAACAACGAAACAATCAACAATGGCGACAGCAATAGAAGATTAGACATTGCCGAAGCACTACATGTTAAACAATCTCAACCAAGTGTTACCAGCCTGTCTACCCTCGGGGTACCTTTGACCATCCTCAAGAGTCAAGACCAAGGTAGAATATCTAGCTCCAGCCCTCATGAGAGCATATAAGTAAACACTACTCCAGAAGAGGCCTATTGATCCTTGCAACAATTACTCCAGAAGAGGCCTATTGATCCTTGCAACAATTACTCCAGAAGAGGCCTATTGATCCTTGCAACAATTACTCCAGAAGAGGCCTATTGATCCTTGCAACAATTACTCCAGAAGAGGCCTATTGATCCTTGCAACAATTACTCCAGAAGAGGCCTATTGATCCTTGCAACAATTACTCCAGAAGGCCTATTGATCTATGCAACATCCACTTCATCTCTGCCTTTGAATATGTTGACGGGCTAAAGGAAACGTAACTCATGCCATCATAAAAAAAAGTGAATTGAACTTTGGAGAGTTAATTCTTCAACTTCCTTCGCAATCGAAGAAGAACAGAAGAAATCTAAGAGGACAAATATACATAATACCTATATGTAAGTCTGTACAGTTCAGTTAGAATAACGCTAATTTGCTTTCCATGTCGAAACGTCATTTTAATTTTCGTGTCAAGAAACTGGACGTCGCTCATAGATCACAGCTACGTGTGTGGGGGGGGAGGAACTTGGGGTTGACGTTCGAGGAATTGTGTTTGTGTAACCTAGATCCAAGAATTGATTAACATACCAACCGGTGGAGTGAGTGAATGAATGAGTGAGTGAGTGAGTGAGTGAGTGAGTGAGTGAGTGAGTGAGTGAGTGAGTGAGTGAGACTACAATGCAAGACTCACCACACTATATAAACTTAAGATAATGACAGGAATATCAGGAATGAGTGAGTGAGTGAGTGAGTGAGTGAGTGAGTGAGTGAGTGAGTGAGTGAGTGAGTGAGTGAGACTACAATGCAAGACTCACCACACTATATAAACTTAAGATAATGACAGGAATATCAACAAGTCTGTGGAAGCCAATGGTGGGTGATTGAATGTGATTGGATTCTTTTCGTTGAACTCATTTTGTAGATTGAATCTCGTTCTTGGAATTCAACTAGGCAGGGTGATTCTGTTCCCAGGATTACTGGCTAACTTCTGAACCCTAATCGAAGGATAATTTTGTCCCATTTTCAGAATTGGGTTATATACATGGTACAAAATTCCCGACCCCTTGCAACTGAAAATATTTTTAGTTGATATCATCGACCCGTTTACGAAATCGGGTATTTAGGCAGTGTGTAAATAATGTTAATTGGATTGCCATCTCGCATATTTGCACGTATTAAAAATTTGGTTTAACCGACACACACACAGACATACACACACACACACACACACACACACACACACACACACACACACACACACACACACACACACACACACACACACAACAAGAAAGAGCTAGAGGTACTAAATCTTCCAACCCTAGAAAATAGGAGGAAAAGAAAGGGAAATGATTACAACATACAAGATACTGAGGGGAATGGAAACGGTGGACAAGGAAAGATTCTTCATGTTCAGAGAAAGCAGGACAAGAGTCTGACATAAGTGGTATACAAGGTCCTGAGCAATTCCTGTCTGCTCTCCTGCCCCTATAATGTCTGCCCCCCCTGCCCCATAATGTCTGCCCCCCTGCCCTGCCCCCCTGCCCTGCCCCATAATGTCTGCCCCCCCTGCCCCATAATGTCTGCCCCCCTGCCCTGCCCCATAATGTCTGCCCCCCCTGCCCCATAATGTCTGCCCCCCTGCCCTGCCCCATAATGTCTGCCCCCCCCCCCCCTGCCCCATAAGATTTATGGGGCAGGGTGCAGAAGGCCTCGTGTTATCTCCTAACGTCCGACACCAGGAATTTTGGCTCTTAAATAAACGATACGAAGAGGTGGAAGTTGGATGTCCCCCCATTTGTGGTACATTACCCAGAGAGGGTCTTTCTCTCTCTCTCTCTCTCTCTCTCTCTCTCTCTCTCTCTCTCTCTCTCTCTGTCTCTGTCTCTGTCTCTGTCTCTCTCTCTCTCTCTCTCTCTCTCTCTCTCTCTCTCTCTCTCTCTCTCTCTCTTTCTCTCTTGATACATGATTTATGTCTTGCCCCTTTCTCTTTCATTCCTTGTTTTGCCTTTTCCCATCTTGCTAAGCTATTAAAGACCTTTTCTTCAACTTTTCCTTTGTTTTCCCCCGATTATTTTGTTCTTTTAGGCTGTTCTTTCGTTGTTCTGTGTTTTGTCTTGCCCTGTCCTCTTTCTTCCTTGTCCCCCCCCTCGCTTGTTCTGTTCTTTTTATATTGTCCTGTTCTCTACACCCTCTTGTTATATCACCTTTCCCTCAACCCTATCTTGCCCCTTTTCTCTATTTTCTTTATTTTTTTTTATCTGTTGTCCTTCTCTCCTCATTCTCTATGTCCACTTGTGCTATATCTTAATTATCTTCCTATCCCCTGTCCCAGACCCAGCCCTAAACCCTGCCACAGCCCTCCTGCCCCTTCCCTGGGGGGGGGGGCGGGGGGGGCATTCCCCCCCTTGCACACCACACAGACGGCTGGCCTGAAGCCATCAATGCCCAGGCTCTCTCTCTCTCTCTCTCTCTCTCTCTCTCTCTCTCTCTCTCTCTCTCTCTCTCTCTCTCTCTCTCTCTCTCTCTCTCTCTCTCTCTCTCTGGCCAACATTCGTTCATCCTTCAGAAACTCGTAGAAAGTCTTTTCAGGCCCCTATACCCAGCAGAGGTGAGACCCACACTGCAGTATGCAGCCCCAGCAGGGAACCCTTACCTGACAAATGACAAGGAGAAACTAGAGAAGGTGCAAATATATGCAACGAGACTCGTTCCAGAGCTGAGGGGATTGAGCTATGAGGAAAGACTGAGAGAACTGGACCTTACCACACTGGAGGAAAGGAGAGAGAGAAAGAGAGGGGGGGGGGAGACATGATAACAACATTTAAGATTCAATGGGAAATTCACAAAGTAGTCAAAGAAGCATTGTTCAAAGCTAACAGAAGCAGAACGAGGGGTCGTAGATGGGAACTAGACGCAAAGAAACTAGTGACACAAACTAGAGACGCAAACTAGAGATGCAAATGAGTCACAGAGATGTTAGAAAAAACTTGTTCACTGCCTCAGAACTCTCAATTAGCGTAAGAGGTTAGACCCAGAAGTCGTTAAAGATAATTCGATTCAAAATTTTAAATGTAAAATAATTATAAAAAGTATCTCATCTCCTTGGGTGTGTGTTTTATCTCAATAAACTTATTTCAATTTTAATTATGAGAAGTCTGAGAAATGATTCTAGTCGGTAGGCTACAGAATCTGTACACCAGTTGATTGTTGAGAGGCGGGACCAAAGAGACAAAGCTCAACCCCTGCAAGCACAAATAGGTGAGTACACACACACACACACACACACACACACACACACACACACACACACACACACACACACACACACACACACACACACACACACACACACACATTTAACACCAGTAAATGTAAAGTTATGGAAATGGGATCAGGTGACAGGAGACCAAAGGGACAGTACACAATGAAGGGGAACAGCCTACCTGTAACGATTCGAGAAAGAGACCTGGGAGTGGATGTGACACCTAATCTAACTCCTGAGGCACATATAAATAGGATAACGACAGCAGCGTACTCTACACTGGCGAAAATTAGAACTTCATTCAGAAACCTAAATGAGGAAGCTTTTAGGGCGCTTTACACTGCCTACGTGAGACCCGTCTTAGAGTATGCCGCGCCATCATGGAGCCCCCACCTGAAGAAACACATAAAGAAACTGGAGAAGGTTCAGAGGTTTGCGACGAGGCTTGTCCCAGAGCTACGAGGGATGGGATATGAAGAGCGGCTGAAGGAACTGAACCTTACGACACTAGAGAAAAGAAGGGAGAGAGGAGATATGATAGGGACATATAAAATACTCAGGGGAATTGACAAAGTGGAAATAGATGAAATGTTCACACGTAATAATAACAGAACGAGGGGACATGGGTGGAAACTGGAAACTCAGATGAGTCACAGAGATGTTAGGAAGTTTTCTTTTAGCGTGAGAGTAGTAGAAAAATGGAATGCACTTGGGGAACAGGTTGTGGAAGCAAATACTATTCATACTTTTAAAACTAGGTATGATAGGGAAATGGGACAGGAGTCATTGCTGTAAACAACCGATAGCTAGAAAGGCGGGATCCAAGAGTCAATGCTCGATCCTGCAAGCACATATAGGTGAGTACATATAGGTGAGTACACAGCGCCAGTGGTGTAGAGGTAACGGGATATCCATTCAATATTTGTTTCTCTCTCTCTATTTTGCTGGCCTGATGCCTCCCAAATAAACACGCTCACACCAGGGGGAAGGTACAACAGGGGACACCACACAGGTGTAGGCTACACCAGGGGGAGCCAATACTATGGGTCAGACCACATCAAAGAGCAGGCGACACAGGGAATCACCCCATACCAGGGGATATAGTAGATCAGGAGAAAGGAATACCAAGGGTAGTACACACAAGGGGTAGTGCAGGCAGAAGACCACACTAGGGGGGACAGACCAAGATAAGGGGGTAGGCCACACCCCTGGTAGTTGATACCGGAAGAACGGCCATACTAGGGGGTGGTGGTCCATGCAGGCCACACTAGGGGGTGGTGATCCATACAGGGCCACAATAGGGGATGGTGGTCCATACAGGGCCACACTAGGGTGGTGGTGGTCCATACAGGGCCACAATAGGGGATGGTGGTCCATACAGGGCCACAACAGGGGATGGTGGTCCATACAGGGCCACAATAGGGGATGGTGGTCCATACAGGGCCACAATAGGGATGGTGGTCCATACAGGGCCACAATAGGGGATGGGGGTCCATACAGGCCACACTAGGGGATGGTGGTCCATACAGGGCCACAATAGGGGATGGTGGTCCATACAGGCCACACTAGGGGGTGGTGGTCCATACAGGCCACACTAGGGGGTGGTCAGCTCACACCAGCAAGACATCAGTAGGGGGTTCAGAAGATGTGACCGCAATCTCTGAATTAGTTCAGCTGTTTCTTCTGAACTTTGGTTCAGAATATCTCGATATTCCTGAATATCCAGTTCGACTCGGAATATTTCAATATTCCTCCCCTATTTCGAGTGTTCCCAATTGCGAATGTTTCTCATGCGAATATTCCCCATTTCGAATATCTATGAAATATAAAACTTAGTTGTATTAAGTATATTAATTTTTTGTCAATTTTGTGCTGCATGAGGCTATTGTAGTTGTGTTTTTTGACAGATAAATTTTGTATTTTTGACAGATAAATCCTGTACTTTTAATCGTTTTGTTTGCATGTAAATACAAGAGGAACGTGTGTTCTATTTATCGCTGTATTCTTCACTCAAGTTTTGATGAAATGGAGTTTTTGAATTCAAAAATTTGAATTTTGATGAACAAGTAGAAATAACATTCACAAGAGGAAGTCAAATATTACTGATGATGATAAGACCAAATAAAATTCAAAACCTTTATGCATGAAGCATATCATGTAATAGGATTAATTAATTAGTATCAAAGAGAATGTTTTTTTGTCCAAGGTTCGAGAACCGGACATTAAGGGCTATTGGCCTCGCCCATTTGTCCAAGATGACACATTGGGGGTGGGGGGGGGGTAGGGGTGTGTCATGAAGTTCCCCGGGATTCGAACCCGGAATTCTTGATTGTGAGTCGAGAACAGACCAACCATGCCAAAGACCAAGAAACAATCCAGCTGGGACAGCCTCATTGTAGACAAAGAAGCCACAGCTTTGCTGGAGGCAGCAACAACCCCCAGTGATCGTGCACGCCTCACAGCTGTGCAGGCTCCCCATGCAGGGGACTTCCTTTTGGCAGTCCCCATGTCTGCGACAGGCACACGTCTTGATCCACAGGAGCTCCGTATTGCAGTCGCTCTCCGTCTTGCTGCCCCTATCCACACTGTTCACAGGTGTATTTGCGGCGAGGCAGATGCTGACGAGTATGGACTGCATGGCCTGCACTGTGGAAAATCTGGCGGTTGGCACACTAGACACGACGAAGTCAATGACATCATTAAAAGGAGCCTTGCCTCTGCTCAGTGTCCTAGCAGAGAGAGAGCCTTGCAATCTATTGAACCAAACTCTGTTAGCTTTGCTGGCTGGCCAGATGGATTCACACTGCGCCCGTGGAAGGGTGGCAGGCAGTTGGCATGGGACTATACTTGCGTATCAACCCTGGCAACCACATACATCAACCTCTCTGCCGGCACAGCAGGAGCCGCGGCGACACACAGAAAGAGACGAGTCAACCAAGTACAAGGAAATAGATCACCATTACAACTTCGTTCCAATACGATCTGAGACCCCTTGGTCCATGGGGAGAGAGTGCAAGGAAGTTTCTTAACAATCTCGGTGCCAGGCTTATCGAAACAACAAGAGACTCCTAGAGCGGCAAGTTTTCTCTTTCAGCGCCTCAGTGTGGCGATCCAGAGGGGGAATGCCCGCTGCGTCCTCGGTTCCTGCCCGGCGTCGGAGGAGTTCGGAGTCTACTGGGACCTTTCCTACAACCTCTAGGAAAGAAACTTCCCCCTTATTTCCCTCTAATATCCACATTGTGTAAGCAATCAGATACGTTAAGTGTAACCTTGTATAATAAAGTGAACAGCATCAATAATAAAGAAAGAGATGGTAGGAGAAGCGAATAGTTATACGTAGTCAAACGGCGAGTTGTTCTCTGGATGCTCTTTATTCCCTTCTCCGAGGCTATGGGACCTCTGCAAAAGCACCAGAGGTGGAACCCTTTATATATATTAAATATTATATATAAAATATACATATATATATATATATATACATATTTATATATATAATTTACATTATTTATGATATATATATCTATATCAGAGTCATGTTACAGTGATATATATTTCGAAATCAACATTTTATTGTTGCAAACATGGATTCGTGCGAGGCCGAGACTGGAGGAGATAGCAACTGTGTTTTTCAATTCTGTCAAGTAAACGACAGTGAAATTGTTTTGACATGGTGCTGTGTCAAGGGGGGGGGGGGAGGGGGAGAGGGACCTGGCCCTTAGAAATTGCTTTTGGGACTCTCGTTCACTCTGGCTCTCTCTCTCTCTCTCTCTCTCTCTCTCTCTCTCTCTCTCTCTCTCTCTCTCTCTCTCTCTCTCTCTCTCTCTCTCTCTCTCTCTCTCTCTCTCTCTGTCAACGCCTATTCAATTCATCCTGTCACTATTTCTTCTCTTTTTTTCATTTCTCTCCATTTCCCATTTCTTCTTCTACTTTCTCTCATTCCATTTATTCCCCCCTCTCTTTGCCCCCTTTTTCATTTCTCACATATTTCACTGTTCTCTTCCTCTCTCTCCATCTCTTGCCACTTACTAGTTATCTTGTTAATTCCCCCCCCCCCCACACCATTTTTTTCATGAGTCGGAACAGGAGTAAGATAACTTTTTACTCCTGTTATCAAGCCAAGATTTTTTTTAAACTCTTTCAAGTTTTACTAGTTTTTTTTTTTTTACTAAGTCCTCCTAGTTTTTCTCCCTGGAACTTGACCCGCAAATCGATTTACTTCCAGGCCCCCAATTTCTACTGGGTGAAGGGTCAGGAGAAAGTGCTAAGCCATTATGTCTATATCAGCACTTAACAGGGGCGAGCAGTTATAAGGATTGGTGCCCAGTCAATCCTTCCTCTTACTGTTATGTTTCCCTTTCCCAGTCTGCCCTCCCCTTTTCCGTCTTTCCCATCACCCCCCCCCCCCTCTCTGAGTGGTGAGGGCGGTGATGTTGTGTCAGGGTTGCATCATACAGGTTGCCCCGGATCGATCCCCTGAGCTGCGTGACGCACCGAGTTATTGCTTCACCGCGGGGACGCAAGGGTGACCCTCGGGGACCTACCTACCTACCCGGTCGAGTAGGAGCACATGTGGTGAGTGCTACTCTACCCCGAGCTTGGCTGGGGGCTGGTTGGTTGGTTGGTTGGTTGCCCGTGTGTGTCGCAACACACACACACACACACACACACACACACACACACACACACACACACACACACACACACACACACACACACACACACACACACACACACACACACACACACACACACACACACACTCTGAATGGTTGGAAGGGAGAATGTCAGCTAGGTTGCGAGAGAGAATTGGATAGAGACAAACGGACAGAGACCCGGGCACCGCCGGATATCTCGTGATATATGTGTTTAAGAATGCCTTTGTAGGTCAGTCACATCCGGTGGTTCGGTGATATCATGTTTATCGCTTGACCTGATCAGATATCCTTTGTCCCTGTTGTATTCTTAGTGTCCCTGTTGTATTCTTAGTGTCCCTGTTGTATTCTTAGTGTCCCTGTTGTATTCACAGTGTCCCTGTTGTATTCTTAGTGTCCCTGTTGTATTCTTAGTGTCCCTGTTGTATTCTTAGTGTCCCTGTTGTATTCTTAGTGTCCCTGTAGTATTCACAGTGTCCCTGTTGTATTCTTAGTGTCCCTGTTGTATTCTTAGTGTCCCTGTTGTATTCTTAGTGTCCCTGTTGTATTCACAGTGTCCCTGTTGTATTCTTAGTGTCCCTGTTGTATTCTTAGTGTCCCTGTTGTATTCTTAGTGTCCCTGTTGTATTCTTAGTGTCCCTGTTGTATTCACAGTGTCCCTGTTGTATTCTTAGTGTCCCTGTTGTATTCTTAGTGTCCCTGTTGTATTCTTAGTGTCCCTGTTGTATTCTTAGTGTCCCTGTTGTATTCACAGTGTCCCTGTTGTATTCTTAGTGTCCCTGTTGTATTCTTAGTGTCCCTGTTGTATTCTTAGTGTCCCTGTTGTATTCTTAGTGTCCCTGTTGTATTCTTAGTGTCCCTGTTGTATTCTTAGTGTCCCTGTTGTATTCTTAGTGTCCCTGTTGTATTCTTAGTGTCCCTGTTGTATTCTTAGTGTCCCTGTTGTATTCTTAGTGTCCCTGTTGTATTCTTAGTGTCCCTGTTGTATTCTTAGTGTCCCTGTTGTATTCTTAGTGTCCCTGTTGTATTCTTAGTGTCCCTGTTGTATTCTTAGTGTCCCTGTTGTATTCTTAGTGTCCCTGTTGTATTCTTAGTGTCCCTGTTGTATTCTTAGTGTCCCTGTTGTATTCACAGTGTCCCTGTTGTATTCTTAGTGTCCCTGTTGTATTCTTAGTGTCCCTGTTGTATTCTTAGTGTCCCTGTTGTATTCACAGTGTCCCTGTTGTATTCACAGTGTCCCTGTTGTATTCTTAGTGTCCCTGTTGTATTCTTAGTGTCCCTGTTGTATTCTTAGTGTCCCTGTTGTATTCACAGTGTCCCTGTTGTATTCACAATGTCACTACATCAACAAAAATATGTTTTCCAATCTATGTTTCCGACTTAAATTAATAATTTCAGGCTATTTCCACGCTGAATTTTGAATGAGTAGCAATGAATATTTGAGTAATATTGTGAGTAATGTTGTGAGTAATGTTTTTGTTTGGTGGTG
>NC_091192.1:19413722-19447072 GCF_040958095.1 Procambarus clarkii | reverse complement strand
CCCCCCCCCCACCTCCTCTTCCCCTCTGCTTCCCCCTCCTCTTCCCCCTTGTAAAGATTCGCAGGATTCTAGGTCCTTTGAGATTCAAGGTTAAGCCTTGCTGAGCTCTGGCAGAGTCCGCTATTTTGGTACGAATCGACCTTGTATTGAATTAAATACCAGGTATATATATATTTACCTTGGACACATATGAAATCTGAACTTATATAATTATAAGTGTGCATGATACATACCTCAGCTTGCATGCAATGTGTCTATTGCCACACGAAGGGGAATGTTATAGTTAACATGTTATATTTGGATGATATACAAAATATTTAGGAGCAACTGTTCCCGTTAATTCTCGAGATGTGGAGAATTATATATATATATATATATATATATATATATATATATATATATATATATATATATATATATATATATATATATATATAATCACTAATTTCCACACAGTTTAGTTTTTGCTAAAGGTCTGGATGGCTGCCAAACCAGGAATTATGCTTAGATTTCTACAAATGTAGATTACAAAAAAAAAAATACAAAATAAAATTAATAAACTTAGTAGATCAAATTGACAAATAAAAAGACTTACTGGGTTAGGCTACACAAAGACATACACAAAACATTGCCTCAATACAGAGAAAATGTGTAAGTTACTTAATAATATCGCCAGGTAATACTTTAGCTCTGTGTCTCCGCCTGTATATATATATATATATATATATATACTCACCATTATGTCCATAATGACAGCAGTAAACACCACTACTGGTTTGAGGTCATGACCCAAATTAAGTCACATATAAAACGAGGGAACAGACCACATAAATTATTGTAAGTCTCTCAAGTTTCTCCCGCGCGCACATAATCAGCGCGCCCGTCTACCACCCCAACACACACACCAGGGGTGGGCGGAGCAACAGCTGTATCCCCTATTATCTCCCACATCGTTAATGGGAGCCACCTCTCGTTGAGCACAAGTATTACACCTGAGACCTCAGAATGGGGGGGGGGGGGACTGTCTGTAACAATAGGGACATTATCCCCATTTATTTTTCTCGGTTTGGTTCTGTCTCCATTGTTCCCTCCATAGCACCACCTGTGTCTCTCTCTCTCTCTCTCTCTCTCTCTCTCTCTCTCTCTCTCTCTCTCTCTCTCTCTCTCTCTCTCTCTCTCTCTCTCTCTCTCTCTCTCTCTCTCTCTCTGTCTCTCTCTCTCTCTCTCTGTCTCTCTCTCTCTCTCTCTCTATCTCTCTCTCTGTCTCTCTCTCTCTCTCTCTCTCTCTCTCTCTCTCTCTCTCTCTCTCTCTCTCTCTCTCTCTCTCTCTCTCTCTCTCTCTCTCTCTCTCTCTCTGTCTCTCTCTCTCTCTGTCTCTCTGTCTCTCTCTCTCTCTCTCTCTCTCTCTCTCTCTCTCTCTCTCTCTCTCTCTCTCTCTCTCTCTCTCTCTCTCTCTCTCTGTCTCTCTGTCTCTCTCTCTCTCTCTCTCTCTCTGTCTCTCTCTCTGTCTCTCTGTCTCTCTCTCTCTCTCTCTCTCTCTCTCTCTCTCTCTCTCTCTCTCTCTCTCTCTCTCTCTCTCTCTCTGTCTCTCTCTCTCTCTCTCTCTCTCTCTCTCTGTCTCTCTCTCTCTCTCTCTGTCTCTCTCTCTCTCTCTCTGTCTCTCTCTCTCTCTCTCTCTCTCTCTCTCTCTCTCTCTCTCTCTCTCTCTCTCTCTCTCTCTCTCTCTCTCTCTCTCTCTTGGTTCCAGTTCTGTCGCCTTTTGTTCCACTATTTGCTTAAACATCTCCTAATAACTAGTTCATAGGGCTTTTATATTTGTTTTGATGATAATTATAGTAAAAACACCACAATTTTCAAGCACGAAATGTTCATTGAATAGTTTAATTACAGTATTATGCCCATATATATATATATATATATATATATATATATATATATATATATATATATATATATATATATATATATCTATATATATATATATATATGTATGTATATATATATATATATATATATATATATATATATATATATATATATATATATATATATATATATATATATATATATATATATATATATATATGCAAACAAGCCTGAATGGTCCCCAGGACTATATGCGACTGAAAACTCACACCCCAGAAGTGACTCGAACCCATACTCCCAGGAGCAACGCAACTGGTAACTACAGGGCGCCTTAATCCGCTTGACCATCACGGCCGGACAAAAGGAAGTGGTAGCCGAAGCTATTTGAACCACTTCCCCGCCGGCAACTCGGATGGTAATCTTGGGCATAGCATTTCACCAAATCACCTCATTCTTTTGGGGCACACGTGAGGAACACATGTCCATAAAGACATAACATATATATATATATATATATATATATATATATATATATATATATATATATTTTATTAAATATGACCGAAAAAGTAAGATTAATAATTCTAACACGAATTTTCTCAATCTTTCGTACATTATGCTTCACTGTTGGAGGTAAATCAAAAATCACTTCTCCAAAATTCATTTTTATTTCTAGTCTGACGCGACACGGGCGCGTTTCGTAAAACTTATTACATTTTCAAAGACTTCACAAATACACAACTGATTAGAACTTGCGTTTCCCTGATTTTATATCTACATTTGAGTGAGGTGGGAAGGGTGATGTGGCATTACATTTGAGTAAGGTGGGAAGGATGATGTGGCATTAGAGGATATTAATAGGGTATTAAAAGTATCAACACAAGACAGAACACGAAACAATGGATATTGAATAGAAGTGTTTGTAGAAAGCCTATTGGTCCATATTTCTTGATGCTTCTATATTGGAGCGGAGTCTTGAGGTGGGTAGAATATAGTTGTGCAATAATTGGCTGTTGATTGCTGGTGTTGACTTCTTGATGTGTAGTGCCTCGCAAACGTCTAGCCGCCTGCTATCGCTGTATCTATCGATGATTTCTGTGTTGTTTACTAGGATTTCTCTGGCGATGGTTTGGTTATGGGAAGAGATTATATGTTCCTTAATGGAGCCCTGTTGTTTATGCATCGTTAAACGCCTAGAAAGAGATGTTGTTGTCTTGCCTATATACTTGGTTTTTTGGAGCTTGCAGTCCCCAAGTGGGCATTTGAAGGCATAGACGACGTTAGTCTCTTTTAAAGCATTCTGTTTCGTGTCTGGAGAGTTTCTCATGAGTAGGCTGGCCGTTTTTCTGGTTTTATAGTAAATCGTCAGTTGTATCCTCTGATTTTTGTCTGTAGGGATAACGTTTCTATTAACAATATCTTTCAGGACCCTTTCCTCTGTTTTATGAGCTGTGGAAAAGAAGTTCCTGTAAAATAGTCTAATAGGGGGTATAGGTGTTGTGTTAGTTGTCTCTTCGGAGGTTGCATGGCTTTTCACTTTCCTTCTTATGATGTCTTCGATGAAACCATTGGAGAAGCCGTTATTGACTAGAACCTGCCTTACCCTACAGAGTTCTTCGTCGACTTGCTTCCATTCTGAGCTGTGGCTGAGAGCACGGTCGACGTATGCGTTAACAACACTCCTCTTGTACCTGTCAGGGCAGTCGCTGTTGGCATTTAGGCACATTCCTATGTTTGTTTCCTTTGTGTAGACTGCAGTGTGGAAACCTCCGCCCTTTTCCATGACTGTTACATCTAGAAAAGGCAGCTTCCCATCCTTTTCCGTCTCGTAAGTGAAACGCAGCACGGAACTCTGCTCAAATGCCTCCTTCAGCTCCTGCAGATGTCTGACATCAGGTACCTGTGTAAAAATGTCGTCAACATACCTGCAGTATATGGCCGGTTTCAAGTTCATGTCGACTAAGACTTTTTGCTCGATGGTACCCATGTAGAAGTTTGCAAACAGGACACCTAGGGGAGAACCCATAGCGACCCCATCTACTTGCTTATACATGTGCCCATCCGGGCTCAAGAAGGGTGCCTCTTTAGTACAAGCTTGGAGTAGTTTCCTCAGAATACTTTCTGGCATGTCAAGAGGAGTACAGGCTGGATCACGATACACTCTGTCGGCTATCATTCCGATTGTCTCGTCCACAGGTACGTTGGTAAACAGCGATTCTACGTCCAACGAGGCTCTTATCCCTGTGGCCCGTGCGCCCCGCAGTAAGTCCACAAATTCCTTTGGAGACTTCAGGCTGAAGGCGCAAGGAACATAAGGAGTCAGCAGGCCGTTGAGTCGCTTCGCCAATCTGTACGTGGGTGTGGGTATCTGGCTAATGATTGGCCGAAGTGGGTTTCCAGGCTTGTGCGTCTTGACATTTCCATACGCATATCCAGGTTTATATTCCCCAATGATCTTTGGCAGGTGGAGTCCGGATTTCTTGGCGTTCACAGTTTCGATCAGTTTGTTGACCTTTGCTTTTAATTCGGCTGTAGTGTCCTTCGTTACCCTTTGGAACTTAGTTTGGTCAGAGAGTATGATGTTCATTTTCGCCAGATATTCGTCTTTTTTAAGAATGACATATATTGGCGACTTGTCACCTCTCCTGACAACTATCTCCTTGTTCTCACGAAGGCTTTTAGCTGCCGCTCTAAGCTCGGGGGACAGTATGGTGCTTCTGTAGTTGCCTCGATTCTTTCCTCCTTCTGCAATAAGTTCTGCTTGTAAGGTATCTTTGGTAGTGACCTTCTTTTGTGTCTCGAGGTCGAATATGTCGTCCAACAGAATTTCCAACTCCACTTTCCGGGCCATTTCACTCGGTCTGGACATAACATGACAGTTTATGCCCAGATTTAGGAGAGTGACTTGGTCCTCAGTGAGGTTAATTCCTGCAAGGTTCAGGAAGCCATCTCTTGGTCTACTTCATGCTACAAACGAGTGGAGAAATAGCAACATCGACCATAGTATCCGTACCCGCATTGAACAACACCTCGACATCCTCACAGACCAACATCACCTCAGCACTGAAACAAGGATTATCAAGAAACTAACAACATTATATGGAGGACCTATGGCAATTCCACGACCAAGAGATGGCTTCCTGAACCTTGCAGGAATTAACCTCACTGAGGACCAAGTCACTCTCCTAAATCTGGGCATAAACTGTCATGTTATGTCCAGACCGAGTGAAATGGCCCGGAAAGTGGAGTTGGAAATTCTGTTGGACGACATATTCGACCTCGAGACACAAAAGAAGGTCACTACCAAAGATACCTTACAAGCAGAACTTATTGCAGAAGGAGGAAAGAATCGAGGCAACTACAGAAGCACCATACTGTCCCCCGAGCTTAGAGCGGCAGCTAAAAGCCTTCGTGAGAACAAGGAGATAGTTGTCAGGAGAGGTGACAAGTCGCCAATATATGTCATTCTTAAAAAAGACGAATATCTGGCGAAAATGAACATCATACTCTCTGACCAAACTAAGTTCCAAAGGGTAACGAAGGACACTACAGCCGAATTAAAAGCAAAGGTCAACAAACTGATCGAAACTGTGAACGCCAAGAAATCCGGACTCCACCTGCCAAAGATCATTGGGGAATATAAACCTGGATATGCGTATGGAAATGTCAAGACGCACAAGCCTGGAAACCCACTTCGGCCAATCATTAGCCAGATACCCACACCCACGTACAGATTGGCGAAGCGACTCAACGGCCTGCTGACTCCTTATGTTCCTTGCGCCTTCAGCCTGAAGTCTCCAAAGGAATTTGTGGACTTACTGCGGGGCGCACGGGCCACAGGGATAAGAGCCTCGTTGGACGTAGAATCGCTGTTTACCAACGTACCTGTGGACGAGACAATCGGAATGATAGCCGACAGAGTGTATCGTGATCCAGCCTGTACTCCTCTTGACATGCCAGAAAGTATTCTGAGGAAACTACTCCAAGCTTGTACTAAAGAGGCACCCTTCTTGAGCCCGGATGGGCACATGTATAAGCAAGTAGATGGGGTCGCTATGGGTTCTCCCCTAGGTGTCCTGTTTGCAAACTTCTACATGGGTACCATCGAGCAAAAAGTCTTAGTCGACATGAACTTGAAACCGGCCATATACTGCAGGTATGTTGACGACATTTTTACACAGGTACCTGATGTCAGACATCTGCAGGAGCTGAAGGAGGCATTTGAGCAGAGTTCCGTGCTGCGTTTCACTTACGAGACGGAAAAGGATGGGAAGCTGCCTTTTCTAGATGTAACAGTCATGGAAAAGGGCGGAGGTTTCCACACTGCAGTCTACACAAAGGAAACAAACATAGGAATGTGCCTAAATGCCAACAGCGACTGCCCTGACAGGTACAAGAGGAGTGTTGTTAACGCATACGTCGACCGTGCTCTCAGCCACAGCTCAGAATGGAAGCAAGTCGACGAAGAACTCTGTAGGGTAAGGCAGGTTCTAGTCAATAACGGCTTCTCCAATGGTTTCATCGAAGACATCATAAGAAGGAAAGTGAAAAGCCATGCAACCTCCGAAGAGACAACTAACACAACACCTATACCCCCTATTAGACTATTTTACAGGAACTTCTTTTCCACAGCTCATAAAACAGAGGAAAGGGTCCTGAAAGATATTGTTAATAGAAACGTTATCCCTACAGACAAAAATCAGAGGATACAACTGACGATTTACTATAAAACCAGAAAAACGGCCAGCCTACTCATGAGAAACTCTCCAGACACGAAACAGAACGCTTTAAAAGAGACTAACGTCGTCTATGCCTTCAAATGCCCACTTGGGGACTGTAAGCTCCAAAAAACCCAGTATATAGGCAAGACAACAACATCTCTTTCTAGGCGTTTAACGATGCATAAACAACAGGGCTCCATTAAGGAACATATAATCTCTTCCCATAACCAAACCATCGCCAGAGAAATCCTAGTAAACAACACAGAAATCATCGATAGATACAGCGATAGCAGGCGGCTAGACGTTTGCGAGGCACTACACATCAAGAAGTCAACACCAGCAATCAACAGCCAATTATTGCACAACTATATTCTACCCACCTCAAGACTCCGCTCCAATATAGAAGCATCAAGAAATATGGACCAATAGGCTTTCTACAAACACTTCTATTCAATATCCATTGTTTCGTGTTCTGTCTTGTGTTGATACTTTTAATACCCTATTAATATCCTCTAATGCCACATCATCCTTCCCACCTTACTCAAATGTAATGCCACATCACCCTTCCCACCTCACTCAAATGTAGATATAAAATCAGGGAAACGCAAGTTCTAATCAGTTGTGTATTTGTGAAGTCTTTGAAAATGTAATAAGTTTTACGAAACGCGCCCGTGTCGCGTCAGACTAGAAATAAAAATGAATTTTGGAGAAGTGATTTTTGATTTACCTCCAACAGTGAAGCATAATGTACGAAAGATTGAGAAAATTCGTGTTAGAATTATTAATCTTACTTTTTCGGTCATATTTAATAAAATATGTCTACAGGAAAGACTGCTACCAAAATATACTAATATATATATATATATATATATATATATATATATATATATATATATATATATATATATATATATATATAATGAACATTATATATATATAATGAACACTCTGGGGATATCAAAGCTGTAAAAATATTGATGCAGATATTTAAACAAAAAATATAATGAACAAATCTATATATATATATATATATATATATATATATATATATATATATATATATATATATATATATATATATATATATATATATATATATACATATATATACATATATATACATATATATATATATATGTATACTGTATTGTCATAAAACACGGTATACATAAATGATTGTACTTTGTATAGGGTATGAATGCTTATATTCTTGTAGACATACCCTCCCATTCTTTATATCCCCCTCTTCCTTCTCCTACTCTTCCTTCTCCTACTCTTCCTTCTTCTCTTCCTCCTCCTCCTCCTGGAGCACCGGAAGCCACAGCACCAGCCAGTTTACGTCTTAATCTGTACCGAAGACTTACGCTCAAGTCCGGTGATAAAGTCAATACTTTAATACTTAAGACGGTCCTGTTAGCATCCGGCAGAGATAAGGGGCGTGGCCCTGAGCCCTGAGGGGGGTTGGGGGGTGGAGGAGGGACCCTTGGGGGAGGGGAGTGAGGGAGGGGGGATATATGGAGTAGATGAAGAGGAGGAAGGGAAAAGGGGGTAGATGAAGTAGAGATAGGGATGGTAGACGGGTCATGTAGCAAGGTAGGGAAAGGGAGTGATAAAAGAGGGGAAAGAAAAGGGGCAGGTAAAGGGGGTTTGGGGTGGGTGTGAATGAAGGGCAGGTGAAGGAAGGGGAGGGGAAAGAAGGGGGAAGGGAATAGGGGGGTGGGGGAGGGAATCAGGAATTCTCTCCCCAAAGAGCCCCTTTGGGGTTATATTATGAGGTGAGGCTCCCTCATTCCTGAGGCTCCAGAGTGTGGTAGTACGTCACACTCACTCACTCACTCGCTCACTCACTTTTATTCCCGATTAGGGGGCGGGGGGCGGCGGAGTGGAGTGTTCAGGATTAGTTCTTGAGTTAAAGGAACTTCAAGATTTACTCCTCACACCTCCCCCCCCTTTTGGTTCCACCTATTCCTCCCCTCTTGCTCCTGGTCACACCATTTCTCCGCAAACCTACTGCATGCTGTTTTTATTTTTGTTTTTTGTAATCTAAAAAAGGTCACATCTCCAGGAGAGTTTGAGAGGCCAGTGGAGACGTCGGGCGGGGCCTGGGAATGAGATTGGATATGCATAATTTGTTGACGGGCGGATGGGAGGGGGGACCCCGCCACCAGCATATTTTATCTGTCTCTTCCTCACTTATTGAATGGTTCTTTGGTTTCTAAAGATTGGTTTTCTTTTTTTTTTAAGTGTCTGTGTATCACCGCCTCCTTCCGGTATCGCATTATTTATATTTTGGGGTGTTTCATAATCCTGGTATTTATATCTCTCGACTTTTTTTTTTTTTAGCTTGTTTCTTAATTTTTTGTTTGTTATTTCTCTTTGTTCGTGTCTGCTGGTCCTTCGTGACTTCGTATTTCACCCTGTTTCTCGTAACTGTTATAATAATCGTTGCTTTCCCCTCTGCCCTTTCTTCATTACTCATTCTTCCCTTCTTCTCATCTTTCATTACGTCTCCCCCCCCCTCTCTCTCTCTCTCTCTCTCTCTCTCTCTCTCTCTCTCTCTCTCTCTCTCTCTCTCTCTCTCTCTCTCTCTCTCTCTCTCTCTCTCTCTCTCTCTCTCTCTCTCTCTACGAATACAGAAAACAAAGGAGATAACAATAGAAACATGCAACAGGGCTGAAAATTAATGCATAATAAACATAACAAGAAAATTTGAAAAAAATATATAGAAATTGCATTTCAAGGCCAAGCAACAACCAGGACAACACGAGAGGAGGACAACACAAGAAACAGAAGGACTACACAAGGACAAAGCATCCTGAGAAGCACTACACGCCAGTCCTGAAAGAGAGAGGTAACCCCCAGAAGACATCTACACAAGTTGAGGCAACACCAGAGGAGATAGAGGGGGAGGAACAATAAAGACACTAGATGAAACGAATGGTGTAGATCAACACATTGTCAGAGATGTGAAGTAGGAGTATTGGCCCTTTATGTACCATAAACACTGATTTTTAAAGCATCTGTGATGGGGGGAATTGCCCGGCAATTGGAAGACGGCTTAATCGCAAAACATTATGGAATAAAAAGTGGAGTTCATAAACATATATTAGAAGCCATAATTTATATAATTTATATCTATAATTTAAACAGTTAGAAAGAAGACTTATCTACCGGGAGTCAATGCATTAAACGACCGACCGCTGAAAAGATGGTGTCCAAGAACTTAAACTCGGTCCTGTAGGCAGAGATAGTTGAATACAGAATAGTTCTGTTACACACACACAATTTGTTGGAATGGTCCAACAAATGACTGTTAGAGTTTAACCCGAGCAAATGTAAAGTAATTAAAATAGGTGTGAGAGAGCAGGAGGCCACATACAAGGTATATTATAAAGAACTTTTTTTTAGTGTCAGTGTGTTAAGTGTTAACAGACGGAATATATTAGGCAGTAATGTGGTGGAGGCTGACTCCATACACAGTTTCAAGTGTAGATATGATAGAGCCCAGTAGGCTCAGGAACCTGTACACCAGTTGATTGACAGTTGAGAGGCGGGACCAAAGAGCCGAAGCTCAAAGCAAGTACAACTAGGTGAGTACAGTAGTGTGTGGTATAAGAGCTAACGACTCCAGCCTCAAGGGATAGTTGTGATCCTTGCACGGCATTACGGCTTGTCAGACCTTAACTACCACAGTCAAACGTCAAATATTTTCTGTGATATCCTATAATTTATGCCATATCTTGACTTTCCTCCGCGGTAGCCCGTGGGATTATCTTAATAATATTACTACGGGACTTTGGAACTCGAAAAATGCCCCTCCCCCCCCCCTCCAAAAAAAAAAAAAAGTTACTTCTATTTCCCCACTACTCTTATGCTATATGAAAAATATGAAAATTTTCGAACATCTCTATGACTCTATGTGGGTTTCAAGCTTCCATCCCATGTTCCCTTGTTTTCTTGGTATTCAAATGTGAAAATTTCATCTATTTCCATTGTCAATCCCCCTAAGTACTTTATACGCCTTTATCATGTCTCCCCGCTCCCCTCCGTTTTTGTAGCGTCGTCAGGTTCAGGTCTTTCAGTCGCTGTTCATATCCTATCTCTCCAAACAACAAAGTGAATAGTATCAAATTCGTCTGGGATGACTTTAGGTGGGGGGCTCCATGAAGTAGCTGCATACTCTAAGACTGGTCTCACGTAGGTAGTGTAAAGCGCCTTAAACGCCTCTTTACTTCCTGTAGTCCCAGCTCTTGTAATATATCCCTCTTTCTCTCTCCTGGAATATTATGCCGGGAAATATCAGGATATTTTCTCATATACTTTGGAAAATATTGTTTCAAATATTCTATGTTTGTGGTGTCCTTGTAATAGTGAGCTGTATCGGGTATTCTGTATTCTCAGTGTCTGTATTCCCAGATGATGAGGATGACTATTGTCGCATCACAACAGTTACACAATTCTGAACACCGTTTCGGTCATTGCCAAGGGTAGAAGCCTCTCATTAACCACGTCTGTCGTTATATTCACACTTCAACCGCTGCGTCGTTTTGTCTACCACCCAACAGTGACTCTTTATGTTAATAATCCATCCGGGTGTATGTAATTTATATGTAACAAGTACAGTGAGGTGCGGGGTGCTGACCCTCTGGTGGTGGTCTGTTTGGTACTCCTACTCACGTCTCACTCATCACTTTGTTCCACTCGTGACGGTCAGGTACTTTGTATGTATTGGAGTACTTTTCCTCTCACCCCCCCCCCCCCTAGCCCGTGTACGTGTGTATACTCACCTATTTGTGCTTGCAGGATCGAGCATTGACTCTTGGATCCCGCCTTTCTAGCCATTGGATGTTTACAGCAATAACTCCTGTCTCATTTCCCTATTATATGTAGTATTAAAAATATGAATGTGTGTGTGTACTCACCTATTTGTGCTTGCGGGGGTTGAGCTCTGGCTCTTTGGTTCCGCCTCTCAACTGTCAATCAACTGGTGTACAGGTTCCTGAGCCTATTGGGCTCTATCATATCTACACTTGAAACTGTGTATGGAGTCAGCCTCCACCACATCACTGCCTAATGCAGTCCACCTGTTAACTACTCTGACACTGAAAAAGTTATTTCTAACGTCCCTGTGACTCATTTGGGTACTCAGTTTCCACCTGTGTCTCCTCTAGATATGATAGAGCCCAGTAGGCTCAGGAATCTGTACACCTGTTGATTGCCAGTTGAGAGCCGGGACCAAAGAGCCAGAGCTCAACCCCCGCAAGCACAACTAAGTGAGTACAGGAATCAGCCTACATCAGCTGTCTAACTCCAAGGTATCTATTTAAAGTAAGGTGAACAGGTGCATCAGATGAAAGAAACTGCCCATTGTTTTCTGCCTTGGCCGGGAATCGAACCCGGTCCCATAGGACTACGACCCTTAAACGCTGTGTCCGTGCGCGCGTGCGTGCGCGCAGGAGCCTGGGGGGGGGCGGTCAGCACCGCCAAACTGTTCCCGGCCACGTAATCAATTTGATCGACCTTTATTCTGATTTGTTCTCATGGCCCTGGCTTGGGTTGCTGGCGGAGGCTACTCCCGCATTACGAGTTCGGCTTTATAAAGCCGAACACGTTGAGGAGTGCGGCTGTTAGGTCAGTTCCAGACTACCTATCCCGTCTATAGTTCCTCCTAAACCATCAGGAATTCCAATTGGTCGAGAAGTGTTCGCCTGTGGGGGGGCTAGAGGCGCTGTGCGTTCGAAATTGTGAATGGAGCGAGGCGGAAGTAGGGAAGCTGAAGCCAGTGTGTGAGGATGGAGACACTGGTGACACCCTGGCCCCCCCCCTCCCTCCCTCTACTTTTGTTGTCAACACGCGGGAACACTTCCCCTAGTGTGTGTGTGCTCACCTAGTTGTGCTTGCGGGGGTTGAGCTCTGGCTCCTTGGTCCCGCCTCTCGTGTATGGGTTCCTGAGCCTACTGGGCTCTTAGATGTGTGCTAACCTTGTTGTGCTTCGGCTCTTTAGTCCCGACTCTCAACATATAATCAGTTGATGTACAAAAGCGGCCCCGTTCTCGCGAGTGTTCCCAACGTCAATAAACGGTCGTACTAAAGTGCCCTTATCCTAACCTACCAGGGCACCCACGGACAGAAAACGGGACATTTATGTCAATTTCGCGAGTCGTTGCCATGTTCTATTAGGGCATTTTTTGGCCTTAGGTAGAATATACGTCAAAATGCGACGTGCTATGAGGAGGATGGGTTAGTACAGGTTGCTGAGCCTATTGGGCTCTGTCATATCTACATTTGAAACTGTGTATGGAGTCAGCCTCCACCACATCACTTCCTAATACGTTCACTTTGTTAACTACGACATGGAAGAAATTCTTTATTGTCTCTGTGGCTCATTTGGGTTCTCAGTTTCCACCTGTGGTCTCTGTGTAACCTATCAATTCCCTTGGAAATTTTATAGGTGGTAATCATGTCTCCCCCCAAACTCTTCTGTCTTGCAGCGATGTACAGCGTTGTTAATTCGACCCTAATTCCTTTAGGGGTCGAATTAGGGACATTTCAGTTCTCTCAGTGTTTTTCAGTCCTCCCCAGCTCAGAAACGAAAATTATTGTCTATCTTTGAAGCTTTTCTAGTACTATTCTGAGTGTTTAAGGTAGGGTTTCTTACCGGTGCTGCATACTCGAGATTGGCGTCACACGTACGTTGTATATAGTGTTTGGATTTTTTGTGTGTGTGTCATAGCTGCTGAAGTATATATCCGAACTTTTTTCAGTTTGGAATTTACCGCAGATGTTATTCTTCAAATTCTCTTTTGGGGGTCATGTTAGTTTGGGGGTCATGTTAATTTGGGGGTCATGTTAGTTTGGGGGTCATGTTAATTTTGGGGGTCATGTTAGTTTCGGGGTCATGTTAATTTTGGGGGTCATGTTAGTTTCGGGGTCATGTTAATTTTGGGGGTCATGTTAGTTTCGGGGTCATGTTAATTTTGGGGGTCATGTTAGTTTGGGGGTCATGTTTGTTTTGGGGGTCATGTTAATTTTGGGGGTCATGTTAGTTTGGGGGTCATGTTAATTTTGGGGGTCATGTTAGTTTCGGGGTCATGTTAATTTTGGGGGTCATGTTAGTTTCGGGGTCATGTTAATTTTGGGGGTCATGTTAGTTTCGGGGTCATGTTAATTTTGGGGGTCATGTTAGTTTCGGGGTCATGTTAATTTTGGGGGTCATGTTAGTTTGGGGGTCATGTTAATTTTGGGGGTCATGTTAGTTTCGGGGTCATGTTAATTTTGGGGGTCATGTTAGTTTGGGGGTCATGTTAATTTTGGGGGTCATGTTAGTTTCGGGGTCATGTTAATTTTGGGGGTCATGTTAGTTTGGGGGTCATGTTAATTTTGGGGGTCATGTTAGTTTCGGGGTCATGTTAATTTTGGGGGTCATGTTTGTTTTGGGGGTCATGTTTGTTTTGGGGGTCATGTTTGTTTTGGGGTCATGTTAGTTTTGGGGGTCATGTTTGTTTTGGGGGTCATGTTTGTTTTGGGGGTCATGTTTGTTTCGGGGGTCATGTTTGTTTTGGGGGTCATGTCTGTTTTGGGGGTCATGTCTGTTTTTGGGGGTAGTCATGTCTACTCACAGTCTGTCACCTGTGCTCAAGCTGGGCTCAACCACACCTTTGTATTGTGCTGTAATTATGTGTTCTTTCGCTCCTGTTTCCTGTTTCTTTCCGTTTCTGTTTTCTGTTTAATTTCGCTGATGTTTTCTGTCTTTGCGAGTTCTGATTTCTGTCCCTATTTGCTCCTGTTTTCTGTGCCTTTTCGCTGCCTGTCCATACCTGTTTCTTTCTGATCTCTGCCTATCTACTGTCTCTATCTCTGCCTGTCTACTGTCTCTATCTCTGCCTGTCTACTGTCTCTATCTCTGCCTGTCTACTGTCTCTATCTCTGCCTGTCTACTGTCTCTATCTCTGCCTGTCTACTGTCTCTATCTCTGTCTGTCCATCAATCTCTTGTCTTTTACTCTAGCTTGAATTCTTAAGACGAATAAAACAGAGAAGATCAAGGGATTAACATACACGATGCACTCGACAGTGTATACATAATGTAATATATACATAATGTAATATATATACATAATGTATAGCACATTACCATTCCCAGTACTACATCAAGAAAAATGTAGACTAACTTTGGCTCTACTTGCCAAACTGGTTCGACGTTGTATACTTTAACATTAACCAACTCCAAGTTAACGACACGACTAACAAGCTCGCAATTAACGAGGCAGTTCGCGAATGGCGTAAACAGTTAGCTAATTCACATTTAAATTCGAAATAGGTGAAGTCAGGTTGAATGAGCTTGCAAGCACGCAAGCAAGGAGCTCGTGGTTGGTTGTTTAAGTAACGTTAAACTAACTATTTAGTATTGATGTAGTTTAAGTACGTGGTATATAATTTTAGTCTAGTGCAAGCTGGATTTAAGTAAGTGATAATGACCCCTACCACTGTGGAGTATTATCCACTATTACCACACGGCTGTATTGATTGTGTGAACTTATTTAAGATCCCCTTGAAGGGGGAGGGAATCATTAGGGGGAGAGTGTCGAGCCATTGCGACTATATAGCACTGGGAAAGAGGGGGGTGGGGGGTGGGGTCAGGATAAGGATTTGGGATGGGACGAGGGGAAAGGAATGGTGCCCAACCACTTGTGGACAATCGGGAGATTGAACGCTGACCTGCATGAAGCGAGGCTGTCGCTCTACCGTCCAGCATAAGTTGTTGGACTTTAGGGCCCCTGAGATTGAGAGAGAGAGAGAGAGAGAGAGAGAGAGAGAGAGAGGAAGATTTGCCAAGGAGCAAATCGTTTGATTTGTCTAGTCCTGCTCTCATTGATATCTCTCTCTCTCTCTCTCTCTCTCTCTCTCTCTCTCTCTCTCTCTCTCTCTCTCTCTCTCTCTCTCTCTCTCTCTCTCTCTCTCACTCTCTCTCTCTCTCACTCTCACTCTCTCTCTCTCTCTCTCTCTCTCTCTCTCTCTCTCTCTCTCTCTCTCTCTCTCTCTCTCTCTCTCTCTCTCTCTCTCTCTCTCTCTCTCTCTCTAGATCTGTCTCCACAAACATAAACACAACATGACACACCTGGTATGTCACTAATATTTAAAATACCATCACATTGTATTTCGTGAGAACTCGAGAGTATAAGGTAAAACATTTATAATTTGCAAGAATCTCATGACGGACACTTATTTTGCAATTAAAAACTATGGCAAGATCGTGTCAGCAGACTATGATTACATAACAAAGTGGAATAGATTCTAAACTAACACAAGATTACATAATACAGTGACATGGGGTTCTAACTAATGCAAGATTAGGTAATAGTTTTGTATGGGGTTTTAGCTATGACAAAATTACAAACTAGAGTGGCATGCTTTCATGCTAATACGAGATTATGTAATACAGTGTCATAAGGTTGCAGCCCATACAAGATTACATAATACAAAGTTATATAATACAGTGACCTGGGATCTAGCAGTACAAGCTTACATAAAGTAATAAGGGTTCTCTCCAATACACGAGGATTACCTAACAAATAAAAGTCAAACTTGACAGGATAATAGCTAGATCCCATCGCTGCCACCATTGTTATGGCCCAAATACATCGCCAAACCCAGCCCCCAATAAATGATGGAACATATAGCTACTATTGGTTGAATGGTATGGTCTGCAGGCTTGTGTGCGTACAGGTGTGTGTGTGTATATGTGTCTTCCTGGTTATGTGCGTGCATGCATGTGTACATACATGCGTGCTTGCATGTGTAACTTCCTCGATGTAGAAGTGGGTGTGTTGTGAGGGGGGGGGACAAAGCGTTTAATATGCCACAACTACACTTGACTTAAAGGCTGCGTGCGTGCTTGTGTATGTATGCGTGTGTGTGCGTGCGTGCGTGCATGCGTGCATGCTTCTGTAACTCCTGGAAGCAGAAGCGGATGTGTTGTGAAGGGGGGGAGGGGAGTTTTATATGCCACAACCGCACTTGACGTTAAGGCTGAGTACATTTTGAGTTTCTTGCGCTTCTAATGGTAATTATTTTGTCAAAGTGAATTACCGTTCTTACTTTGTCTCTGCCATGCTGGCTAATTATTTTGGTTGCAATTATACTTACTAATGATGTAGCTGTTCGTCTTAATTATTTATATGAGTCATTATGATATTATATAGTTCTCTTTTTTGTGTGTACCATCCTTTGTTGCCTTAGAACAAGGCAATTACCTCTTGTTTATTAGATAATTAAAGTGTTTTATAAATTTGTGCGTATATAATTAGATAACCGTGTTTAAAGACTTTGAATCTCTCTCTCTCTCTCTCTCTCTCTCTCTCTCTCTCTCTCTCTGAAGCCTAGGAAATAAATATATATTTATTCTGGAAACATAACGGTTTGCAATCTTGTAAGTCTCGCTTTTAATGTTGAAGATTCCTGGCTGGTAGTGACTGCAATAACCTAAATTCCTTTCTGCAATAAACACTAACGAACCCCCCCCCCTCCACCCTCACCTAATCGTCCCAGGGTCTCCCGCCCCCCCCCCCTCCCCTTCTGGCTAAGACATCCCCCCCCTCCCTTCCCCCCTCCTCCCCTTTCTCATAGCACTCCACCTTCCTCTCTAGCGTCTCCTTTTCATCATCTTAAACAAACAGACAAAGGCAGAGGAAGGAAGTGACATTAAATTTGAATTTTTAATTGGTAAAAAACTAGCAAAGTGTTTTTTAATGTTTCAGGCAATTCTTACTGTCTTCCTTCTTCGCTTTCTCTCCCCCTGTGTCTACTCCTCTTTGCTTTCTACCTTTAGTTTTCTTCCATCTCCTCCTCCTCTCCTTCTTCCTTCTGTGTGTCTCATTCCATCCTTTTACTGTTCCATTACTCCTAGTTTCACCTTCCCGTAGCTCCTTAACCACATCCACCTTCACAATCCACCACATCCAACTCCGTGGTCTCCTCATCCACCTTTTGAACGTCTACCGCCAACCTCATCCACCCAGTGACCGTCTTGTTATATCCGCCTTATCCACCCCCCCCTCCCCCTTTTATCCCATGTATCCTTCTATATTGCATCTCTCACTGCTTTCTTCCACCTCATGCTCCACCTCCTCCTCCACTTGGCTAATAACCCCCCCTCCCCCCCCCCTGGCTAGGGGCAGCGTTGTTGTTGTTGTTTAAGAATCGCTACCTGGAACAAATAGTTCCAGGTAGCACGGGCTATGGCGAGCCCGTAGTTAGGGGGCAGCGGCCTCCCCACCTCCACTATAGTCATTTCTTCCCCTCCCCCCCCCCCACCTCCTCCTAGTCTGCGTTGGTGGTAATTGGGGGGGGGGAGGAGAGGTTCGGTAGGGGGGGGGGTCTGGAGGTAGGTGGAAAAGGGGGGTGGGTGATTCTTTTATCTATGGAGAAGTGGGTGGTTGGTTAGTAATAGGGGGTCTGGTGGGTGGGCGGTGATAACGAGGGCTAATTTGGTAACGGTTGGTCTTGTTGTTGTTTTAAGATTCAGCTACTGGGAACTAAAAGTTCCAAGTAGCACGGGCTATGGTGATCCCGTGATGGACTTACCTGGCCCAGGAGCGGGGCTGTAACTGAAAACGGGTAACGGGCTCTAAGTGGTGTATATATATATATATACCCTGTTGACGGGACGCCCGGGGGGGGGGGGCTAAAGAGAGGTGGAAGTAGGGATCCACAACACTACGAAGTTCGTAAGATACGATTATAAATTAGCTGAAAACAAAACAAAAAAGATGAAGCCAAAGGATTGGTTGATAAACTCGTGAGGAACTCAACAACATATTTCAGGTCTTTACATTAGAACTAGCATGATCAGGGCGGCAAGATGAAACGCTGGAAGAAACAAAGGATGACATCGTCATCAGTCACAGTAGAAGAGGTAAAACAAAAAGTGTGTCTTCCATTGTTTTTACTGGCTTACTTGAATGTCAAATTCCATGTCGACCTTTTCAGTACCTCTCATGTCTTGATCATATCTCCATAATTGTGAAGTTTAGGTGTATTGACTGTTCCTCATTGCTCACCTCCTTTCGTCCTTTAGAATGCTACCTTTGAGGGGCTTGTGAAGCCCCCTGTTTTGGAATAAAAAAGGATAAGAGACAGACTAAATGTGTTCCATCCTCTAACGATGAGCTGCTAAGGAATCGAACCTAGAATGTGAACATATGTGAACATAATTATTCTCTTATCATGCGTTTCCCTTCCAATCCCCTTACCTTAGTTCCTAACTCTCCTTTGCTCTCTCTCTCTCTCCCCCTTCCACCAACATTCCCCCTCCCCCTTCCCCTCCCCCTTCCCGCTCTCCTCAATTCCTTCCCCTTATCACCGCCAGCAGCCCCTTCCCTTATCATCTTTCCCAGTGGGAGGAGAGAGAGGGAGAGGAAGGAAAGGGGGAGGAGTGATAAGAGGATTGTAGAGTGGTAGGGGGGGTAGGCGAGGCGGGGGGAAGAGTGGGGTGGGTGGGGGGAAGCTGGGGGAGGAAGAGAACATGTTCTGCACATCCCAGGACCCCAGACATCAAGTCACCATCCTGGAGGAGTCACCATTTCACCATCAGCCTCATTGCTTTGTAAACAATGCCTTCTCAGTGTAAGCCTACGTCACAATTCACATCTTTTTCTGCGCTCTATAGGTCTAGGGGAGGGGGAGGGGGGGGTAGGCTTATACACGCCTCTTTTTCCTCCCTCTCTATCTCTCTCCATCCCTCCCCCCCCCCCACACACATCAGGGGAGGGGGGGGGAGGGGAGCGACAGTATGTGCCTCACGCCTCCTGACTTTATTTTATATTCCTCGTTGCTAGTACACCCTTGGGTCCGCCATTTTGTTCCCTTGTCACCCCCGAATATTAGCAGGAGATGAGGTCCTGTGCTTGCCCCGTTCTTGCTCCTTCTCCTCTTCCCCTATTTATTCTCCCTCCCTCCCTCTCTCTCTCTCTCTCTCTCTCTCTCTCTCTCTCTCTCTCTCTCTCTCTCTCTCTCTCTCTCTCTCTCTCTCTCTCTCTCTCTCTCACTCTCTCTCTCCCTCTCCCTCTCTCCCTCTCTCCCCCTCTCTCTCTCTCTCTCTCTCTCTCTCTCTCTCTCTCTCTCTCTCTCTCTCTCTCTCTCTCTCTCTCTCTCTCTCTCTCTCTCTCTCTCTCTCTCTGTTTACCAACCTGACTGTCCTTGGTGTGGCCTCTTGGATAGACAGTTGGAAAGTATAACAGGACAAAATTTTCCTCTCTTTCCCTCTATCCACTCTTTCTCCTTCACTTTTCTTCATCTTTCTCCCCCATTTCCCTATTCTTGTCACTCTCCCTCCTTCCCTGTCTGGCCTTCAACCTCAGACAGATATTTTCACCCCCTCCTCTCCCCATTCTCCCTCCCTCCCCCCCTTTCCTCTTCCTCTCCTCTCAGAACATCTATTAAGAAGCACCGAAACAACTTTACGGAAACCACACCAAATATTTCACTTGACTTCAGGGTGGTCTATCAATGCTAATATTTCTAAAGGCATATAACTTAGGCCGACCCGGACAAGCCTATGTCCGTCCCGTACCCCAGCCTCTTCCCCCTGCAAAGTTGGGTGAAGTCTCCTTGCCCCAAGCAACTGTCCTCCCCCTTTGGACAGTCATTCTGTCTTGAGTAGATGGTCGTAGTTTCTTCGGAGAATTGTATGTAAGTATTGGGTATAATTATACGCTGTAAGTATACACATTTGGGTATAATTGTCAGTATTACCCGTAAGTGTAAAGTATAAGGTGGGGGGGGGTGGGAGTGAGCGAGTGCTTCTGGCGTTGGTGTGAAGCGGTTGTGCCGTGTTGCAGGGCTTGATGGCAGCTTTGCAAGTTGTCGACAAGAGTATTGACCACTTCCGTCTCCCTGGCCCAATGGGACAGGTAACAATTTTTACAATAATTCTGTGAGAATGTAATTGGCAGAGTTTCAGTTCTTTATGGAGTGGGGAGGAGGAGGGGGAAGGGGTTGAATAATCGCTTATAGGTCTTCCAGTTCTTCATGTTTTCTACTGGTGAGAGAGAGAGAGAGAGAGAGAGAGAGAGAGAGAGAGAGAGAGAGAGAGAGAGAGAGAGAGAGAGAGACACCTTTCGCTATCTGTTATATGTGACACTAGGAAATAACTTACTGTCATGTTTGCTTCTTTGCATTTGTCTTGAGTTAATTGGGCTCGTTTTTCCCCTACAATGTGCTTTCTCTCTCGACTCTTCTCACCTTACACTTAATGGTACTGAACTCTAGTAACCATTTCTTAGAACCAACTCTGCAGCTTCTCTAGATCTTCGTGAGGGTATTCTGTAGTCTGCGATTGTTAGCGTTGACAGGTAAAAGATTGATGAGGTGATTGAGGGGGAACAACGCTCTATTACTTGTCTATCTCACACTTCTCTCATTGGGGCCGCACCGTCACCTATAACTCAGGTCCTTGTCCTCATACCTCAGCTCCTTGTCCTCATAACTCAGCTCCTTGTCCTCATACCTCAGCTCCTTGTCCTCATAACTCAGCTCCTTGTCCTCATAACTCAGCTCCTTGTCCTCATATTTTAGCTCCTTGTCCTCATACCACAGCTCCTGGTCCTCATACTCCAGCTCCTGGTCCTCATACTCCAGCTCCTGGTCCTCATACCACAGCTCCTGGTCCTCATACTCCAGCTCCTGGTCCTCGTGTTAAGTTCCTTGTTTCTGGGAGTTTGCATATTAGCATCTTACAAGGTACTATGCCAAACACTTTTCGGTAGTTTAGAAAGATGCAGCCTACCCATCCTTCCCTATCCTGTCCTGCATCAGCTGTCAGAGAGGTGGGAGGAGGTTGGGAGGGGGGGAGGAAGAAGGATGGGGAGAAACCCCACGAAGGGAAATGGAAAGTCAAACCTGGGGAACTATTAGGGGAGGAGGCTGAATTAACGTGGGGGAGGGATAGGGGGGGTTAGGGGGAGTTTGGGGGGTAGGGAGAGGGGAAGGCATTGTAGTAAGGGGGAAGAGGATTACTTGATTATGTGGTTTGACTTGGAAATCCGGGATGGGAGACGATAATGAGGTCTTAATTTGGGCTTTGCACAGCAATTGGCGTGGGAGGGAGGGAGAGGAAGGGGGGGGTGGTACCAGTTGGGGTGGGAGAGAGAAGGGGTGGTACCATTTAGCGTGGGAGGTCGACTTTATTTTTTTTTTTCCAAAGCCGTTCTGCAATTTGCGGTAATGTCCTCTCCTACCTTTTAATTTTTGCCAAACGGTCTTCTCTGTTTGATTGTGTATCGTGTTTTGTAATCGTGTATGTGGTGATCATGTTTGCTGTTCTCCTTGCCTTCCAGTATGGCCCTTCCTGGCTCCTTACATTTATCTCCCTTCCTAGTTCTTTCTTTTTCCCAGTATACATATCACCTGACTTCCTAGTTCTCCTTTTCACAGTATATATATATATATATATATATATATATATATATATATATATATATATATATATATATATATATATATTCTACTCGTTTTTTTCAGTCACATCAAAATTTATTTATATATTCAAAATGCAATTTTTGTTAACTTCAGCTATTTTAAGATTTTCATGCATATAAAGTGATATATATAATGCATGTTAAGTAAAGGAAATAATAGACGAATATAATACAACCAGGTTATGTCTGTCTGTCTCTCTCTCTCTCTCTCTCACTCTCTCTCTCTCTCTCTCTCTCTCTCTCTCTCTCTCTCTCTCTCTCTCTCTCTCTCTCTCTCTCTCTCTCTCTCTCTCTCTCTCTCTCTCTCTCTCTCTCTCTCTCTCTCTCTCTCTCTCTCTCTCTCTCTCTCTCTCTCTCTCTCTTCAATATTTAACATAATTTTCAGCCATAAGGTTGGTGGAAGAAGGTATAAAATAGCGTCATGTCTCACAAAGGTCAAGTAGGCACCACAACAGCCTGGGGGTCACCACAACAGCCTGGGGGTCACCACAACAGCCTGGGGGTCACCACAACAGCCTGGGGGGTCACCACAACAGCCTGGGGGTCACCACAACAGCCTGGGGGTCACCACAACAGCCTGGGGGTCACCACAACAGCCTGGGAGGTCACCACAACAGCCTGGGAGGTCACCACAACAGCCTGGAGGTCACCACAACAGCCTGGGGGTCACCACAACAGCCTGGGAGGTCACCACAACAGCCTGGGGGGTCACCACAACAGCCTGGGGGTCACCACAACAGCCTGGGGGTCACCACAACAGCCTGGGGGGTCACCACAACAGCCTGGGAGGTCACCACAACAGCCTGGGGGTCACCACAACAGCCTGGGGGGTCACCACAACAGCCTGGGGGGTCACCACAACAGCCTGGGGGGTCACCACAACAGCCTGGGGGTCACCACAACAGCCTGGGGGTCACCACAACAGCCTGGGGGTCACCACAACAGCCTGGGGGTCACCACAACAGCCTGGGGGTCACCACAACAGCCTGGGAGTCACCACAACAGCCTGGGAGTCACCACAACAGCCTGGGGGTCACCACAACAGCCTGGGAGTCACCACAACAGCCTGGGGGTCACCACAACAGCCTGGGGGGTCACCACAACAGCCTGGGGGTCACCACAACAGCCTGAGAGTCACCACAACAGCCTGGGAGTCACCACAACAGCCTGGGAGTCACCACAACAGCCTGGGGGTCACCACAACAGCCTGGGAGTCACCACAACAGCCTGGTGGTCACCACAACAGCCTGGGGGTCACCACAACAGCCTGGGGGTCACCACAACAGCCTGGGGGTCACCACAACAGCCTGGGAGTCACCACAACAGCCTGGGGGTCACTACAACAGCTTGGGAGTCACCACAACAGCCTGGGGGTCACCACAACAGCCTGGGAGTCACCACAACAGCCTGGTGGTCACCACAACAGCCTGGGGGTCACCACAACAGCCTGGGGGTCACCACAACAGCCTGGGGGTCACCACAACAGCCTGGGAGTCACCACAACAGCCTGGGAGTCACCACAACAGCTGAGGTGAGTGATTTTTGCTGTTTGGCGGAAAGGATGTGAGGGGCGTGACGGAACAATTGGGGACCTGTCCTGGTGGGCGTGACACCTGGGGAATTGTTTCCTGTCTTGTTACAGCAGCCTGCAGTCCCCCATCTCCCACATCAGCCCCCCCATCTCCCACATCAGCCCCCCCCCCCACATCTCCCACACCAGCCCTTCCCCCCCCTCCCCCCATCTACGGTACTCTTTGTCAGTGGGTATTCTTCCATCCCACCTAGTAATATGGGGGAGCAGGGGCGCCTTTCTTCAGTAGTGCAGTAAGTAAACTTCCTTGTCCCCCCTCCCTCCCTCCCCCTAGTGTGTGCCCTTCACTAGGGCACCACACACTACGCCTCACACGAGGGGTCACTGCTGCAATTTTCCCACTTCCGGCAACCTTCCTACGTTCCTCGGCACTTCGAACCCGGAACGCCTCGGGCCATGGGGGCAGTAGAAGGTGAACCCCGGCAACGCCACACTCTTTCACTGTCCGGCTGAGAGACAGGCCCGAACTCTGTATACTTCACTGTTTCTGACTTGCAATGCCCTGTCAAAAACGTCTCCCAGGTCGTTTCAGTCGGTCTCTGCTGTGGTGCGATGTCTTCTCACTCCCAGACACATCGTAACTAAGAATTACGCTAGTTAATCGGAGCTGTCTGGGCTGCGTCCTTCCTCTCTGAGAGTTCAGGGTGCAGTGGCGGCCCGGGCGCCTGCCCTGCACCACTCAGGAACCGCCAAGCGTGTCACGTGACCTCAGATCCCCCACCTCATTGGTCAGTCATGCGTGCAAGCAGCCAGTCGCCGTACTTCCTCACATCCGGGGAACCCGGCGTCGTCATCTTAACCTAATTCAAATTTTAAGCGCCCTGCCTCCTTATAAACATTACAAAAATGAACCTGGGGACAGTCATACATATTGACAGGTAGGAATATGACTCTTGACAGGTGGAAGAGGCGCGCCAAGAGAAGGTAACCGTTGTAGATGGTTCTACTCGTACAGGCTCTGGCGGCCCAAAAGCTTAAGCACCATGTCATCTTTAAGTTATGATATATTTCACAGTACTAAAACAAACTGCAAAGATAAATTATTTACCCACACACGCACTCACGGAAGAATTTCACCACAGAAATTGCGGTGGAAAGAAATACGTGTTTACAAATGAAGTTGTACAATGACAAGAACAGAGAGAATGACAATGACAGTCATTCGGCCCTTTGACAGAAAACATTACATAATGACCCCACCACTGGCGAACCATTAATTAGTAATTATCAAAGGGGATCTCTTAATAATATATTACTCTTGGAGTATGCGATATACTCAAGTGTAAATAAGGCTGTATATTTAATAAGGAAGTACGTTAAAAGACAGGTGTTTCATGGCAGGTGTTCCATTACAGGTGTTCCAAAACAGGTGTTCCAAAACAGGTGTTCCAATGGAGGCCGTTGTTACAATATTTCCACTTAAGAGATTCTCAACTTACCCACCAGAGAGATTAAGAGAGACTTGGAATAAATATGATAATACTAATTACTGTTTATATGGAACAGTAATGAGTACCTCACTGTTCATATGGAACAGTAATGAGTACCTCACTGTTCATATGGAACAACCTAGTGTGCCGTTACCGACCACTCCAAATGGAACAACAGCAGTAGCAACAACAACAAGCAGAATCACCAGCATACATATCACGGGGCAACAGTACATTGCAATACAATAATGTATTAGGTGGATACATTGACCGGTTATACAAAATACAGCGGTTGTCTAGTTACAGACGCACCGAAGGGATGTACCTGGCTTCCTGATCTCCAGCATTGCTAATGAGAGGCAGGGAGAGAGCTGAGAGAGACAGAGAGAGAGAGAGACAGAGACAGAGAGAGAGAGAGAGAGAGAGAGAGAGAGACAGAGAGAGAACAGGACTTTGCAGTGATGGAAGCCTAAAGGGTTATAAACCGCAGAGATAGGAACCTAAAGAAGCCTTACCCAAGCCCCCCCTCCCCTGGTCTCTGTTCCATCCCCCTCCCTTGTCTGATGACGGGGGAGGCTCTCCTCTCCCTTCCCTTCCACCGGCAGGGGAGGTATGAGGTAAAGGGAGATAGTGGGGAAAGGGAGGGATGAATTATTCCTCCCTCCCTCACTCAACTTCCGGCTCCACCAATGTTCCATTTTTTCCTGTACCTCTTCCTGTACATTTTTTCCTTTCCATTGGGTGACCACTCCCCCCCCCTCCTTCTCTTCCTTTGCCGTAGTGTCTCTTCCACCTCTCCCTTCCTCTACCACCTGCTATTCTTCACATCACAGGCGTGTAGAAGTTGGACTGGAACTCCTACAAGCTGCCTAGTCTCTGTCTGTCTGTCTGTCTCTCTCTCTCTCTCTCTCTCTCTCTCTCTCTCTCTCTCTCTCTCTCTCTCTCTCTCTCTCTCTCTCTCTCTCTCTCTCTCTCTCTCTCTCTCTCTCTCACATCATAATATAGAGAACTGAACTATGCGTTTGGTCCCTGTGGTACTGTTCATTCTCCTCTTTGAACATTTGCCTCTGTGTCCCAAGTATCATGTTCACTCACAGGATGAGTGACACTGCTCAAGACTATCACTGTGGTGGTGTGTTCACTCACAGGATGAGTGACACTGCTCAAGACTATCACTGTGGTGGTGTGTTCACTCACAGGATGAGTGACACTGCTAAATACTATCACTGTGGTGGTGTGTTCACTCACAGGATGAGTGACACTGCTCAATACTATCACTGTGGTGGTGTGTTCACTCACAGCTGATAAACATTAGAACGCTTTTATCCAAATCCAAATCAGGACTTTTTGAAAGCAATCTCCACAACCTACGTTAGCCCAACACTGACGTATGCAGGACCGGACTGGAAACCGCACCTTGTGAAGCACAATACAAAAATTGAAAAAAAAAGCATACGTTTTCAGTAAATTGAGTGCCAGAACTAAGAGGCTTAAGCTACAAGGAACTATTCAAGTGAACTAAATCTCACCACCTTAAAGTAGAGAGAACAGAGGGAAAGTGGAAAGAAGAGGCAGTAGGAGCCACCTCCATCCAGATCACTAAGGATGATAATTCGGCAAAAATTGCAGAAAAAAAGTCAGAACAGTTCAATTACATAACTCAATAATTGCAACAAGGCCATACATGTCCCTTTTCCCCATCATCATTACTAGGTCAGTACTGAAAGGGAAGCAGAGAAGGAAAAGGAAGGGAAGGAGGAGGTGGAGAAGGAAGAGTAGAAGGAGGAGGAGGAGGAAGTAGAAGATGCTTAGAATGGCCCTCTTTCTCCCTCCCATCATCTGACGGTTGCACACCGTGAATATCGTCATTGAGAATTTCCTCTCGGCTAATTGGAAATGTTAGCCAATTACGGTGGTGATCAGTTAGGCTGGTGAACTAGTCATTAAGGCCGGACACCTCTTGCTTCACCGCTCTCGGCCACTGGTGGTGGCCCAACCCGGATCTTGGCACTCTGATGCACAGCTTGTAGCGAAGATGAGGATGCTGATGAGTCCATGGGAAGGATGATGGGGGGGGGAGGTAAGGATGAGTGACTGTGCTTCGGCTTCAAGTCTGTGTTGGTTGTCAGAGGGGGCCAAAGAGGTGTTGGGAGTGTGTGTGTGTGGTGTTGAGAAATTCTTTCGTGCCTGTGTTTACAGGAAATGTCCACACACGCACGCACGCGCGCACGGACGCTCGCTCGCACACACGCACACACACACATACACATACACACACAAACACACACACACACACACACACACACACACACACACACACACACACACACACACACACACACACACACACACACACACACACACACACAACAGATAGATACATACACACATATAATAGATATAGGAAGACATGACCAAGGGGAGACATGATCACTACCTACGAAATCCTTAGGGAAAGTGACAGGGTAGACAAGGATAAACTATTCAACACTGGTGGGACGCGAACAAGGGGACACAGGTGGAAACTGAGTACCCACATGAGCCACACAGACGTTAGAAGGAACTTTTTCAGTGTCAGAGTAGTTAACAGGTGGAATGCATTAGGCAGTGATGTGGTGGAGGCTGACTCCATACACAGTTTCAAGTGTAGATATGATAGAGCCCAGTAAGCTCAGGAACCTGTACACTAGTTGATTGACAGTTGAGAGGCGGGACCAAAGAGCCAGAGCTCAGCCCCCGCAAGCACAACTAGGTGAGTATACACACGGGTCTCGTGGCTGAATGGACAGCGTTCGAGGGGCCCGGGTTCGAAGGCAGAAACAAGTGGGCATAATTTCTTTCACCTGATGAACCTGTTCACCTGGCAGTAAATATTTTCCCTGGGAGTTAGACAGCTGCTACGGACTTTCATCCTGGGGATGTGTCCGTGTGTGAGAGAAACATGTAGTAGATATGAATGGTGAAAAATTAAGATCGGGAGTCGGTCCATTAACCGACGGTTAGAAAGGCGGGGTCCAAGAGCTAACAGCTCGATCCCGCAATGCACATATAATAGATATAAACAGTAAACACACATTGGAACATCCTGGAGGAGTGACAGGATGACGTCTGAGTTCGCCTCCCAAAAAAAAATTCTGACGGAAAAATTAGGCTGATAATGAGAGGCTGAGACGAGCGGTGTTAATAGTGGGTTACTGCGTGGTTCACTTCTAGTACTGTTCACTGTCTGACTCAACACTACACCTTACAGAATACCGAATTATTTGAACATGTTGGCTGATGATACTAAGCTAATAGGGAAGGTAAGACACTTATGACGATTGCCACGTCCTTCAAGATGACCTGGACAAAATAAGTGTCTTTATTTTGTCCAGGTCTGGACAAAACAATGGTATGGAGCACAAGTGGTGGTCCATACCACTCGTGCCAAGTGGTATGGAGCACCACTTGGCACAGGGAATTTACTGTGAATAAATACCACGTTATGGAATGCAAAATTAGAGAAAATAGGCCACACACAACTTGTAACTGAGATGAAAAAGCCTTAAAAAAAAACTAATCCACAAGGGCCGTGACGAGGATTCGAACCTACGTCCGAGATGATCCCAGACGCTGCCTTAATCGACTGAGCTACGACTGTTCATTGATGCATCACGCTGTTGTGATTTCTCTGTGTAAGACCTTAAAGAACTCTGACAAAGACAGAGATCGAATGATAGTTCTGGAGAGTAAACTGTCACCAGAGGACGCTGTCTTAACTTCACACACATGGACACTGAAATATTAAAGACTTTTGTATGACCAAAATTTGTATTGGCAGAGGTTCTGTGGAGTTTACAGCACCAACAGGGGAGCCGGTCGGCCGAGCGGACAGCACGCGGGACTTGTGATCCTGTGGTCCCGGGTTCGATCCCAGGCGCCGGCGAGAAACAATGGACAGAGTTTCTTTCACCCTATGCCCCTGTTACCTAGCAGTAAAATAGGTACCTGGGTGTTAGTCAGCTGTCACGGGCTGCTTCCTGGGGGTGGAGGCCTGGTCGAGGACCGGGCCGCGGGGACACTAAAGCCCCGAAATCATCTCAAGATAACCTCAAGATAACCATCAATAAACAGTAAATGGTGCAAAGACATATTACTAAATAGCTTCCGGAATTGAAGGACAAGACCTACGAGGGTAGACTAGAGGGTTTAAATTTGCTTTTAAGACAGAAGAAAAAGAGCAGACATGATCACTTCATACAAAATAGTAACGGGAATCGACGAAATTGACAAAGAGGAATTCTTGAAAACCGCAACTTAAAGAACAAAGATTTAAACTAAGCAAAGAAGCTGAACAAAATATTAGAACGTTCTCATTTTTCCATAGTAGTAGTATAGACGGTTGGAACAAGTTAAGTGAGAAGGTGGTGGAGGCCAAGACCGTCAGTAGTTTCAAAGCGTTATATGACAAAGAGTGCTGGGAAGACGGGACACCACGAGCGTAGCTCTCATCCTGTAACTACACTTAGGTAATTACACTTAGGTAATTACACACACACACACACACACACACACACACACACACACACACACACACACACACACACACACACACACACGCACACACACACACAGGGGCCTCGTAGCCTGGTGGATAGCGCGCAGGATTCGTAATTCTGTGGCGCGGGTTCGATTCCCGCACGAGGCAGAAACAAATGGGCAAAGTTTCTTTCACCCTGAATGCCCCTGTTACCTAGCAGTAAATAGGTACCTGGGAGTTAGTCAGCTGTCACGGGCTGCTTCCTGGGGTGTGTGTGTGTGTGTGTGTGTGTGGTGTGAAAAAAAAAAAAAGTAGTTAGTAAACAGTTGATTGACAGTTGAGAGGCGGGCCGAAAGAGCAAAGCTCAACCCCCGTAAAAACACAACTAGTAAACACACACACACACAGGCCAGGAGTCATTGCTTTATACAACCATAATACAATAATACTTTATACGACGAGGAATTCAAAGATCAGAATAGTTTAATTATAACGCGACAGGTACCACCAGACAGGCAGACAGGTAGGCGGAGGGCATAAAGTGCTACACCTCCCTTAGTCACTACTAGGTAAGTACCTCCATATATATACACATGTAGCTACTGTGAATACCTGTATGCATACACCCATGTATACTGTGTCCAGGGCTGCACAATACATATGGCGGTGAGGAAGCAGCAAACACCAAAATGTTCCGCTGTGAAATCCGTCATTGGTGGAACGAGTCGGTGAGAAAATTGGTCGTGAAATTAGCTCGTTGGCGCCCTCTTGAAGGTGCCGGCGCTCGCTGGCCATTACATTAATTGGAATTATGATTTAATACTATGGAATGATATCTAATATATAATGGTATAATATTTCATGAGGAATATTTGATAAATAATGTTTTGAGTACTATTTTATGAGTAGTATTTCATGGGGGGATATTTTTAAGAGTAATAATGTATTTTACGAATATTATTTCGTGAGTAATCTTCAACCAGATTATTGAACTAATAGTATACTATAGGAGCAAGAAGACTGCCAAATTGTTCATCAAAAGCTCTCGTGACGTCAAACAAAACGCCTTGAAAATAAATGAATGTCGTCTATGCCTTCACATGCCCACTTGGGGCCTATAGTTGTCAGTCCTAACGATCTCAATATATAGGCAAGACAACAACATCCCTTTCAAGACGCTTAACAATGCCAAAAAAAACAGAAAGATAGTCTGAAGGCACATAAGAGTGTCTGCACATGACCAGATCATCACTACAGTTGACCAAAGAGCCAGAGCTCAACCCCCCGCAAGCACAAATAGGTGAGTACTACAGATATCCATAAGGAGTAATAGACTGGACATAGGCGAAGCACTCCACATCAAACACACACTGAGCCAACTACAACAGCCTGCTGATATCAACTTAGTGTACTTTACACGGGGATGAATATCCTCGTGTCACCTCATGGGTGGTTTAATTTTCAATCAATCAATCAAGATTGATTGATCGATCAATCAATCAATCAAGATTGATTGATTGATTGAACTCTGCCGTTGATAATGTTGACAAGGATCACCGAAACGCATCTCTTTGTGTCAGACCGTAGTGAAATTATAAGATGAACTTTGGAGAGTTAATTTTTCAATTTCCCAAGTGAAAAAAAAGTCAGAAAAACTGAGAAAATTCTTGCTAGAATCATTGATCTCACTCATGTTGTCATAGTCAATAAAAATATACAGATATGAATGTGTGAACAACGTAATAAAAATGGACTTCGTTTCAAGAACACATAATTCGGAAAATTTCCCCACGTAGTACGGCTGGAAAGGCGGGGTCCAAGAGCTATAACAGCTGGCTCCTGCAGGCATAGATAGTAAACAAAGATACACACACACACACACACACACACACACACACACACACACACACACACACACACACACACACACACACACACACACACACACACACACACACACACTACACTCCCTCCTCCCCCTAAACACACACACACTATACCGAAGCAACTAAGGTGAATGAAAGAAAGTGTTTTAGACTAAACAAACATAGAGAAGAAGCAAACAATAGCCCCTCATCAGAGCATCTCTATATACGCAGTCCCAAAACATGGCGGCGTGGGGGCGGGAGGGGGGGACCGCGTGGAGGAAGTGTGGCCCGGGGCTCTCCAAGCAGGGAATCGATCAGCTTCGCAAACTGTATGGACAATAGCAGGGAAGGATGCGGTACATGTTCCACAGCCCCCATGGCTCCTTTTCCACACACACACACAAGGGTTGACTCCCTTCCACAACCGATCGTTCTATTCCGTTGTCAATCGCGCAAAGTTCCCAAGTGGGGGTATAAGTGCTTCTCACACTCGATATCTCTTGTTTTATCGCCTTTATTCCATAAGCAATTTGTTCATTTCTACAGTTGGTTGGGAAAATTTGACAGTGGGGTTATGTTGTTGTGTTAAAGCTAGCAGTGGGTATGTTAATAGGTACTGGTGGTGGTGGTGGTGGTTGTGGTGGTGGTTCAAATTTGCGGTGGAGTTGGTTATTGTGGTAATTGTGGTTGGTGGAAGTGGTGATGGAACCGGTGATAATGGTGGGGTATGTTGTTGAATGGATTAGTATATATATGAAGACGTGTGTGGTTGTATGAACTCGTATGTACTGGTACATGTGGCTGTGTGTGTGTGTGTGTGTGTGTGTGTGTGTGTGTGTGTGTGTGTGTGTGTGTGTGTGTGTGTGTGTGTGTGTGGAATGATTGGATAGTACTGATCCGTTGGTCTGTTGTGGGTTGCATAAGACTTGTGGGATTATGTGGAAATCTTCAGGTGTCTGAGAGATGAACAGAATCAAGAAGCAACAGACTTGCGCCTCTTAAAATAATCAGTATGGAACGAGAGACAGGCGAGGGAACGGGGTAGGAGATGGGTAAACAGAAGAAGGAACAGAAGAGAAATGCAGCAGTGAATGGTAATGAGTGGTAAGGGAGGGAGAAGGATAGCAGAATGTGAAGGAGGGGAAGGAGGTAATGTAAGGAAGAGTAAGGGGGGGGGAGTGTGGTTTGAGGAGAGTATGGAGACAGGGGAAAGATTGGATGATGGGGGAAGAATGAGGGAGATAAGAATTAGGAGTGGCAGCATGGTAAGGTGGAAGGAGCAGTAGGTGAGGTGTGGAATGAGGAGGATAGGGAAAAGGTGAGAAGTAGAAGAGTATAAAGAGACTAAAGAGTGGATTAGAGCATGTAGATACACAGCCCCGCTCCTGTGCCAGGTAAGTCCACTACGGGCTCACCATAGCCCGTGCTACATGGACACTTGGTTCTGAGTAGCTAAATCTTTAACAACAACAGCAACATAGAACATGTAATTGAGGGGTTGGATATACAAAGACAACAACCTTTTTTTTTAATATTTAAGAGGTTTCTAGAGGTCTTAAACCTGGAAACAAAACTTATCTTAAAATAGGAGAAGACATACCAAAGGAAGGGGGCCGAAGATGATACTAAACCCGAAGGAGGCAAGAGAACAGGTGCGAGAGGATTTAGGAACACCTTAAGACAAAGGAACACTTCACTAGGCACTGAAAAGGGTGACTTCAGACTCGGAGAGTTATTTATAATGAGCTTCAAATCCTCGTCACAAAGGGGGGGACGAACTGCCAAAGAAATTGAAAACAGACAAGTATCTCTAACAAGTATACACCTACAGGGTATTATAAGGCAGATCAGAGTGGCTCACAGAATGGTGGGACTTCGAC
>NC_091192.1:19390173-19413222 GCF_040958095.1 Procambarus clarkii | reverse complement strand
ATGATCTCCCAGAGGGTATAGATTCGTTCCTCTCAATGTTTGCCGACGATGCAAAAATTATGAGGAGGATTGAAACAGAGGATGATAGTAGGAGGCTACAAGATGACCTGGATAGACTGAGTGAATGGTCCAACAAATGGCTGTTGAAGTTCAACCCGAGTAAATGCAAAGTAATGAAACTAGGCAGTGGAAACAGGAGGCCAGGCACAGGATACAGAATAGGAGATGAAGTACTTAATGAAACAGACAGAGAGAAAGATCTAGGAGTTGATATCACACCAAACCTGTCTCCTGAAGCCCACATAAAGAGAATAACGTCTGCGGCATATGCGAGGCTGGCTAACATCAGAACGGCGTTCAGGAACCTGTGTAAGGAATCATTCAGAATCTTGTACACCACATATGTAAGACCAATCCTGGAGTATGCGGCCCCAGCATGGAGCCCGTACCTTGTCAAGCACAAGACGAAGCTGGAAAAAGTCCAAAGGTATGCTACTAGACTAGTCCCAGAACTAAGAGGCATGAGTTATGAGGAAAGGCTGCGGGAAATGCACCTCACGACACTGGAAGACAGAAGAGTAAGGGGGGACATGATCACAACCTACAAAATCCTCAGGGGAATCGACCGGGTAAACAAGGACGAACTTTTCAACACTGGTGGGACGCGAACAAGGGGACACAGGTGGAAGCTGAGTACCCAAATGAGCCACAGAGACGTTAGAAAGAACTTTTTCAGTGTCAGAGTAGTTAGCAAATGGAATGCATTAGGAAGTGATGTGGTGGAGGCTGACTCCATTCACAGTTTCAAGTGTAGATATGATAGAGCCCAATAGGCTCAGGAATCTGTACACCAGTTGATTGACGGTTGAGAGGCGGGACCAAAGAGCCAGAGCTCAACCCCCGCAAGCACAATTAGGTGAGTACAATTAGGTGAGTACACACACACACACTCACACACTCACACACTCACACACACACACACACACACACACACACACACACACACACACACACACACACACACTCACACACACACACACTCACACACTCACACACTCACACACTCACACACTCACACACACACACACACACACACACACACACACACACACACACACACACACACAGATCCAGCAGATGCCCTAAGCACGCAAGGGGGTCAACACGCTTCTTACAGGACGAGACCACATCAAAATGCTCCAATTTCACCTGTCTACCATAAGCTGACTCTTACAGAAAGCTATTAACCTGGCGGGAACCTCTTCCACTCTGGTGGGAACCTCTTCCACTCTGGCGGGAACCTCATCCCTCTGGCGGCTTCTACATAATTCCCCAATATTGGACCTCAAACTGAGAGTGAAACGAAATGTTCCCTTTGATGCAGATTGGAAGGTTTAGAGAGGTGCCAATGGCAGATTGGAAGGTTTAGAGAGGTGCCAATGGCAGATTGGAAGGTTTAGACAGGTGCCAATGGCAGATTGGAAGGTTTAGAGAGGTGCCAATGGCAGATTGGAAGGTTTAGAGAAGTGCCAATGGCAGATTGGAAGGTTTAGAGGTGTGCCAATGACAGATTGGAAGGTTTAGAGAAGTGCCAATGGCAGATTGGAAGGTTTAGAGGTGTGCCAATGGCAGATTGGAAGGTTTAGAGGTGTGCCAATGGCAGATTGGAAGGTTTAGAGGTGTGCCAATGGCAGATTGGAAGGTTTAGAGAAGTGCCAATGGCAGATTGGAAGGTTTAGAGGTGTGCCAATGGCAGATTGGAAGGTTTAGAGGTGTGCCAATGGCAGATTGGAAGGTTTAGAGAAGTGCCAATGGCAGATTGGAAGGTTTAGAGGTGTGCCAATGGCAGATTGGAAGGTTTAGAGGTGTGCCAATGGCAGATTGGAAGGTTTAGAGGTGTGCCAATGGCAGATTGGAAGGTTTAGAGGTGTGCCAATGGCAGATTGGAAGGTTTAGAGGTGTGCCAATGGCAGATCGGAAGGTTTAGAGAGGTGCCAATGGCAGATCGGAAGGTTTAGAGAGGTGCCAATGGCAGATCGGAAGGACAGAGAAGTGTCAGTGACAGAGGAGAAAGAGGAGCTAAAAATTGACATAACACAAACAATGAAACGAAACTTAAAAAAAATCTCGAGCGATAATGGCACTGTGTAAAGGGCGATTGTTAATATGGAGCCACGAGCAACAATAGGCACTAAAGGCGAGCACTGATGGCACTGTGGAGGACAGCGGGGGGGGGGGGGGGGGGGGGGGGATGTTGTATAGCGACACACAAGTATCTTTCAGCTTACAGCTTGAGACAGAGGAAAAGCTTCCTTACGCCCACCGAAGAAACGTAGCAGTCTCATGGCACCAGTCTAGTGGTACTTGTCTGGTGGTACCAGTCTACCAGTTCTGATTGCTGAGCCTATTGGGCTTTATCAAATCTATATTTGAAACTGTGTATGGAGTCAGCCTCCACTACATCACTTTCTAGTGCAATCCATTTACTAACTACTCTGACAGTGAAAATGTTCTTTCTAGTGTCTCTGTGGATCGCTTGGGTACTCAGCTTCCACCTGTGTCCCCTTGTGCGTGTACCACCCGTGTTAAATAATCCATCCTTGTCTACCCTGTCAATTCAACTGAGAATTTTGTGTGTGGTGATCATGCCTCCCTGAGCTCTTCTGTCTTCTAGCGACGTGAGGTACAGTTCACTCAGCCTCGCATACGCCGCCGATGTTATTCTTTTGATGTGGGCTTCAGGAGACAGGTTTGGCGTGATATCAACTCCTAGATCTTTCTCTCTGTCGGTTTCATGAAGGGCTTCACCTCTCAATCAGTATCCTGTGTCTGACATCCCGTTTCCTCCAACTAGTTTCATTACCTTACATTTACTTGGGTTGAATTTTAAAAGCCATTTGTTGGACCATTCCTTCAGTTTGTCTAGGTCATCTTCTAGCTTCATACTATCTTCCTCTGTCTTAATCCTCCTCAAAATTTTTGCATCATCAGCAAACAATGAAAGGAACGAGCCTATACCCTCTGGGAGATCATTTACACACATCAGAAACAGTATAGGTCCAAGGACTGACCCCTGCGGGACTCCACTGGTGACGCCTCGCCAAACAGAGACCTCACCCCTCACACTGACTCGCTGTCTTCTGTTACTTAGGTACTCCCTTATACAATGGAGTATCTTCCCTTTCACTCCTGCCTGCATCTCCAGCTTGTGCACCAGTCTCTTATGTGGCTTGTGTGTGTGTGTGTGTGTGTGTGTGTGTGTGTGTGTGTGTGTGTGTGTGTGTGTGTGTGTGTGTGTGTGTGTGTGTGTGTGTGTGTGATGTGAAAAAATAGCAGTAGTAGTAGTTAGAAACAGTTGATTGACAGCTGAGAGGCGGGCCGAAAGGGCAGAGCTCAACCCCCGCAAACACAACTAGGTGAATAGAACTAGGTGAATACACACACCCGGAAGCAGCTCCGTACCAGCTGTCTAACTCCCAGGTACCTATTTACTGCTAGGTAACAGGGGCATCAGGGGTGAAAGAAACTTAACCCATATGTTTCTGCCTGGTCCGGGAATCGAACCCAGGCCACAGAATTACTAGTCCCGCGCGCTGTCCACTCACCAACCAACCCCCCCAACCTGTGCGTGTGCGCGCGCGCTCGTGCGTGATATATATATGACCCCCTGGGAAACAACAGACACCCCGCCAAACAATTTATCCGACCGCCAATCCAATCCACTGGACCATCGACGCCGACCCTCGCTAGTGACCCCTACGGTGAACCCTACGGTGACCCCTACGGTGAACCCTACGGTGACCCCTACGGTGACCCCTACGGTGAACCATCCGGTGAACCCTACGGTGAACCCTCCGGTGAACCCTACGGTGACCCCTACGGTGACCCCTACGGTGACCCCTACGGTGAACCCTACGGTGAACCCTACGGCCGGGCGGCCAGGCTTCAGGCTCTGGGAAGCCACCGAGAATGAGAGGGGGGGAAAGAAACTGGTCCAAAGAGAGAGAGAGAGAGAGAGAGAGAGAGAGAGAGAGAGAGAGAGAGAGAGAGAGAGAGAGAGAGAGAGAGAGAGAGAGAGAGAGAGAGAGAGAGAGAGAGAGAGCAAGCAGAATGTTTGTGAGAATGAAGAACACACAAGGAAGGCGCTACAACTAGGGGCCCCCAAAGGACAGCTAACTGGTCGCCCGCAGCAAAAAAAGAAGAGAGAAGACAGTTCAGGCCATCAACGACTCGGCTGAGACACGAGAGGTGACCAAGGTTGAAAGGTCAACGAGGACCACGTCCTGTGTCCCCCCTTCCCCCCCCCCCTCGTGGTAATAACGTAGGTCTGCAAGAAGCCAGGAGGTGTGACCCCTATTCGACCACAACCCAGCCAATTCGACCAAAACGGGCCGTTCCATCCGATTCAGCACAGCAGATTCAGCCCTTACAACGGAGCCGACAGACCCGAGCTCCACACACAACCTACACAAGACCGAAAACAAGCATACACAAGCGGGACCAAGGAGCCAGAGCTCAACCCCCGCAAATATATCTAGGTGAGTGCAAGACTTCAAGGTCTATACAGGGTGAGCTGGGGAAATAATCCACAAAGGGTGAAGATCAATTACTCAATTACCGGAAATTGAAACATGCCAATAAAATTAGCGCTAGCGAAAACAGTAAACAATAAAAAAGGAAGATATAATGTTTTTGTTTGAGGAGCTGTTCACTTGAGACAGTTAAGCAAGTCCCAGCTGTGTCTGGGTACAAGTGACAGCATGAACAACCCAGCGGGTTTTCTTCCTATTGGGGAGTGTTGTACATGCTGCTATGACGGTATGTCCACTCACAGGATGAGTGACGCTGCCCAATACTGTCACTATGGCGGTGTGCCCACTCACAGGATGAGTGGCGCTGCCCAATACTGTCACTATGGCGGTGTGTCCACTCACAGGATGAGTGACGCTGCCCAATACTGTCACTATGGCGGTGTGTTCACTCACAGGATGAGTGGCGCTGCCCAATACTGTCACTATGGCGGTGTGTCCACTCACAGGATGAGTGACGCTGCCCAATACTGTCACTATGGCGGTGTGCCCACTCACAGGATGAGTGGCGCTGCCCAATACTGTCACTATGGCGGTGTGTCCACTCACAGGATGAGTGACGCTGCCCAATACTGTCACTATGGCGGTGTGTTCACTCACAGGATGAGTGGCGCTGCCCAATACTGTCACTATGGCGGTGTGTCCACTCACAGGATGAGTGACGCTGCCCAATACTGTCACTATGGCGGTGTGTTCACTCACAGGATGAGTGGCGCTGCCCAATACTGTCACTATGGCGGTGTGTTCACTCACAGGATGAGTGGCGCTGCCCAATACTGTCACTATGGCGGTGTGTCCACTCACAGGATGAGTGGCGCTGCCCAATACTGTCACTATGGCGGTGTGTCCACTCACAGGATGAGTGGCGCTGCCCAATACTGTCACTATGGCGATGTGTCCACTCACAGGATGAGTGGCGCTGCACAATACTGTCACTATGGCGGTGTGTCCACTCACAGGATGAGTGACGCTGCCCAATACTGTCACTATGGCGGTGTGTCCACTCACAGGATGAGTGGCGCTGCCCAATACTGTCACTATGGCGGTGTGTCCACTCACAGGATGAGTGACGCTGCCCAATACTGTCACTCTGGCGGTGTGTCCACTCACAAGATGAGTGACGCTGCCCAATACTGTCACTATGGCGGTGTGTCCACTCACAGGATGAGTGACGCTGCCCAATACTGTCACTATGGCGGTGTGTCCACTCACAAGATGAGTGACGCTGCCCAATACTGTCACTATGGCGGTGTGTCCACTCACACGATGAGTGACGCTGCCCAATACTGTCACTATGGCGGTGTGTCCACTCACAGGATGAGTGACGCTGCCCAATACTGTCACTATGGCGGTGTGTCCACTCACAGGATGAGTGACGCTGCCCAATACTGTCACTATGGCGGTGTGTCCACTCACAGGATGAGTGGCGCTGCCCAATACTGTCACTATGGCGGTGTGTCCACTCACAAGATGAGTGACGCTGCCCAATACTGTCACTATGGCGGTGTGTCCACTCACAGGATGAGTGACGCTGCCCAATACTGTCACTATGGCGGTATGTCCACTCACAGGATGAGTGACGCTGCCCAATACTGTCACTATGGCGGTGTGTCCACTCACAGGATGAGTGGCGCTGCCCAATACTGTCACTATGGCGGTGTGTCCACTCACAGGATGAGTGACGCTGCCCAATACTGTCACTATGGCGGTGTGTCCACTCACAAGATGAGTGGCGCTGCCCAATACTGTCACTATGGCGGTGTGTCCACTCACAAGATGAGTGGCGCTGCCCAATACTGTCACTATGGCGGTGTGTCCACTCACAGGATGAGTGACGCTGCCCAATACTGTCACTATGGCGGTGTGTCCACTCACAAGATGAGTGGCGCTGCCCAATACTGTCACTATGGCGGTGTGTCCACTCACAGGATGAGTGGCGCTGCCCAATACTGTCACTATGGCGGTGTGTCCACTCACAGGATGAGTGACGCTGCCCAATACTGTCACTATGGCGGTATGTCCACTCACAGGATGAGTGACGCTGCCCAATACTGTCACTATGGCGGTATGTCCACTCACAGGATGAGTGACGCTGCCCAATACTGTCACTATGGCGGTGTGTCCACTCACAGGATGAGTGGCGCTGCCCAATACTGTCACTATGGCGGTGTGTCCACTCACAAGATGAGTGGCGCTGCCCAATACTGTCACTATGGCGGTGTGTCCACTCACAGGATGAGTGACGCTGCCCAATACTGTCACTATGGCGGTGTGTCCACTCACAAGATGAGTGGCGCTGCCCAATAATGTCACTATGGCGGTGTGTCCACTCACAGGATGAGTGGCGCTGCCCAATACTGTCACTATGGCGGTGTGTTCACTCACAGGATGAGTGACGCTGCCCAATACTGTCACTATGGCGGTGTGCCCACTCACAGGATGAGTGGCGCTGTCCAATACTGTCACTATGGCGGTGTGTCCACTCACAGGATGAGTGGCGCTGCCCAATACTGTCACTATGGCGGTGTGTCCACTCACAGGATGAGTGACGCTGCCCAATACTGTCACTATGGCGGTGTGTCCACTCACAGGATGAGTGACGCTGCCCAATAAACTCGCCCCTCGGGGCTGAACTTAATAAACTAACATGTGCAAAATAACTGACACATAAAAACAAATGAAACAATAACAAAAACACTCATTATAAGACAAAAACACTGTCATTATAAACAAAAACAATACATAGACACGCAATTTCAACTGAGACTATCCAGTGGAGCCCTTGAGAATAATCTCAGTAGAAAGTTATAAGAGAGCTTATTAAAGTTATAAAGAAAGTTATAAGAAAGCTTATTAAAGTTATAAAGAAAGTTATAAGAGAGCTTATTAAAGTTATAAAGAAAGTTATAAGAGAGCTTATTAAAGTTATAAAGAAAGTTATAAGAGAGCTTATTAAAGTTATAAAGAAAGTTATAAGAAAGCTTATTAAAGTTATAAAGAAAGTTATAAGATAGCTAATTAAAGTTATAAAGAAAGTTATAAGAGCTTATTAAAGTTATAAAGAAAGTTATAATAACAGATAGTGATGAAGAGATGAGTAGTATTTTTAATAAATATTTTGTATCTGTATTTACTAAAGAGGAACTTAACAGTATGCCTTCAGCCGAACAAGTCTATGTGGGTGGGGACGAGGACAGGTTGACTAGTTTAGCAGTTACCAGGGAGGATGTTCTTAAACAAATAGTAAAACTCAAACCAAACAAATCCCCAGGGCCGGATGAAGTGTTTGCCAGGGTGCTTAAAGAATGCAAAGAGGAGCTTTGTGACCCACTGTCAACCATATTTAATAAATCAATAGAGTCAGGCAGAATGCCAGAGTTTTGGAAAGTTGCTAATGTGATACCAGTTTTTAAGAAAGGAGATAGATCACTTGCGTCTAACTATCGACCAATTAGCCTAACGTCTATTGTGGGAAAGTTACTCGAATCTATAATAGCAAATAAAATTCGTCTTCATCTTGAAAAACATAAATTAATAATTGAGTCGCAACATGGTTTTATAAATGGCCGTTCATGTTTAACAAATTTGTTATCTTTTTATTCTAGCATTGTTGAGGCAGTTGATAGTGGTAAGGATTGCGATGTTGTATACCTTGACTTTAGCAAAGCTTTTGATACAGTGCCACATGAAAGACTGATTAAAAAAATAGAGTCTCATGGTATTGGGGGTGCTATATTAAGCTGGATTAGGGCATGGCTATACCAAAGGAAACAGAGAGTTAGTATAAATGGAATCAAGTCAGAGTGGGAAAATGTTGTAAGTGGGGTGCCTCAGGGCTCTGTCCTGGGACCTCTGTTGTTTATAATATATATAAATGATTTAGATTCAGGTTTGAGTAGCAACATTTGCAAATTTGTCGATGATACGAAAATCGGTAGGGAAATTAATTCGGAGGAGGACTCACTATCACTTCAAGTTGATCTAGATAGGGTTTTGAAATGGTCAAAGGATTGGCAGATGCAGTTTAATGCTGATAAATGTAAAGTTCTGAGGTTAGGTAATGATGATAGGGTTACAAGATACGAGCTAGATGGTGTTGAGATTGCGAAGTCGGATTGCGAAAGGGATCTGGGAGTTATGATTAGCAAGAATTTAAAACAAAAGGATCAATGCATAAATGTTCGTAATAAGGCAAATCGGACACTTGGATTTATTAATCGCAGCGTTAGTAACAAGACACCTGGTGTGGTTCTCAAGCTATATCTTGCTCTAGTTAGGCCCCATTTAGATTATGCAGTTCAGTTTTGGTCGCCATATTATAGAATGGATATAAATTCACTTGAACGTGTCCAGCGTAGGATGACTAAGTTAATTCCCCAAATTAGACATCTTTCATATGAAGAAAGATTAACAAAGCTTAAGTTGCATTCACTGGAAAGGCGAAGAGTTAGGGGTGACATGATAGAGGTTTACAAGTGGGTGAATGGACATAACAAAGGGGATATTAATAGGGTATTAAAAGTATCAACACAAGACAGAACACGAAACAATGGGTATAAATTGGATAAGTTTAGATTTAGGAAGGACTTGGGTAAATTCTGGTTCAGTAACAGGGTTGTTGATTTGTGGAACCAATTGCCGCGTAACATTGTGAAGGTGGGGTCCCTCGATTGTTTCAAGCATGGGTTGGACACGTATATGAGTGGGATTGGGTGGTTATAAATAGGAGCTGCCTCATATGGGCCAACAGGCCTTCTGCAGTTGCCTTTGTTCTTATAAGAAAGCTAATTAAAGGTATAAAGAAAGTTATAAGAAAGCTCATTAAAGTTATAAAGAAAGTTATAAGAGAGCTTATTAAAGTTATAAAGAAAGTTATAAGAGAGCTTATTAAAGTTATAAAGAAAGTTATAAGAAAGCTTAAAAAAAAGAAAGTAAAGAAAGCTGATATTTTGTAGGAGTCTTACAGACATGGAGAAAGATCCTCCCTACCTCTCTCCCTCCCTTTCCTCTCCCTTCACGCACCTCCCCTTCCCAGGAAATAAATGGTTCGGGAAAACATCTTTAGCATGAGAACAACGGACTAAAGTAATCACAATAGAACAGAACACCCTCCCCCCCCCCCCAAAAAAAAGGCAATTTACTCACATACTTCAAAATACAATAGAATTCAGACGTGAGCACGTAGAAGAAATCACATTAGTTTACATTCCTTCGTTAAACGTCGTCCTTCTGTGTCACGATTCGTTAAACTCAACTACGTACGAAACCTCTACATCTTTCGTCAATCATAGCGTCTTTTATTTAACATTCTATTAAACAATAGTGATTCAAGATTAGTATTGTTATAAACACACTATAGTCACATGTGTCCCACTGACCAGACACACACACACACCAAATTGACAAAGTCACGTGTGCCTAAATGACAAAGAAAGTCATATATGACTTTCCACAAGGTCCGTGATGAGGGTTCGAACCTAGGTCCAACTTTGGTGCATCACGCTATTGCGATTTCTGTGTGTGTATATATATATATATATATATATATATATATATATATATATATATATATATATATATATATATATATATATAACTGAAAACTCACACCCCAGAAGTGACTCGAACCCATACTCCCAGAAGCAATGCATCTGGTATGTACAAGACGCCTTAATCCACTTGACCATCACGACCGGACATAATGAGGTGATATGGGTTCGAGTCACTTCTGGGGTGTGAGTTTTCAGTTGCATATGTCCTGGGGACCATTCAGGCTTGTTCGCATTTGTGTTCCTCACGTGTTGCCCCAAAAGAATGAGGTGATTTGGTAAAATGCTATGCCCAAGATAACTATCCGAGTGCCGGCGGTGGGGTGGTTCAAATAGCCTCGGCTATCACCTCATTATGTCCGGTCGTGATGGTCAAGTGGATTAAGGCGTCTTGTACATACCAGATGCATTGCTTCTGGGAGTATGGGTTCGAGTCACTTCTGGGGTGTGAGTTTTCAGTTGCATATGTCCTGGGGACCATTCAGGCTTGTTCGCATATATATATATATATATATATATATATATATATATATATATATATATATATATATATATATATATATATATATACCCAACTGACGAAGGAAGTCATATATACCCAACTGACAAAGGAAGGCCCAAATCGTGCCCAAAGAAATATACCCAAAGTGACAAATAAAGTCACCTGTACACAATTGAGACTCCCCCATACAGCCCACTTAAGCCCGTACCCATGTACCCAGCAGACAAAGAAACACCATATGTACACAACTGCCTCACTCGTGGATATTAAAACAAAAAAACAGGTTTGAAAGTTGAACACACACTAAGAGTCACGAGCTAGGTAATGATAGCCGCTGTCTCTGTTGCAACTTAAGATAGCATCTTGAGCGGCTGATAGCCTCACCCGCACCATCCTGTAACTCCGACTCTCACTATCACTCAACCACCACCACCTGAAACCATATTGTGGACGGGTAAAGGTTTGCATATTGTCCCTCATATCACTCTATGATTCAGGGAGTTGTCTACGTTTCAAGACTGTGTTACCCACCCTCAGCGACGTCTTCTGTTGCTAATCTCATAACGTTGCATTTATGAGGCTGAAGTCTAGTAGCCATATGTTTCAGACCGACCCTAAAATCCGTCCAAGGAGTCTTTCTCAGTTAATATCCTTCTCATTAGGTTTGTATTGAGCAAGAATATAGAGAATCATTTCTTTCTCGGGTCATGTAAATATATTTTTCGGCATGGATGGGTTCCAGTATCGATATTTACAGCACCTTGCTCGTGGGATCTGTTCACAGTGACTCTGTTTTCTGTCACAGAGGTACTCCTTAATTTATCCCAGTGCAAGTTCACTTAAAGCAGCTTTCTTATCAAGCTTGTTCATGAGAAACTTGTGCAATGCCAAATACTTTCCGACAATAAAGGAATACACAGTCATCCATTCCTTCACTGTCTTCTTGTATCTTGTGACGGGTTACTTACAAGATTTCCTTAGGCATCATCTCTCCCCCCCCCCCTGCTGAAACCCTGACAGTGTAAGGAGTCGAAGTCCCACCATTCTGTGAGCCACTCTGATCTGCCTTATTCCCCTGTAGGGGAATTACTTGTTAGAGATACTTGTCTGTTTTCAATTTCTTTGGCAGTTCGTCCCCCCCCTTTGTGGCGAGGATTTGAAGCTCATTATAAATAACTCTCCGAGTCTGAAGTCACCCTTTTCAGTGCCTAGTGAAGTGTTCCTTTGTCTTAAGGTGTTCCTAAATCCTCTCGCACCTGTTCTCTTGCCTCCTTCGGGTTTAGTATCATTTTCGGCCCCCTTCCTTTGGTATGTCTTCTCCTATTTTAAGATAAGTTTTGTTTCCAGGTTTAAGCCCTCTAGAAACCTCTTAAATATTAAAAAAAAAAGGTTGTTGTCTTTGTATATCCAACCCCTCAATTACATGTTCTATGTTGTTGTTGTTGTTAAAGATTTAGCTACTCAGGACCAAGTGTCCATGTAGCACGGGCTATGGTGAGCCCGTAGTGGACTTACCTGGCACAGGAGCGAGGCTGTGTATCTACATGCTCTAATCCACTCTTTAGTCTCTTTATACTCTTCTACTTCTCACCTTTTCCCTATCCTCCTCATTCCACACCTCACCTACTGCTCCATCCACCTTACCATGCTGCCACTCCTAATTCTTATCTCCCTCATTCTTCCCCCATCATCTAATCTTTCCCCTGCCTCTTATACTCTCCTCAAACCACACTCTCCCCCTCACTCTTCCCTACACTACCTCCTTCCCCTTCACATTCTGCTATCCTTCTCCCTCCCTTACCACTCATTACCATTCACTGCTGCATTTCTCTTCTGTTCCTTCTTCTGTTTACCCATCTCCTACCCCGTTCCCTTGTCTGTCTCTCGTTCCATAGTCGTTATTTCAAGAGGCGCAAGTCTGTTGGTTCTTGATTCTGTTCATCTCTCAGACACCTGAAGATTTCCACATAATCCCACAAGTCTTATGCAACCCACAACAGACCAACGGATCAGTACTATCCAATCATTCCACACACACACACACACACACACACACACACACACACACACACACACACACACACACACACACACACACACAGCCACATGTACCAGTACATACGAGTTCATACAACCACACACGTCTTCATATATATACTAATCCATTCAACCACATACCCCACCATTATCACCGGTTCCATCACCACTTCCACCAACCACAATTACCACAATAACCAACTCCACCGCAAATTTGAACCACCACCACAACCACCACCACCACCACCAGTACCTATTAACATACCCACTGCTAGCTTTAACACAACAACATAACCCCACTGTCAAATTTTCCAACTGTAGAAATGAACAAATTGCTTATGGAATAAAGGCGATAAAACAAGAGATATCGAGTGTGAGAAGCACTTATACCCCCACTTGGGAACTTTGCGCGATTGACAACGGAATAGAACGATCGGTTGTGGAAGGGAGTCAACCCTTGTGTGTGTGTGGAAAAGGAGCCATGGGGGCTGTGGAACATGTACCGCATCCTTCCCTGCTATTGTCCATACAGTTTGCGAAGCTGATCGATTCGCTGCTTGGAGAGCCCCGGGCCACACTTCCTCCAGGCGGTCCCCCACCCACCCCCCCGCCGGCGCCGCCATGTTTTGGGACTGCGTATATAGAGATGCTCTGATGAGGGGCTATTGTTTGCTTCTTCTCTATGTTTGTTTAGTCTAAAACACTTTCTTTCATTCACCTTAGTTGCTTCGGTATAGTGTGTGTGTGTTTAGGGGGAGGAGGGAGTGTAGTTTGTGTGTGTGTGTGTGTGTGTGTGTGTGTGTGTACTCACCTAGTTGTACTCACCTAGTTGTGTTTGCGGGGGTTGAGCTCTGGCTCTTTGGTCCCGCCTCTCAACCGTCAATCAACAAAAAAAGTGTGTGTGTGTGTGTGTGTGTGTGTGTGTGTGTGTGTGTGTGTGTGTGTGTGTGTGTGTGTGTGTGTATCTTTGTTTACTATCTATGCCTGCAGGAGCCAGCTGTTATAGCTCTTGGACCCCGCCTTTCCAGCCGTACTACGTGGGGAAATTTTCCGAATTATGTGTTCTTGAAACGAAGTCCATTTTTATTACGTTGTTCACACATTCATATCTGTATATTTTTATTGACTATGACAAAACGAGTGAGATCAATGATTCTAGCAAGAATTTTCTCAGTTTTTCTGACTTTTTTTTTTTCACTTGGGAAATTGAAAAAATAACTCTCCAAAGTTCATCTTATAATTTCACTACGGTCTGACACAAAGAGATGCGTTTCGGTGATCCTTGTCAACATTATCAACGGCAGAGTTCAATCAATCAATCTTGATTGATTGATTGAAAATTAAACCACCTATGAGGTGACACGGGGATATTCATCCCCGTGTAGAGTACACTAAGTTGATATCAGCAGGCTGTTGTAGTTGGCTCAGTGTGTGTTTGATGTGGAGTGCTTCGCCTATGTCCAGTCTACTATTACTCCTTATGGATATCTGTAGTACTCACCTATTTGTGCTTGCGGGGGGTTGAGCTCTGGCTCTTTGGTCAACTGTAGTGATGATCTGGTCATGTGCAGACACTCTTATGTGCCTTCAGACTATCTTTCTGGTTTTTTTTTTTTGCATTGTTAAGCGTCTTGAAAGGGATGTTGTTGTCTTGCCTATATATTGAGATCGTTTGGACTGACAACTATAGGCCCCAAGTGGGCATGTGAAGGCATAGACGACATTCATTTATTTTCAAGGCATTTTGTTTGACGTCACGAGAGCTTTTGATGAACAATTTGGCAGTCTTCTTGCTCCTATAGTATACTATTAGTTCAATAATCTGGTTGAAGATTACTCACGAAATAATACTCGTTAAATACAGTATTACTCTTAAAAATATCCCCCATGAAATACTACTCATAAAATAGTACTCAAAACATTATTTATCAAATATTCCTCATGAAATATTATACCATTATATATTAGATATCATTCCATAGTATTAAATCATAATTCCAATTAATGTAATGGCCAGCGAGCGCCGGCACCTTCAAGAGGGCGCCAACGAGCTAATTTCACGACCAATTTTTCTCACCGACTCGTTCCACCAATGACGGATTTCACAGCGGAACATTTTGGTGTTTGCTGCCTCCTCACCGCCATATGTATTGTGCAGCCCTGGACACAGTATACATGGGTGTATGCATACAGGTATTCACAGTAGCTACATGTGTGTGTATATGTAGGTACTTACCTAGTAGTGAATAAGGGAGGTGTAGCACTTTATGCCCTCCGCCTACCTGTCTGCCTGTCTGGTGGTACCTGTCGCGTTATAATTAAACTATTCTGATCTTTGAATTCCTCGTCGTATAAAGTATTATTGTATTATGGTTGTATAAAGCAATGACTCCTGGCCTGTGTGTGTGTGTGTTTACTAGTTGTGTTTTTACGGGGGTTGAGCTTTGCTCTTTCAGCCCGCCTCTCAACTGTCAATCAACTGTTTACTAACTACTTTTTTTTTCACACCACACACACACACACACACCCCAGGAAGCAGCCCGTGACAGCTGACTAACTCCCAGGTACCTATTTACTGCTAGGTAACAGGGGCATTCAGGGTGAAAGAAACTTTGCCCATTTGTTTCTGCCTCGTGCGGGAATCGAACCCGCGCCACAGAATTACGAATCCTGCGCGCTATCCACCAGGCTACGAGGCCCCTGTGTGTGTGTGTGTGTGTGTGTGTGTGTGTGTGTGTGTGTGTGTGTGTGTGTGTGTGTGTGTGTGTGTGTGTGTGTGTGTTTGTGTGTGTGTGTGGTGTGTGTGGTGTGTGTGGTGTGTGTAATTACCTAAGTGTAGTTACAGGATGAGAGACACGCTCGTGGTGTCCCGTCTTCCCAGCACTCTTTGTCATATAACGCTTTGAAACTACTGACGGTCTTGGCCTCCACCACCTTCTCACTTAACTTGTTCCAACCGTCTACCACTCTATTTGCGAAGGTGAATTTTCTTATATTTCTTCGGCATCTGTGTTTAGCTAGTTTAAATCTATGGCCTCTTGTTCTTGAAGTTCCAGGTCTCAGGAAGTCTTCCCTGTCGATTTTATCAATTCCTGTGTGGTGTGTGTGTGTGTGTGTGTGTGTGTGTGTGTGTGTGTGTGTGTGTGTGTGTGGTGTGTGTGTGTGTGTGTGTGGTGTGTGTGTGTGTGTGTGTGTGTGTGTGTGTGTGTGTGTGTGTGGTGTGTGTGGTGTGTGTGGTGTGTGTGTGTGTGTGTGTGTGTGTGTGTGTGTGTGTGTGTGTGTGTGTGTGTGTGGTGTGTGTGTGTGTGTGTGTGTGTGTGTGTGTGTGTGTGTGTGTGTGTTTGTGTGTGTGTGTGGTGTGTGTGGTGTGTGTGGTGTGTGTAATTACCTAAGTGTAGTTACAGGATGAGAGACACGCTCGTGGTGTCCCGTCTTCCCAGCACTCTTTGTCATATAACGCTTTGAAACTACTGACGGTCTTGGCCTCCACCACCTTCTCACTTAACTTGTTCCAACCGTCTACCACTCTATTTGCGAAGGTGAATTTTCTTATATTTCTTCGGCATCTGTGTTTAGCTAGTTTAAATCTATGGCCTCTTGTTCTTGAAGTTCCAGGTCTCAGGAAGTCTTCCCTGTCGATTTTATCAATTCCTGTGTGGTGTGTGTGTGTGTGTGTGTGTGTGTGTGTGTGTGTGTGTGTGTGTGTGTGTGTGTGTGTGTGTGTGTGTGTGTGTGTGGTGTGTGTGGTGTGTGTGTGTGGTGTGTGTGTGTGTGTGTGTGTGTGTGTGTGTGTGTGTGTGTGTGTGTGTGTGTGTGTGTGGTGTGTGTGGTGTGTGTGGTGTGTGTGGTGTGTGTGTGTGTGTGTGTGTGTGTGTGTGTGTGTGTGTGTGTGTGTGTGTGTGTGTGTGTGTGTGGTGTGTGTGGTGTGTGTGTGTGTGTGTGTGTGTGTGTGTGTGTGTGTGTGTGTGTGTGTGTGTGTGGTGTGTGTGTGTGTGTGTGTGTGTGTGTGTGTGTGTGTGTGTGTGTGTGTGTGTAATTACCTAAGTGTAGTTACAGGATGAGAGCTACGCTCGTGGTGTCCCGTCTTCCCAACACTCTTTGTCATATAACACTTTGAAGCTACTGACAGTCTTGGCCTCCACCACCACCTTCTCCCCTAACTTGTTCCACCCGTCTATACTTCTACTATGGAAAAATGAGAACGTTCTAATATTGTGTTCAGCTGCTTTGCTTAGTTTAAATCTTTGTTCTTTAAGTTGCGGTTTTCAAGAATTCCTCTTTGTCAATTTCGTCGATTCCCGTTACTATTTTGTATGAAGTGATCATGTCTGCTCTTTTTCTTCTGTCTTAAAAGCAAATTTAAACCCTCTAGTCTTCCCTCGTAGGTCTTGTCCTTCAATTCCGGAAGCTATTTAGTAATATGTCTTTGCACCATTTCCTGTTTATTGATGGTGCTGTAAACTCCACAGAACCTCTGCGAATATAAATTTTGGTCATACAAAAGTCTTTAATATTTCACTGTCCATGTGTGTGAAGTTAAGACAGCGTCCTCTGGTGACAGTTTACTCTCCAGAACTATCATTGAATCTCTGTCTCTGTCAGAGTTCTTTAAGGTCTTACACAGAGAAATCACAACAGCGTGATGCATCAATGAACAGTCGTAGCTCAGTGGATTAAGGCAGCGTCTGGGATCCTCTCGGACGTAGGTTCGAATCCTCGTCACGGCCCTTGTGGATTAGTTTTTTTTAAGGCTTTTTCATCTAAGTTACAAGTTGTGTGTGGCCTATTTTCTCTAATTTCGCATTCCATAACGTGGTATTTATTCACAGTAAATTCCCTGTGCCAAGTGGTGCTCCATACCACTTGGCACGAGTGGTATGGACCACCACTTGTGCTCCATACCACTGTTTTGTCCAGACCTGGACAAAATAAAGACACTTATTTTGTCCAGGTCATCTTGAAGGACGTGGCAATCGTCATAAGTGTCTTACCTTCCCTATTAGCTTAGCATCATCAGCCAACATGTTCAAATAATTCGGTATTCTGTAAGGTGTAGTGTTGAGTCAGACAGTGAACAGTACTAGAAGTGAACCACGCAGTAACCCACTATTAACACCGCTCGTCTCAGCCTCTCATTACCAGCCTAATTTTTCCGTTAGAATTTTTTTGGGGAGGCGAACTCAGACGTCATCCTGTCACTCCTCCAGGATGTTCCAATGTGTGTTTACTGTTTATATCTATTATATGTGCATTGCGGGATCGAGCTGTTAGCTCTTGGACCCCGCCTTTCTAACCGTCGGTTAATGGACCGACTCCCGATCTTAATTTTTCACCATTCATATCTACTACATGTTTCTCTCACACACACACACACCCAGGATGAAAGTCCGTAGCAGCTGTCTAACTCCCAGGGAAAATATTTACTGCCAGGTGAACAGGTTCATCAGGTGAAAGAAATTATGCCCACTTGTTTCTGCCTTCGAACCCGGGCCCCTCGAACGCTGTCCATTCAGCCACGAGACCCGTGTGTGTACTCACCTAGTTGTGCTTGCGGGGGTTGAGCTTTGGCTCTTTGGTCCCGCCTCTCAACCGTCAATCAACTGGTGTACAGATTCCTGAGCCTACTGGGCTCTATCATATCTACATTTGAAACTGTGTATGGAGTCAGCCTCCACCACATCACTGCCTAATGCATTCCACCTGTTAACTACTCTGACACTGAAAAAATTCCTTCTAACGTCTGTGTGGCTCATGTGGGTACTCAGTTTCCACCTGTGTCCCCTTGTTCGCGTCCCACCAGTGTTGAATAGTTTATCCTTGTCTACCCTGTCACTTTCCCTAAGGATTTCGTAGGTAGTGATCATGTCTCCCCTTGGTCATGTCTTCCTATATCTATTATATGTGTGTATGTATCTATCTGTTGTGTGTGTGTGTATGTGTGTGTGTGTGTGTGTGTGTGTGTGTGTGTGTGTGTGTGTGTGTGTGTGTGTGTGTGTGTGTGTGTGTGTATGTGTATGTGTGTGTGTGCGTGTGTGCGAGCGAGCGTGCGTGCGCGCGTGCGTGCGTGTGTGGACATTTCCTGTAAACACAGGCACGAAAGAATTTCTCAACACCACACACACTCCCAACACCTCTTTGGCCCCCTCTGACAACCAACACAGACTTGAAGCCGAAGCACAGTCACTCATCCTTACCTTTCCCCTCCCCATCATCCTTCCCCCTCATCCTTCCCATGGACTCATCAGCATCCTCATCTTCGCTACAAGCTGTGCATCAGAGTGCCAAGATCCGGGTTGGGCCACCACCAGTGGCCGAGAGCGGTGAAGCAAGAGCTGTCCGGCCTTAATGACTAGTTCACCAGCCTAACTGATCACCACCGTAATTGGCTAACATTTCCAATTAGCTGAGAGGAAATTCTCAATGACGATATTCACGGTGTGCAACCGTCAGATGATGGGAGGGAGAAAGAGGGGCATTCTAAGCATCTTCTACTTCCTCCTCCTCCTCCTTCTTCTCTTCCTTCTCCACCTCCTCCTTCCCTTCCTTTTCCTTCTCTGCTTCCCTTTCAGTACTGACCTAGTAATGATGATGGGGAAAAGGGACATGTATGGCCTTGCTGCAATTATTGAGTTATATAATTGAACTATTCTGACTTTTTTTCTGCAATTTTTGCCGAATTATCATCCTTAGTGATCTGGATGGAGGTGGCTCCTAGTGCCTCTTCTTTCCACTTTTCCCTCTGTTCTCTCTACTTTAAGGTGGTGAGATTTAGTTCACTTGAACAGTTCCTTGTAGCTTAAGCCTCTTAGTTCTGGCACTCAATTTACTGAAAACGTATGCGTTTTTTTTTTTCAATTTTTGTATTGTGCTTCACAAGGTGCGGTTTCCAGTCCGGTCCTGCATACGTCAGTGTTGGGCTAACGTAGGTTGTGGAGATTGCTTTCAAAAAGTCCTGATTTGGATTTGGATAAAAACGTTCTAATGTTTATCAGCTGTGAGTGAACACACCACCACAGTGATAGTATTTAGCAGTGTCACTCATCCTGTGAGTGAACACACCACCACAGTGATAGTATTGAGCAGTGTCACTCATCCTGTGAGTGAACATGATACTTGGGACACAGAGGCAAATGTTCAAAGAGGAGAATGAACAGTGCCACAGGGACCAAACGCATAGTTCAGTTCTCTATATTATGATGTGTGTGAGAGAGAGAGAGAGAGAGAGAGAGAGAGAGAGAGAGAGAGAGAGAGAGAGAGAGAGAGAGAGAGAGAGAGAGAGAGAGAGAGAGAGACAGACAGACAGACAGAGACTAGGCAGCTTGTAGGAGTTCCAGTCCAACTTCTACACGCCTGTGATGTGAAAAATAGCAGGTGGGAGAGGAAGGGAGAGGTGGAAGAGACACTACGGCAAAGGAAGAGAAGGAAGGGGGGGGGGGGGAGTGGTCACCCAATGGAAAGGAAAAAATGTACAGGAAGAGGTACAGGAAAAAATGGAACATTGGTGGAGCCGGAAGTTGAGTGAGGGAGGGAGGAATAATTCAACCCTCCCTTTCCCCACTATCTCCCTTTACCTCATACCTCCCCTGCCGGTGGAAGGGAAGGGAGAGGAGAGCCTCCCCCGTCATCAGACAAGGGAGGGGGATGGAACAGAGACCAGGGGAGGGGGGCTTGGGTAAGGCTTCTTTAGGTTCCTATCTCTGCGGTTTATAACCCTTTAGGCTTCCATCACTGCAAAGTCCTGTTCTCTCTCTGTCTCTCTCTCTCTCTGTCTCTCTCAGCTCTCTCCCTGCCTCTCATTAGCAATGCTGGAGATCAGGAAGCCAGGTACATCCCTTCAGTGCGTCTGTAACTAGACAACCGCTGTATTTTGTATAACCGGTCAATGTATCCGCCTAATACATTATTGTATTGCAATGTACTGTTGCCTCGTGATATGTATGCTGGTGATTCTGCTTGTTGTTGTTGCTAATGCTGTTGTTCCATTTGGAGTGGTCGGTAACGGCACACTAGGTTGTTCCATATGAACAGTGAGGTACTCATTACTGTTCCATATGAACAGTGAGGTACTCATTACTGTTCCATATGAACAGTAATTAGTATTATCATATTTATTCCAAGTCTCTCTTAATCTCTCTGGTGGGTAAGTTGAGAATCTCTTAAGTGGAAATATTGTAACAACGGCCTCCATTGGAACACCTGTTTTGGAACACCTGTAATGGAACACCTGTTTTGGAACACCTGTAATGGAACATCTGTCATGGAACACCTGCCATGAAACACCTGTCTTTTAACGTACTTCCTTATTAAATATACAGCCTTATTTACACTTGAGTATATCGCATACTCCAAGAGTAATATATTATTAAGAGATCCCCTTTGATAATTACTAATTAATGGTTCGCCAGTGGTGGGGTCATTATGTAATGTTTTCTGTCAAAGGTCCGAATGACTGTCATTGTCATTCTCTCTGTTCTTGTCATTGTACAACTTCATTTGTAAACACGTATTTCTTTCCACCGCAATTTCTGTGGTGAAATTCTTCCGTGATTGCGTGCGTGTGTAAATAATTTATCTTTGCAGTTTGTTTTAGTACTGTGAAATATATCATAACTTAAACATGACATGGTGCTTAAGCTTTTGGGCCGCCAGAACCTGTACGAGTAGAACCATCTACAACGGTTACCTTCTCTTGGCGTGCCTCTTCCACCTGTCAAGAGTCATATTCCCACCTGTCAATATGTATGACTGGTCCCAGGTTCATTTTTGTAATGTTTATAAGGAGGCAGGGCGCTTAAAATTTGAATTAGGTTAAGATGACGACGCCGGGTTCCCCGGATGTGAGGAAGTACGGCGACTGGCTGCTTGCACGCATGACTGACCAATGAGGTGGGGGATCTGAGGTCACGTGACACGCTTGGCGGTTCCTGAGTGGTGCAGGGCAGGCGCCCGGGCCGCCACTGCACCCTGAACTCTCAGAGAGGAAGGACGCAGCCCAGACAGCTCCGATTAACTAGCGTAATTCTTAGTTACGATGTGTCTGGGAGTGAGAAGACATCGCACCACAGCAGAGACCGACTGAAACGACCTGGGAGACGTTTTTGACAGGGCATTGCAAGTCAGAAACGGTGAAGTATACAGAGTTCGGGCCTGTCTCTCAGCCGGACAGTGAAAGAGTGTGGCGTTGCCGGGGTTCACCTTCTACTGCCCCCATGGCCCGAGGCGTTCCGGGTTCGAAGTGCCGAGGAACGTAGGAAGGTTGCCGGAAGTGGGAAAATTGCAGCAGTGACCCCTCGTGTGAGGCGTAGTGTGTGGTGCCCTAGTGAAGGGCACACACTAGGGGGAGGGAGGGAGGGGGGACAAGGAAGTTTACTTATTGCACTACTGAAGAAAGGCGCCCCTGCTCCCCCATATTACTAGGTGGGATGGAAGAATACCCACTGACAAAGAGTACCGTAGATGGGGGGGAGGGGGGGGGGGGAAGGGCTGGTGTGGGAGATGGGGGGGGGGGGGCTGATGTGGGAGATGGTGGACTGCAGGCTGCTGTAACAAGACAGGAAACAATTCCCCAGGTGTCACGCCCACCAGGACAGGTCCCCAATTGTTCCGTCACGCCCCTCACATCATTTCCGCCAAACAGCAAAAATCACTCACCTCAGCTGTTGTGGTGACTCCCAGGCTGTTGTGGTGACTCCCAGGCTGTTGTGGTGACCCCCCCAGACTTGTGGTGACCCCCAGGCTGTTGTGGTGACCCCCAGGCTGTTGTGGTGACTCCCAGGGTGTTGTGGTGACTCCCAGGCTGTTGTGGTGACCCCCCCAGACTGTTGTGGTGACCCCCAGGCTGTTGTGGTGACCCCCAGGCTGTTGTGGTGACCCCCAGGCTGTTGTGGTGACCCCCAGGCTGTTGTGGTGACCCCCAGGCTGTTGTGGTGACCCCCAGGCTGTTGTGGTGACCCCCAGGCTGTTGTGGTGACTCCCAGGCTGTTGTGGTGACCCCCAAGCTGTTGTGGTGACTCCCAGGCTGTTGTGGTGACTCCCAGGCTGTTGTGGTGACCCCCAGGCTGTTGTGGTGACTCCCAGGCTGTTGTGGTGACTCCCAGGCTGTTGTGGTGACCCCCAGGCTGTTGTGGTGACTCCCAGGCTGTTGTGGTGACTCCCAGGCTGTTGTGGTGACCCCCAGGCTGTTATGGTGACCCCCAGGCTGTTGTGGTGACCCCCCAGGCTGTTGTGGTGACCCCCAGGCTGTTGTGGTGACCTCCCAGGCTGTTGTGGTGACCTCTCAGGCTGTTGTGGTGACCCCAGGCTGTTGTGGTGACCCCCCAGGCTGTTGTGGTGACCTCCCAGGCTGTTGTGGTGGTGTGACCCCCCAGGCTGT
>NC_091192.1:19365327-19389673 GCF_040958095.1 Procambarus clarkii | reverse complement strand
ACACATCGAACACTTTATGTAGGGCATACGTAAATCTGTGTATCTATGTATTTACGTATGTAGGTTAGCTTAGCATTTTAAAAGCCCCGAATCACCTTCTGTGGTTGAGTGTTCAATAAACCCCTGAACTATATGTTTAACACTTCTCTAACCCTGTCCATGGAGGACAGAAGAAAAATGTATATATGCTGGTTAGCATTGTAACTGTGTGGCCACGTCTGTGGTTGAAAATAATAATAATAATACAAAAAAAACTCTTGTTGGTTCCGTGATATGCTGTTTAAGAAGTGTTTTGTCTGCCATGTCTACTAGTTTTCCTCTCCATCTTTCATCACCTCTGTGGGGGATTCTTATTTATCTAGTATATTTCTCTGTAGTTAGAATCCCCTAGTATTTGAGTTTTAGCTCTTGCTCCTCTTACCACTGTGTGTGCATTTCCCATTACCTTCAGGCAATTCTCATTACATTGATCATAATCTTCCATGTTTGGTGGGGGACTGTCAATTACTCCTACCACTACTTCATGTCTCCGACCGTTGCAATTCCTAGTATGGACGTTTGCTGGTCGGATTCCCCAGATAATTTTACTTATTTAAACTCCATTGCAGCTGTAGCAACAGGGCAACTCAATCTCCCCCTGTGTTCACCCTATTTGCCTTATTGATATCTTCATGGAAAGATAATGCTTTTCATTTTCGTTTCTGTTCATGCGTTGATGTGTGTTGTTGTTCTGCTACATATTCCTGCAACTCAAGCCCTTTATTTGTAATTCCATCTACATTTGTGTAAATTACGTTTAGTCTTCTCGTCACAACTGGGCTGCTTTGTTTCTCCCACGAGTTGTTCACGAGGCCGTATTTCCATGGGTGATAGGGGGGATGGGGTCATGGGGATCTAGTCATCCATGCCTGCTATTCGTACTGGTATGCCATCAAGCTAAGCAGCCCCACTGTTTACATTTTGTTTTTAACTAAGACTAGGGTTCATAAGAGCTGTCAAATGACGTATTTAGTGAAACTGCAAGCAAGAGCTGTAATCCTTCCTCAGTTGAAACGTACTCCTAGAGGCCCATTTATTTCATGAGCCTGTTACATATGCATCAAGAGATATTGTCTTTATTCATTAACAACATTAGGTAACAGTTATATAAATAACAGGGTGAGCCCGTAGCCAACTGTGTGCCAGAGTCTTCATGTGATCAGTTGACCTGATCTCCCGTGTATCAACCTGTTGAGCGAACAAGTTCCAGATGCGAGTCAGCCTCGGAATTAATGATCGCTGATGGGGGTAATGTTCTTGAAAGGCACTTCTAGCATGAGACTGTTGAAGGTTAAGAGCCTAGTGGTACGGGTGGCAGCTACTGGTAGTCCACGGAGTTGGGCCAGGTGCGGAACTTTGAGAATGTTGTCTTTGTACATAACAGTAAGACCACCAACGTCACTACGGTGTTGCAGGCTCTGATGTTCAGACCGTTCCCATCAGACTTGGTCAAGACTAGAGACGAGCCGTCTTACCCGTCTTTCCACTTTGTCCAAAAGTCTGATGAAAAAAGTACTTCTACAGTACTCTTTGCTTCATGTCTGATTTTTCTTGTGCACTGTTGTTTTCTGGTCTCCTTGTACTTCTTGTCTGTTCTTCTTCCCTGGTTATCCTTGCTGCTTCCCTATAATCTTTAGACATGTTCTGTCTAATAAACACCACTTGATACTTCAACTCTTTCTCAAGTATATATGATTTTCTACCAGTATATATTTAACTGGGCTGCTGTTGGTAAAAATAACTTTCCCATGTGTATGTACTCACCTAGTTGTGCTTGTGGGGGGTTGAGCTCAAGCTCTTTGGTCCCGCCTCTCAACTGGATCAACTGGTGTACAGATTCTAGAGTTTTTGGGCTCTATCTTATCTACATTTGAAACTGTGTATGGAGTCAGCCTCCACCACATCACTGCCTAGTGCATTCCATTTGTTAACTACTCTGACACTGAAAAAGTTTTTCTAATATCTCTGTGGCTCATCTGAGTATTCAGTTTCCACCTGTGTCCCCTTGTGTGTGTGCCCTGTGTTAAATAAATTATTTTTATCTTCCCTGTCAATTACTCTGAGATTCTTGTAGGTGGTGATCATGTCTCCCTTAACTCTTGTTTCTTCCAACGTCGTGAGGTTTATTTCCTGTACTCTCTCCTCGTAGCCCATGACCCTCGTACCCCCGTAGCTCATAATGATACCTTGTATCTGGCCTCCTGCCCCCTACACCTATTTTCATTTGGTGAAGTTTGCTTGGATTAAATTATACCAGCCTTTTGTTGGACCATTCCTTCAGTTTGTCCAGGTCTTCTTGAACTCTCATGCTGTCCTCTGTCTTAATCCTCAGAATTTTGGCATCTTCAGCAAACATTGAGAGGAACGAGTGTATACCGTCTGGGTATAGACTCGGTATATTTACGTTAAAATATTTCGTTTAAATGTACACTCAATACATTTACAAATATCAGAAACAAGATAGTACTGAGTATAGACCCCTGTGGGACTAAATTAGTGACTTCTCGCCACTCTGAGGTCTCACCCCTCACAGTAACTCTCTGCTTTCTATTGCTTAGATACTCTCTTATCCACTGGAACACTCTACCAGTTACTCCTGCCTGTTGCTCCAACTTGCCAGTTTCTTTATGAGCACTGTGTCAAAAACGTTCCGACAGTCAAGAAAATGCAGTCTGCCCACCCTTCTCTAACTTGCTTAATCTTTGTCATCTGATCGTAGAATTCTGTTAAAGCTGTGAGGCAAGATTTGCCATCCCTTGCTCCCCTAGCCTCATGCTAGGGGAGCCGGTCGGCCGAGCGGACAGCACGCTGGACTTGTGATCCTGTGGTCCTGGGTTCGATCCCAGGCGCCGGCGAGAAACAGTGGGCAGAGTTTCTTTCACCCTATGCCCCTGTTACCTAGCAGTAAAATAGGTACCTGGGTGTTAGTCAGCTGTCACGGGCTGCTTCCTGGGGGTGGAGGCCTGGTCGAGGACCGGGCCGCGGGGACACTAAAGCCCCGAAATCATCTCAAGATAACCTCAAGAAGATCCCTGATGACAAATTTGTGTCTGTGTATATTTACTCTGTTATACTATTTGTGTCTTCACAATCGAGCTATTAGCTCTTGGACTCCGCCTTTTCTTACCAATCTATTTTTCCTCTTTTATATCTACTACATATATTTCTATCTAACACACACACACACACAATCCCTAAGAAGCAGCCCGGAACAGCTGTCTAACTCCCAGGTACCTATTTACTGCCAAGTAACAGGGGCATCAGGGTGAAATAAACTCTGCCCATTGTTTCTCACCGGCGCCAGGAATCGAACCCGGGGACACAGGATTACGTGGCCAGCGTGCTGTCCTCACAGCCACAGGTGCCCCAAGAGTGTGAGTGTGTGTGTGTGTGTGTGTGTGTGTGTGTGTGTGTGTGTGTGTGTGTGTGTGTGTGTGTGTGTGTGTGTGTGTGTGTGTGTGTTTACTAGTTGTGTTTTTGCGGGGGTTAAGCTTTGCTCTTTCGGCCCGCCTCTCAACTGTCAATCAACTGTTTACTAACTAACTACTAACTTACTAACTACTTTTTTTTTTCCCACACCACACACACACACACCCCAGGAAGCAGCCCGTGACAGCTGACTAACTCCCAGGTACCTATTTACTGCTAGGTAACAGGGGCACTTAGGGTGAAAGAAACTTTGCCCATTTGTTTCTGCCTCGTGCGGGAATCGAACCCGCGCCACAGAATTACGAGTCCTGCGCGCTATCCACCAGGCTACGAGGCCCCCCACCAGGCTACGAGGCCCTTAGCCTGTGTGTGTGTGTGTGTGTGTGTGTGTGTGTGTGTGTGTGTGTGTGTGTGTGTGTGTGTGTGTGTGTGTGTGTGTGTGTGTGTTGAGGGGGCAGTAATGCCCCGTCATACAAGCAGGGTGAGTCAGTGTGTTCCTCTTCAGAAGACAACAACAGCGTCCCTCAACTCCCAACACAAAGATACTCTTGGATATAAATCTTGGCCAACAAAAGGTTTCCGGCAACAAAAGCACGAGAGTTTGTGAGTAAATAGAGGCAGTGGGGGGGGGAGAGGGGAGCGGGAGAGAGAGGGGGGGGGGGGGTCGTTAAGGGGGAAGCCCAGTGGGTATTGGTCGTTTGAGTGGCCGGGGTGGTAATGGTCTCGGCTCCCTCCCCCCCCCCCTACCCCTTCACAACCACCATTACCAGCTAGAGTCATTACCGCTCTTATCACCATCTTTATTCCTGCCACTACCACTTCCATCACCACTATCACCACCACTACCATTACCACCACCACCACCACCACCACAACCAATGTAAAGAAATTAAATATAAAAACGGAAACCACGTACAAAACTCAGGCAAATCATAACATAGAACGAAAAGGCAATGTAAAGGATCTGGGTGTACTCATGTCGGAAGACCTTACCTTTAAAGAACACAATAAAGTAGCCGTCACAACTGCAAGAAAAATGACAGGTTGGATAACAAGAACTTTTCACACTAGAGATGCTATACCGATGATGATACTTTTCAAGACGCTTGTGCTCTCTAGAGTGGAGTACTGCTGCACAATGACAGCCCCTTTCAAAGCTGAAGGAATTGCTGACCTGGAGAGCGTGCAGAGATCCTTTACTGCTAGAATCCACTCAGTAAAACATCTTAACTATTGGGACCGACTAAAGAGCCTAAATCTGTATTCTCTTAAGCGCAGGCGGGAGGGGGAGGAAATTATCAAGGGAGAGCGCCAAGCCATTACGACTATATATCACTTGGATGGGGTCAGGATAAGGATTTGGGATGGGACGGGGGGAAAGAATGGTGCCTAACCACTCGAACGGAACGGGAATTGAACGCCAACCTGCATGAAGTGAGACCGTTGCTCTACCGTCCAGCCCAAGTGGAGAGATACATATTAATTTACACGTGGAAAATCTCATTTCTTTGTTGTCATCGGTGAAAGTTCCATCTCCCATTCGCAGGGGCCCGATACTAGATGTGGTTTTTGATCTTGATTTTGCATAGGAGAAAAAATATTTCGGATTTCTCTCTATTTCACTGATGGCCCTTTGCTCCCTTTGCCTCTCCTGGGTTTTGTATGATTCTTGTAGCTTGAGTTCAATTGTTTCTATTTCTCTACCTAACCTTCTTCGCCGGAACACACAGAACACACGGAACACCTCTGGAACACACATAAATGACAATAGCGTGATGCATCAAATAAGCATGGTGTTATTGCACCTAAAATGCGTTCAAAAGGAATTACCGGAAAAATAGGCAGACGGATCTACAATTTCCTGACTAACAGAACCCACTGTGTAATAGTCAACAAAATAAAATCCAGCCCATCAACCGTGAAGAGCTCAGTCCCCCAGGGTACTGTGCTTGCTCCAGTACTTTGTCTCATCCTCATATCAGACATAGACAAGGACACAAACTATAGTACTGTATCATCCTTTGCAGATGACACTAGGATTTTCATGAGAGTAGACAACATAGAGGACACGGCAAACCTCCAATTAGATGTAGATAAGGTCTTTCTATGGGCTCCAGAAAATAATATGCTGTTTACCGAAGATAAGTTCCAGCTCATGCGCTACGGAAAAAATTAAAATATGAAAACGGAAACCACGTACAAAACTCAGGCAAATCATAACATAAAACGAAAAGGCAATGTAAAGGATTTAGGTGTACTGATGTTGGAAGACCTTACCTTTAAAGAACACAATAAAGTAGCCGTCACAACAGCAAGAAAAATGACAGGTTGGATAACAAGAACTTTTCAAACTAGAGATGCTATACCGACAATGATACTTTTCAAGACGCTAGTGCTCTCTAGAGTGGAGTACTGCTGCACAATGACAGCCCCTTTCAAAGCTGGAGAAATTGCTGACCTGGAGAGCGTGCAGAGATCCTATACTGCTAGAATCCACTCGGTAAAACATCTAAACTATTGGGACCGACTAAAGAGCCTAAATCTGTACTCCCTTGAGCGCAGGCGGGAGAGGTACATAATAATTTACACGTGGAAAATATTATAGGGGCTGGTCCCAAACCTGCACACAGAAATAACATCACATGAGACCAGAAGGCATGGCAGGATGTGCAGAATACCCCCGTTGAAAAGCAGAGGTGCAACAGGTACTCTGAGAGAGAACTATCAACATCAGAGGCCCGAGACTGTTCAAAACGCTTCCACTGCACATAAGGGACATAACTGGCCGACCCCTCACAGTGTTCAAGAGAGAATTGGATACCTGATCAACCAGGTTGTGGTTCGTACGTCAGGCTGAGAGCAGCCGCGTCCAACAGCCTGGTTGACCAGTCCGGCACGGGCCACAGGGACGCTAAGGCCCGGAAGCTCCTCAAGGTAACCTCAAGGTAACCTCAAGGTAACCTCAAGGTAACCTCAAGGTAACCTCAAGGTAACCTCAAGGTAACCTCAAGGTAACGGCCCTTGTAGATTTGTTCATAAGTACTTGGAAATTATCATTCTTAAACATGTTATTTTCCGTTGCCCATTCAAAGACTTTATTAATATGGAGTTGTAATTTTTCAAAGAAAATTTTCATATCGATTTTTGTAACATTAGCAAAAGATGACACGAAGCTGTGACTAGTATTTTCGTCTATATCAGAGATAAGAATGAGACAGAGCAGTGGTACAAGGACTGTGCCCTGGGGTACATAGCTTTTCATTGCACTTGGGCTTGATCTTATTTGATTGACTGGTTACCATTTGCATTCTTTTTGACAAAAAATTTAAAATCAAATGCCCCACTTTATCCGTTATCCCAATTTATCTCATTTTATGGGCTATCATTCCATGGTCACACTTATCAAATGCTTTTGCAAAATCTGTGTGTGTGCAACATCTGCATTTTGTTTTTCTTCTGTTTCTGTGATTCTGTTATTGTGATTGAGTAGTTGCGAGAGGCAGGATCTTCTGCTCTAAATACCTTGTTGACCTGAACTGGGAAGTTCATTGTTTTTCCATAAAATTGGTGATTTGATTTCTACTTGCTCTTCCAAAAACTTTTATTATGTGTGATGTTAATGCAACTGGTCTATAATTTTTTGCCAAGGCTTTACTCCCCCCTTGTGCAACGGAGCTATATCTGCAGATTTAAGTGCAGCTGGTATCTCCCCTGTATCCAGGCTCTTTCTCCATATTACGGTGAATGCTCGCGCTACTGGTACTTTACATTTCTTTATGAATATAGAGTTCCACGAGTCAGGACCAGGGGCTGAGTGCATAGGCATATTGTCAATTTCTCTTTCAAAGACTTTTGTGTTTGTGTTAAATTAATATCAGTTATATTATCTGCAGCTTAAATGTCATTCATAAAGAAGCTGTCTGGATCTTCAACTTTTATGTTATTTATTGGTGTGCTAAACATAGCCTCATACTGGCTTCTTAGAATTTCACTAATTTTTTTGTCATACTCTGTGTATGAACCTCCAGTTGTAAGCAAAGATCCAATACCGAAGCAAGTTTTTTATTTTGATTTTGCATATGTGAAAAAATCTTTTGGATTTTTCTTTATCTCTTGTATAGCTTTCTGTTCCAGTCTCATTTCCTCAGACTCGTCTGATCGCTTCAACGTCTGCTCTATTTCTTCTTCCTCCCTGTTTAGATTTATTTTCTTTGTTGCAAAAGTTTTGTTTGCTTAAGCATTTCTCAGATTTTTTTCCTTATTTTGTGGAGTCGTCTGCGTTCTCTTTCTAGAGTGGTCCTCTTTCTGCCCCTCCTCACAGGCACGTGCTTCAAGCAGACCTTGTAAGCTTCAGCTGTCAGTTGAGCTATTCCCTGTGTGGGAGTTTTGTCGCTTAAGACCGTCTCCCACTGAATGTTTGCAAGGTCTATATTTAATTTTTCCAGTCAATCCTCTTATTGCTAAAATTAAATTGATTGAATAGCCCTTCTCGCTTGCTGATCCTCTTGGACTTATTACGGGTATTAATGTTAGTTTGCACTTCAATGAGCTGTGGTCTGGGTATGTAGTATCTGAGATTGTAATGTCTCTGATTATTTCTTCATTGTTTGTGAAGATCAGATCGAGAGAGTTTTCGTTCCTAGTTGGTTCTGTAATCTGCTGAGTGAGCGAGAATTTGTCACAGAAGCTCAGTAGTTCTCTGACCTGTGGTTGGTTATTTCCAGGTTGAGTTCCTGCTATAATGTTATTTACTATTCTCGCTTTAAAACTTGGTAGATTAAAGTCTCTAAGGAAGTCAATATCTGGTACAGGGTTTGCTTGGTTATCAAGGATATTTTTATTTGTTTATCTGCTCTGTGAATCAACCACGAGGGTGACCTCCTGGCTGTCCCACCACGGTCAGTACCCAGGAGGGTGACCTCCTGGCTGTCCCATCACGGTCAGTACCCATGAGGGTGACCTCCTGGCTGTCCCACCACGGTCAGTACCCATGAGGGTGACCTCCTGGCTGTCCCATCACGGTCAGTACCCATGAGGGTGACCTCCTGGCTGTCCCACCACGGTCAGTACCCATGAGGGTGACCTCCTGGCTGTCCCACCACGGTCAGTACTCATGAGGGTGACCTCCTGGCTGTCCCACCACGGTCAGTACCCATGAGGGTGCCCTCCTGGCTGTCACACCACGGTCAGTACTCATGAGGGTGACCTCCTGGCTGTCCCACCACGGTCAGTACTCATGAGGGTGACCTCCTGGCTGTCCCACCACGGTCAGTACCCATGAGGGTGACCTCCTGGCTGTCCCACCACGGTCAGTACTCATGAGGGTGACCTCCTGGCTGTCCCACCACGGTCAGTACCCATGAGGGTGCCCTCCTGGCTGTCACACCACGGTCAGTACTCATGAGGGTGACCTCCTGGCTGTCCCACCACGGTCAGTACCCATGAGGGTGACCTCCTGGCTGTCACACCACGGTCAGTACTCATGAGGGTGACCTCCTGGTTAATGGTAATGATGATAGTGAAAGTGGTAGTGGTTACCTTGTGTTCATCTCAGGGGTCAACGTCCCCGCGGCCCGGTCCCCCGACCAGACCTCCTGGTTGCTGGACTTTTAACACTATACCTGGTACCTGGTTGATACCTGGTTGATGGGGTTCTGGGAGTTCTTCTACTCCCCAAGCCCGGCCCGAGGCCAGGCTTGACTTGTGAGAGTTTGGTCCACCAGGAAAATAATTGAGGGGCTGGTCCCAAACCTGCACACAGAAATAACACCACATGAGACCAGAAGACATGGCAGGATGTGCAGAATACCCCCGTTGAAAAGCAGAGGTGCAACAAGTACTCTGAGAGAGAACTATCAACATCAGAGGCCCGAGACTGTTCAACACGCTTCCACTACACATAAGGGGCATAACTGGCCGACCCCTCACAGTGTTCAAAAAAGAACTGGATAAGCACCTCCAAAGGATACCTGATCAAGCAGGCTGTGACTCATACGTCAGGCTGCGAGCAGCCGCGTCTAACAGCCTGGTTGATCAGTCCAGCAACCAGGAGGCCTGGTCGACGACCGGGCCGCGGGACACCAAGCCCCGGAAGCACCTCAAGGTAACCTCCAGATACAGAGGTATGGTGGAAATAAGGAACTTGAACGAAACACAGGGTACAGGACGCAGTCGGACTTAATCATACAAGGAAACCATTTAAAAGATCTGGGAGTTATGGTGTCTGACGACCTGACATTTAGTGAACATAACCGAGCAAATATAGCGGCGGCCAGGAAAATGTTAGGATGAATTATGAGAACGTTCACATCCAGGGACTCCACAGCAATGTTAATACTATTTAAATCACTGGTGCTGTCCCGTCTTGAGTATTGCTCGGTACTCAATTAACCTTTCAGAGCGGGAGAGATCTCTGAATTAGAGAAAATACAGAGAACATATACGGCACGCATAGACACGATAAAACATCTAAATTATTGCGACCGTCTCAAAGCTCTCAAGATGTTCTCTCTGGAAAGGAGACAAGAAAGGTACTGGATATAGATACTGGAGGGCCAGACCTAAATTTGCACAGTAGAATAACAACATTCTGGAACGAAGGGCTCGGAAGGAAATGCAGAATATCACCAGTGAGGAGTAGAGATGCCATAGACACAATCAGAAAACACAGTCTGAACATCAGAGGTCCACAGCTGTTCAACACCCTCCCAGCAAGCATTAGAAATATTGCTGGAACAAAGGTGGATGTCTTCAAGAGGCACTTAGACAGGTTTTCGCAAGAAGTGTCGGACCAACCAGGCTGTAGTGGGTCTGGGGGCCGCTCCAAGCAACAGCCTGTTGGAACAAGTTATCACAAGTCGGGCCTGGCCTCAGGACGGACTCCGGAGGTAGACCTCAAGAAACACTCCCCAGGTATGCTCCAGACCCTCGTGGGTGCTGACCATAGTGTTAAAATGCCATACATCAGTCACAGAGGCCCGCCTTCCCAGCCGCTCCCTAATACCTCTTAAATTGAGCCCAACTAGTGGGGCCTCCAGAAGCCTCCTGTGGCCGGCGACGCAGACGGACCCACTTGCCTCTAACCTTCCAGGAGAGGCCACCTCGTTATTATGGCCACCATGATGCTCTATAATCTTCCTGGGGGAACCTCGCAAGAGGCTCCTCTAATGTTGAAGGTGTTGCTGCTCTTTACTGGTGTGGATGGAATGGTTTGGGGGAAATGAGGTGGGTGAGGGAGAGAGGTGGGGGGGGGGAGGTAAAGCAAGGTGACAGGATGAGGGTGATAGACCACCAACACGTGGTCCCCTAGTGAGGACCACCAACACGTGGCCCCCTAGTGAGGACCACCAACACGTGGCCCCCTAGTGAGGACCACCAACACGTGGCCCCCTAGTGAGGACCACCAACACGTGGCCCCCTAGTGAGGACCACCAACACGTGGCCCCCTAGTGAGGACCACCAACACGTGGCCCCCTAGTGAGGACCACCAACACGTGGCCCCCTAGTGAGGACCACCAACACGTGGCCCCCTAGTGAGGACCACCAACACGTGGCCCCCTAGTGAGGACCACCAACACGTGGCCCCCTAGTGAGGACCACCAACACGTGGCCCCCTAGTGAGGACCACCAACACGTGGCCCCCTAGTGAGAGCCACCAACACGTGGCCCCCTAGTGAGGACCACCAACACGTGGCCCCCTAGTGAGAGCCACCAACACGTGGCCCCCTAGTGAGAGCCACCAACACGTGGCCCCCTAGTGAGGACCACCAACACGTGGCCCCCTAGTGAGAGCCACCAACACGTGGCCCCCTAGTGAGAGCCACCAACACGTGGCCCCCTAGCGAGAGCCACCAACACGTGGCCCCCTAGTGAGGACCACCAACACGTGGCCCCCTAGTGAGAGCCACCAACACGTGGCCCCCTAGTGAGAGCCACCAACACGTGGCCCCCTAGTGAGAGCCACCAACACGTGGCCCCCTAGTGAGGACCACCAACACGTGGCCCCCTAGTGAGAGCCACCAACACGTGGCCCCCTAGTGAGAGCCACCAACACGTGGCCCCCTAGTGAGAGCCACCAACACGTGGCCCCCTGGTGAGAGCCACCAACACGTGGCCCCCTAGTGAGGACCACCAACACGTGGCCCCCTAGTGAGAGCCACCAACACGTGGCCCCCTAGTGAGAGCCACCAACACGTGGCCCCCTAGTGAGAGCCACCAACACGTGGCCCCCTAGTGAGAGCCACCAACACGTGGCCCCCTAGTGAGAGCCACCAACACGTGGCCCCCTAGTGAGAGCCACCAACACGTGGCCCCCTGGTGAGAGCCACCAACACGTGGCCCCCTAGTGAGGACCACCAACACGTGGCCCCCTAGTGAGAGCCACCAACACGTGGCCCCCTAGTGAGAGCCACCAACACGTGGCCCCCTAGTGAGAGCCACCAACACGTGGCCCCCTAGTGAGAGCCACAAAATAAAATTCATCTCTTATAATACTGAACTCGTGAGAGCTTAACTACAAGGTCACAGAATAAGTAATTCGTGAGGTGAAGATGAAGGCTGTGGGGCGCGCCGAGCAACAGCCTACTAGATCGAGTTATCACAAGATATCCCAACTCTTAGGCTGGGCTTTGAGAGGATATAAGAACTCTGAGAACCTCACCAGGTATACTCCAGGTATGCCGACTAGCTGAGCAATCATCCAGCGTGCCCCCTCCCCCCCCTCCATCTCCCACTCCGTTGAAATTGCAACTGTTGTGGCAAACCTGAAAGGGACGAACCCAACCCACCCACCCAACCTATTTAAGCCAGTTCTCAGAAAACGTGTAGATGAACCCCGTTTTCTCCAGTCTCTCCTGAAGTCAGGCTACGCCCCCCCCCCCCCACCCGGTTACAGACTGGCCACCAGGCTTTTTTTTTATTATTATTATTTTCTACCACAGACGTGGCCACACAGTTACAATGCTAACCAGCATATATACATTTTCTTCTGTCCTCCATGGACAGGGTTAGAGATGTGTTAAACATATAGTTGAAGGGTTTATTGAACACTCAACCACAGAAGGTGATTCGGTGCTTTTAAAATGCTAAGCTAACCTACATACGTAAATATATAGATACACAGATTTACGTATGCCCTACCTAAAGTGCTCGGTGTGTCTTTTACATAGTGTCATTAATGTGCATTTACAAAGGTGAAATGTAATTCTGATCAGCTTCCATATATACTTTATACACATACATATATACACACACACACACACACACACACACACACACACACACACACACACACACACACACACACACACACACACACACACACACACACATATATGTACACATACATATATACATACATGTATACATACATATATACATACATATATACACACACATATACATACATATATACACACACACATGCATTCACATCGCCTGATCCACTCTCTTGTTGTTGCTCTTGAAGATTAAGCCACCACAGGAGGTGGCACGGCCATGAATAGCCAGTAGGTGGCACGGGCATGAATAGCTCGTAGGTGGCATAGATCTTTGGAATGACTGTGGTGTTTGGTGGTGTAAGATCTTCAAGTGTCTCTGGGTCTCTCAACGGTTCTCTCTGGACATTGAGCCTCAGGTTGTGTGTGTACGTGAGTGGTGAAGCTTGCTTGTGTACTCACCTAGTTGTGCTTGCGGGGGTTGAACTTTGGCTCTTTGGTCCCGCCTCTCAAATGTCAATCAACTGGTGTACAGGTTCCTGAGCCTACTGGGCTCTATCATATCTACATTTGAAACTGTGTATGGAGTCAGCCTCCACCACATCTCTTTCTAATGCATTCCATTTGTCAACCACTCTGACACTGAAAAATTCTTTCTAATGTCTCTATGGCTCATTTGGGCACTCAATTTCCACCTGTGTACCCTAGTGCGTGTGCTCTTGGTGTTAAATAGTCTGTCTTTATCTACCCTATCAATTCCTCTGAGAATCTTGTATGTGGTGATCATGTCCCCCCCTAACTCTTCTGTCTCTCAGTGACGTGAGGTTTAATTCCCGTAGTCTCTCCTCGTAGCTCATACCCCTCAGTTCGGGTACTAGTCTGGTGGAAAACCTTTGAACCTTTTCCAGCTTAGTCTTATCCTTGACTAGATATGGACTCTATGCTGGAGCCGCATACTCCAGGATTGGTCTGACATATGTGGTATGTAAAGTTCTGAATGATTCCTTACACAAGTTTCTAAAGGCCGTTCTTATGTTGGCCAACCTGGCATATGCCGCTGATGTTATCCTCTTGATATGGGCTTCAGGGGACAGGTCTGGCGTGATGTCAACCCCCTTGGTTACCTTGAGGTTACCTTGAGGTGCTTCCGGGGCTTAGTGTCCCCGCGGCCCGGTCGTCGACCAGGCCTCCTGGTTGCTGGACTGATCAACCAGGCTGTTAGACGCGGCTGCTCGCAGCCTGACGTATGAGTCACAGCCTGGTTGATCATGTATCCTTTGGAGGTGTTTATCCAGTTCTCTCTTGAACACTGTGAGGGGTCGGCCAGTTATGCCCCTTATGTGTAGTGGAAGCGTATTGAACAGTCTCGGGCCTCTGATGTTGATAGAGTTCTCTCTCAGAGTACCTGTTGCACCTCTGCTCTTCAACGGGGGTATTCTGCACATCCTGCCATGTTTTCTGGTCTCATGTGGTGTTATTTCTGTGTGCAGGTTTGGGACCAGCCCCTCAATTATTTTCCACGTGTAAATTATTATGTATCTCTCCCGCCTGCGCTCAAGGGAGAGTCTTGTCTCCCCAAGTCTTTCTCTCTCTCTGACTCTTAAAGTATTTCATCTCCCAAATGATACCTTGTATCTGGCCTCCTGCTCCCTACACCTATCTACATTACATTACATTTGCTTGGGTTAAACTCTAACAACCACTTATTCGACCATTCCTGCAGCTTGTCCAGATCTTCTTAAAGCCTCAAGCTGTCCTCCTCAGTCTTAATCCTTCTCATAATTTTGGCGTCGTCAGCAGACATTGAGAGGAATGTGTATGTGTGGTACATGTGTGGGTAAAGCTTGGTCAAGGATGGGCTAGGGCTGGTTAAGGTAGTTCAGCACCTCAGGTGATTACTTTCAAGAGACGTGAGAGCCATTACGACTGTATAGCACTTAATATTAGGAGGGATGTGAGGATAAGGATTTGGGATGGGACGGGCAAAAGGAAGGGTGCCCAACTACTTGGACGGTCGGGGATTGAACGCCGACCTGCATGAAGCCAGACCGTCGCTCTACCGTCCAGCCCAAGTGGTTGGAAGTGGTCATTCAAGGTTATGTGCAGTGGAGTGGCTACCACATCCTGCTTTCAACCGGTTGGTCCAGGGTAAGACTCCAGGGGAGGGCGAGGCCTTGGAAAGTTTTGTACCATCCGGTACCTATTTTCACCTAACTGTAAATAGGTACCTGGGAGTACATGGGTACCTGGGAGTACGTGGGTTGTTGCGTCGTCTGAGGGGCCTCGATGACCCTAAGAGGCGTCTGGTGACGGACGGTGTCAAACCACACCGTGTCAGGTGTGGACTCACACCTGACATTGGTGGTTCTATAGCAGGTATGTTCTGTCCCTCAGCCAACCCCAGCCGACCCCAGCCGGCCCCCTCAGCCACGCCCTCACCACCGCGGTGCTTTCGATTGGGCAGCAGAAAATAACATGATGTTTAACGGTGATAATTTCCAGGTACTCAGGTACGGTAAAAATGAGGACCTTAAACATAATACAGGGTACAAAACACAATCGAATCTTCCCATAGTAGGAAAACAGCATGTCAAGGATTTGGAAATAATGATGTCCGACGACCTAACGTTTAGGGAGCATAACCAAGCAAGTATTGCGTCAGCCAGAAAAATGATAGGATGGATTACGAGAACTTTCAAATCCAGGGATCCCATCACAATGGTTGTACTCTTGAAGTCACTTGTGCTGTCCCGTCTTGAGTACTGCTCAGTACTCACTTTCCCCTTCAGAGCAGGAGAGATTGCTGAAATAGAGGGAATACAGAGAACATATACGGCACGCATAGACGCGATAAAGTACCTAAATTATTGGGATCGTCTCAAAGCTCTCCAAATGTACTCACTAGAAAGGAGACGAGAGAGATACCAAATAATATACACGTGGAAGATACTAGAGGGCCAAGTACCAAGTCTACACAGTAAGATAACAACGTACTGGAGTGAACGATATGGAAGAAAATACAGAATAGAACCAGTGAAGAGCAGGGGTGCCATAGGCACAATCAGAGAACACTGTATAAACATCAGAGGTCCGCGGTTGTTCAACGTCCTCCCAGCAAGCATAAGAAATATTGCCGGAACAACCGTGGACATCTTCAAGAGGAAACTAGACTGTTTTCTAAAAAAAAAGTGGTGGACCAACCGGGCTGTGGTGGGTATGTGGGCCTGCGGGCCGCTCCAAGCAACAGCCTGGTGGACCAAACTCTCACAAGTCAAGCCTGGCCTCGGGCCGGCCTTGGGGAGTAGAAGAACTCCCAGAACCCCATCAACCAGGAATCCTCACCACCGCTGTGTTCCTCACCACCGCTGTGTTCCTCACCACCGCTGTGTTCCTCACTACCGCTGTGCTCCTCACCACCGCTGTGCTCCTCACTACCGCTATGCTCTTCACCACCGCTGTGTTCCTCACCACCGCTGTGCTCCTCAACACCGCTGTACTCCTCACCACCGCTGTGCTCCTCACCACCGCTGTGCTCCTCACCACCGCTGTACTCCTCACCACTGCTGTGCTCCTCACCACCGCTGTGCTCCTCACCACCGCTGTGTTCCTCACCACCGCTGTGCTCCTCACCACCGCTGTGCTCCTCACCACCGCTGTGTTCCTCACCATTGCTGTGCTCCTCACCACCGCTGTGCTCCTAACCACCGCTGTGCTCCTCACCACCGCTGTGCTCCTCACCACCGCTGTGCTCCTCACCACCGCTCTGCTCCTCACCACTGCTGTGTTCCTCACCACCGCTGTGCTCCTCACCACCGCTGTGCTCCTCACCACCGCTGTGTTCCTCACCACCGCTGTGTTCCTCACCACCGCTGTGCTCCTCACCACCGCTGTGCTCCTCACCACCGCTGTGTTCCTCACCATTGCTGTGCTCCTCACCACCGCTGTGTTCCTCACCACCGCTGTGCTCCTCACCACCGCTGTGTTCCTCACCACCGCTGTGTTCCTCACCACCGCTATGCTCCTCACCACCGCTGTACTCCTCACCACCGCTGTGCTCCTCACCACCGCTGTGCTCCTCACCACCGCTGTGCTCCTCACCACCGCTGTACTCCTCACCACCGCTGTGTTCCTCACCACCGCTGTGTTCCTCACCACCGCTGTGTTCCTCACCACCGCTGTGCTCCTCACCACCGCTGTGTTCCTCACCACCGCTGTGTTCCTCACCACCGCTGTGCTCCTCACCACTGCTGTGTTCCTCACCACCGCTGTGCTCCTCACCACCGCTGTGCTCCTCACCACCGCTGTGCTCCTCACCACCGCTGTGCTCCTCACCACCGCTGTGCTCCTCACCACCGCTGTGCTCCTCACCACCGCTGTGCTCCTCACCACCGCTGTGCTCCTCACCACTGCTGTGCTCACCACCGCTGTGTTCCTCACCACCGCTGTGTTCCTCACCACCGCTGTGTTCCTCACCACCGCTGTGCTCCTCACCACCGCTGTGCTCCTCACCACCGCTGTGCTCCTCACCACCGCTGTGCTCCTCACCACCGCTGTGCTCCTCACCACCGCTGTGCTCCTCACCACCGCTGTGCTCCTCACCACCGCTGTGCTCCTCACCACTGCTGTACTCCTCACCACCGCTGTGCTCCTCACCACCGCTGTGCTCCTCACCACCGCTGTGCTCCTTACCACTGCTGTGCTCCTCATCACCGCTGTGCTCCTCACCACTGCTGTGCTCCTCATCACCGCTGTGCTCCTCACCACCGCTGTGCTCCTCATCACCGCTGTGCTCCTCACCACCGCTGTGCTCCTCATCACCGCTGTGCTCCTCACCACCGCTGTGCTCTTCACCACCGCTGTGCTCCTCACCACCGCTGTGCTCCTCACCACCGCTGTGCTCCTCACCACCGCTGTGCTCCTCACCACCGCTGTGCTCCTCACCACTGCTGTGCTCCTCATCACCGCTGTGCTCCTCACCACCGCTGTGCTCCTCACCACCGCTGTGCTCCTCACCACCGCTGTGCTCCTCACCACCGCTGTGCTCCTCACCACCGCTGTGCTCCTCACCACCGCTGTGCTCCTCACCACCGCTGTGCTCCTCACCACCGCTGTGCTCCTCACCACCGCTGTGCTCCTCACCACCGCTGTGTTCCTCACCACCGCTGTGTTCCTCACCACCGCTGTGCTCCTCACCACCGCTGTGCTCCTCACCACTGCTGTGTTCCTCACCACTGCTGTGCTCCTCACCACCGCTGTGCTCCTCGCCACCGCTGTGCTCCTCACCACCGCTGTGCTCCTCACCACCGCTGTGCTCCTCACCACCGCTGTGCTCCTCACCACCGCTGTGCTCCTCGCCACCGCTGTGCTCCTCGCCACCGCTGTGCTCCTCACCACCGCTGTGCTCCTCACCACCGCTGTGCTCCTCACCACCGCTGTGCTCCTCACCACCGCTGTGTTCCTCACCACCGCTGTGCTCACCACCGCTGAAGTACAAGATACCGCGCGCCTCGACTCCTAACTCAGCCGGAAAGCATTTATGTAGTTAATGGCTAGCCATAATGTAATGGAAGCTATGCGTACCGCTGGCGAGTGCGCCCGCCGGTTACCCGCGCTTGAAGCTCAGTGTCCCGGGGAAGGCGAATCATTGGCCATTACGAGCGCCATCAGCCGAGACTTAGAGCGCTCTCTATCTTCACCATCACATCCTAGTCTGCTCACTCTTCCTGCGCGCTCCATCATCTCGCTCCTCACCTGTTATTGTCTTCACACCCGCCCAGACGTGCGCGATCCTCTCCGACTTTACTCCTTCCCCAGCCTCCTGCCTGTACACCAGGACCCTCCCCAGCCACCTGCCTGTACACCAGGGCCCTCCCCAGCCTCCTGCCTGTACACCAGGACTCTCCCCCAGCCACCTGCTTGTACACCAGGGCCCTCCCCAGCCACCTGCCTGTACACCAGTGCCCTCCCCAGCCACCTGCCTGTACACCAGGGCCCTCCCCAGCCACCTGCTTGTACACCAGGGCCCTCCCCAGCCTCCTGCCTGTACACCAGGACCCTCCCCAGCCACCTGCCTGTACACCAGGACCCTCCCCAGCCACCTGCCTGTACACCAGGGCCCTCCCCAGCCTCCTGCCTGTACACCAGGACTCTCCCCCAGCCACCTGCTTGTACACCAGGGCCCTCCCCAGCCACCTGCCTGTACACCAGTGCCTTCCCCAGCCACCTGCCTGTACACCAGGGCCCTCCCCAGCCACCTGCTTGTACACCAGGGCCCTCCCCAGCCTCCTGCCTGTACACCAGGACTCTCCCCCAGCCACCTGCTTGTACACCAGGGCCCTCCCCAGCCACCTGCCTGTACACCAGGGCCCTCCCCAGCCACCTGCTTGTACACCAGGGCCCTCCCCAGCCTCCTGCCTGTACACCAGGACCCTCCCCAGCCACCTGCCTGTACACCAGGACCCTCCCCAGCCTCCTGCCTGTACACTAGGACCCTCCCCAGCCTCCTGCCTGTACACCAGGACACTCCCCAGCCACCTGCTTGTACACTAGGGCCCTCCCCAGCCACCTGCCTGTACACCAGGACTCTCCCCAGCCACCTGCCTGTACACCAGGACTCTCCCCCAGCCACCTGCTTGTACACCAGGACCCTCCCCAGCCACCTGCCTGTACACCAGGACTCTCCCCCAGCCACCTGCTTGTACACCAGGACCCTCCCCAGCCACCTGCCTGTACACCAGGGCCCTCCCCAGCCACCTGCCTGTACACCAGTGCCCTCCCCAGCCACCTGCCTGTACACTAGGGCCCTCCCCAGCCACCTGCCTGTACACCAGGGCCCTCCCCAGCCACCTGCCTGTACACCAGGACCCTCCCCAGCCACCTGCCTGTACACCAGGGCCCTCCCCAGCCACCTGCCTGTACACCAGGGCCCTCCCCAGCCACCTGCCTGTACACCAGGACCCTCCCCAGCCACCTGCCTGTTCACTAAGGCCCTCCCCAGCCACCTGCCTGTACACCAGGACCCTCCCCAGCTACCTGCCTGTACACCAGTGCCCTCCCCAGCCACCTGCCTGTACACCAGTGCCCTCCCCAGCCACCTGCCTGTACACCAGTGCCCTCCCCAGCTACCTGCCTGTACACTAGGGCCCTCCCCAGCCACCTGCCTGTACACCAGGACTCTCCCCCAGCCACCTGCTTGTACACCAGGACCCTCCCCAGCCTCCTGCCTGTACACCAGTGCCCTCCCCAGCCACCTGCCTGTACACCAGGACCCTCCCCAGCCACCTACCTGTACACCAGTGCCCTCCCCAGCCACCTGCCTGTACACCAGGACCCTTCCCAGCCTCCTGCCTGTACACCAGGGCCCTCCCCAGCCACCTGCCTGTACACTAGGGCCCTCCCCAGCCACCTGCCTGTACACCAGGACTTTCCCCCCAGCCTCCTGCCTGTACACCAGGACCCTCCCCAGCCACCTGCCTGTACACTAGGGCCCTCCCCAGCCACCTGCCTGTACACCAGGACTCTCCCCCAGCCTCCTGCCTGTACACCAGGACCCTCCCCAGCCTCCTGCCTGTACACCAGGACCCTCCCCAGCCACCTGCTTGTACACCAGGACCCTCCCCAGCCACCTGCCTGTACACTAGGGCCCTCCCCAGCCACCTGCCTGTACACCTGGACTCTCCCCCCAGCCTCCTGCCTGTACACCAGGACCCTCCCCAGCCTCCTGCCTGTACACCAGGACCCTCCCCAGCCACCTGCTTGTACACCAGGACCCTCCCCAGCCACCTGCCTGTACACTAGGGCCCCTCCCCAGCCACCTGCCTGTACACCAGGACTCTCCCCCAGCCACCTGCTTGTACACCAGGACCCTCCCCAGCCTCCTGCCTGTACACCAGTGCCCTCCCCAGCCACCTGCCTGTACACCAGGACTCTCCCCCAGCCACCTGCTTGTACACCAGGACCCTCCCCAGCCACCTGCCTGTACACCAGGGCCCTCCCCAGCCACCTGCCTGTACACCAGTGCCCTCCCCAGCCACCTGCCTGTACACCAGGACCCTCCCCAGCCACCTGCCTGTACACCAGGGCCCTCCCCAGCCACCTGCCTGTACACCAGGACCCTCCCCAGCCTCCTGCCTGTACACCAGGGCCCTCCCCCAGCCACCTGCCTGTACACCAGGGCCCTCCCCAGCCACCTGCCTGTACACCAGGGCCCTCCCCCAGCCACCTGCCTGTACACCAGGACCCTCCCCAGCCTCCTGCCTGTACACCAGGGCCCTCCCTAGCCACCTGCCTGTATACACCAGGGCCCTCCCCCAGCCACCTGCCTGTACACCAGGGCCCTCCCCAGCCACCTGCCTGTACACCAGGGCCCTCCCCAGCCACCTGCCTGTACACCAGGGCCCTCCCCCAGCCACCTGCCTGTACACCAGGGCCCTCCCCAGCCACCTGCCTGTATACACCAGGGCCCTCCCCAGCCACCTGCTTGACCAATCAAGCTGTCACTGCTGGTGAGACTGCAGGTGTGTAAGGAGTGGTTGTGTCAGGCGAGGCTGCAGCCTCCATCATCAGCGGCAGTCACTCAAACTCAGGAGAGTGTCGATGACAAGTGACTCATGACGGTGAACACGCCCCCCTAACTACCTGGCAACCCCCAAAACTACCTGCCCCCCCCCTACCCAACTACCTGGCGTCCCCCCCCCCCCTAACTACCTGACGTTGCCAACCTCTTCACTGCTGACGTGCAGCAGACGCTGTCTGCTTCAGTAACGTCATTCACTGAGAGGCTTTACAGCAAGCAGACCTACTGCAGTGTTCCTGCTTCGCCTAGGCCTGTAGGCCTACATTGTTTCTGCCAGGCTCCTTTGCGCTAACAACAATGGTCGAGGAATTCAAGAAAGAGTCTTCTACTGATATATTTTGAGCAGGTAACTTCAACAGCGTCTTGTCCATATTGGTTGATGTTTGGTGTGAGGAGCAGTGTGCACGTGGACTGTGGCACACAGGACATGACTTGTGTTCACATATTGCTCTCGTGTTACGGCACCTCTTCTCTTGTTATGGCACCTCTTGTTATGGCACCTCTTCTCTTGTTATGGCACCTCTTCTCTTGTTATGGCACCTCTTCTCTTGTTATGGCACCTCTTGTTATGGCACCTCTTCTCTTGTTATGGCACCTCTTCTCTTGTTATGGCACCTCTTGTTATGGCACCTCTTCTCTTGTTATGGCACCTCTTCTCTTGTTATGGCACCTCTTGTTATGGCACCTCTTCTCTTGTTATGGCACCTCTTGTTATGGCACCTCTTCTCTTGTTATGGCACCTCTTGTTATGGCACCTCTTCTCTTGTTATGGCACCTCTTCTCTTGTTATGGCACCTCTTGTTATGGCACCTCTTCTCTTGGTATGGCACCTCTTATCTTGGTATGGCACCTCTTCTCTTGGTATGGCACCTCTTCTCTTGGTATGGCACCTCTTCTCTTGGTATGGCACCTCTTCTCTTGGTATTCCAACAAGTATCCCAACTGATTGTACATTTTCTGCTCTCTATTAAATCTGAGTGTGTGACACTTATCTCCAGTTCTGTTGCTGGTGGTTCATTAACCCTTCTTCTTCTTGAGGTTATCTTGAGATGATTTCGGGGCTTTAGTGTCCCCGCGGCCCGGTCCTCGACCAGGCCTCCACCCCCAGGAAGCAGCCCGTGACAGCTGACTAACACCCAGGTACCTATTTTATTGCTAGGTAACAGGGGCATAGGGTGAAAGAAACTCTGCCCATTGTTTCTCGCCGCCGCCTGGGATCGAACCCGGGACCACAGGATCACAAGTCCCGCGTGTTGTCCGCTCGGTCGACCGGCTCCTTAAACTGCTAAACTGTTTAAAAACCAATCACTTGGAGTAGCTGCTGTAACGACCTCGTCGCTTCTTGACGGTCGGCTTTCCTGACGGGTCAAGCCGGTGGTAACCATTCCCTCCAGCTCCTTGTCCTCGTATCTCAGCTCCCTGTCCTCGTTCCTTGCTCCTTGTCCTCGTATCTCAGCTCCTTGTCCTCGTTCCCCAGCTCCTTGTCCTCGTATCTCAGCTCCTTGTCCTCGTATCCCAGCTCCTTGTCCTCGTATCTCAGCTCCTTGTCCTTGTATCTCAGCTCCTTGTCCTCGTATCTCAGCTCCTTGTCCTTGTATCCCAGCTCCTTGTCCTCGTATCTCAGCTCCTTGTCCTTGTATCTCAGCTCCTTGTCCTCGTATCTCAGCTCCTTGTCCTTGTATCTCAGCTCCTTGTCCTTGTATCCCAGCTCCTTGTCCTCGTATCTCAGCTCCTTGTCCTTGTATCTCAGCTCCTTGTCCTCGTATCTCAGCTCCTTGTCCTTGTATCTCAGCTCCTTGTCCTCGTATCTCAGCTCCTTGTCCTTGTATCTCAGCTCCTTGTCCTTGTATCCCAGCTCCTTGTCCTCGTATCTCAGCTCCTTGTCCTTGTATCTCAGCTCCTTGTCCTCGTATCTCAGCTCCTTGTCCTTGTATCTCAGCTCCTTGTCCTCGTATCTCAGCTCCTTGTCCTTGTATCTCAGCTCCTTGTCCTCGTATCTCAGCTCCTTGTCCTCGTATCTCAGCTCCTTGTCCTCGTATCTCAGCTCCTTGTCCTCGTTCCCCAGCTCCTTGTCCTGGTATCTCAGCTCCTTGTCCTCGTATCTCAGCTCCTTGTCCTTGTATCCCAGCTCCTTGTCCTCGTATCTCAGCTCCTTGTCCTTGTATCTCAGCTCCTTGTCCTTGTATCTCAGCTCCTTGTCCTCGTATCTCAGCTCCTTGTCCTTGTATCTCAGCTCCTTGTCCTCGTATCTCAGCTCCTTGTCCTTGTATCTCAGCTCCTTGTCCTTGTATCTCAGCTCCTTGTCCTCGTATCTCAGCTCCTTGTCCTTGTATCTCAGCTCCTTGTCCTTGTATCCCAGCTCCTTGTCCTTGTATCCCAGCTCCTTGTCCTTGTATCCCAGCTCCTTGTCCTCGTTCCCCAGCTCCTTGTCCTTGTATCCCAGCTCCTTGTCCTTGTATCTCAGCTCCTTGTCCTTGTATCCCAGCTCCTTGTCCTCGTATCTCAGCTCCTTGTCCTTGTATCTCAGCTCCTTGTCCTCGTATCTCAGCTCCTTGTCCTTGTATCTCAGCTCCTTGTCCTCGTATCTCAGCTCCTTGTCCTTGTATCTCAGCTCCTTGTCCTTGTATCCCAGCTCCTTGTCCTTGTATCCCAGCTCCTTGTCCTCGTTCCCCAGCTCCTTGTCCTTGTATCCCAGCTCCTTGTCCTTGTATCCCAGCTCCTTGTCCTCGTATCTCAGCTCCTTGTCCTTGTATCCCAGCTCCTTGTCCTTGAATCCCAGCTCCTTGTCCTCGTATCTCAGCTCCTTGTCCTCGTATCTCAGCTCCTTGTCCTCGTATCTCAGCTCCTTGTCCTTGTATCTCAGCTCCTTGTCCTTGTATCTCAGCTCCTTGTCCTTGTATCTCAGCTCCTTGTTCTCGTATCCCAGCTTCTTGTCCTTGTATCCCAGCTCCTTGTCCTTGTATCCCAGCTCCTTGTCCTTGTATCTCAGCTCCTTGTTCTTGTATCCCAGCTCCTTGTCCTTGTATCTCAGCTCCTTGTCCTTGTATCCCAGCTCCTTGTCCTTGTATCCCAGCTCCTTGTCCTTGTA
>NC_091192.1:19292827-19360327 GCF_040958095.1 Procambarus clarkii | reverse complement strand
GTCAGGAGGGGCGACGGAGTGTCAGGAGGGGCGAGGGAGTGTCAGGAGGGGCGAGGGAGTGTCAGGAGATGCGAGGGAGTGTCAGGAAGTACTAGGGAGTGTCAAGAGGGGCGAGGGAGTGTCAGGAGGGGCGGGGGAGTGTCAGGAGGGGCGAGGGAGTGTCAGGAGGGGCGAGGGAGTGTCAGGAGGGGCGAGGGAGTCGTGGTCGGTCGACGCCTTACCTTTCAAGTCGGCCATTACCAGGTTTTAAATATTTCCAATAACTTTATGTAAATAAGGTGGTTGAGGCTGTGGTGGTGATGCTAATGTTTTTTAAATTCTGCCCCGAGGGGCGAGTTTATTGGGCAGCGTCACTCATCCTGTGAGTGGACACACCGCCATAGTGACAGTATTGGGCAGCGTCACTCATCCTGTGAGTGGACACACCGCCATAGTTACAGTATTGGGCAGCGCCACTCATCCTGTGAGTGGACACACCGCCATAGTGACAGTATTGGGCAGCGTCACTCATCCTGTGAGTGGACACACCGCCATAGTGACAGTATTGGGCAGCGTCACTCATCCTGTGAGTGGACACACCGCCATAGTGACAGTATTGGGCAGCGCCACTCATCCTGTGAGTGGACACACCGCCATAGTGACAGTATTGGGCAGCGTCACTCATCCTGTGAGTGGACACACCGCCATAGTGACAGTATTGGGCAGCGTCACTCATCCTGTGAGTGGACACACCGCCATAGTGACAGTATTGGGCAGCGTCACTCATCCTGTGAGTGGACACACCGCCATAGTTACAGTATTGGGCAGCGCCACTCATCCTGTGAGTGAACACACCGCCATAGTGACAGTATTGGGCAGCGCCACTCATCCTGTGAGTGGACACACCGCCATAGTTACAGTATTGAGCAGCGCCACTCATCCTGTGAGGGGACACACTGCCATAGTGATAGTATTGGGCAGCGTCACTCGTCCTGTGAGTGGACACATCGCCATAGTGACAGTATTGGGCAGCGTCACTCATCCTGTGAGCGGACACACCGCCATAGTGACAGTATTGGGTAGCGTCACTCATCCTGTGAGTGGACACACAGCAATAGGGACAGTATTGGGCAGGGGCCACTCATCCTGTGAGTGTACACACCGCCATAGTTACAGTATTGAGCAGCGCCACTCATCCTATGAGTGGACACACTGCCATAGTGATAGTATTGGGCAGCGTCACTCATCCTGTGAGTGGACACATCGCCATAGTGACAGTATTGGGCAGCGTCACTCATCCTGTGAGTGGACACATCGAACTAGTGACAGTATTGGGCAGCGTCACTCATCCTGTGAGTGGACACATCCCCATAGTGACAGTATTGGGCAGCGTCACTCATCCTGTGAGTGGACACATCGCCATAGTGACAGTATTGGGCAGCGTCACTCATCCTGTGAGTGGACACACCGCCATAGTGACAGTATTGGGCAGCGCCACTCATTCTGTGAGTGGACACACCGCCATAGTGACAGTATTGGGCAGCGCCACTCATCCTGTGAGTGGACACACCGCCATAGTGACAGTATAGGGCAGCCTCACTCATCCTGTGAGTGGACACACCGCCATAGTGACAGTATTGGGCAGCGCCACTCATTCTGTGAGTGGACACACCGCCATAGTGACAGTATTGGGCAGCGTCACTCATCCTGTGAGTGGACACACCGCCATAGTGACAGTATTGGGCAGCGCCACTCATTCTGTGAGTGGACACACCGCCATAGCAGCATGTACAACACTCCCCAATAGGAAGAAAACCCGCTGGGTTGTTCATCCTGTCACTTGTACCCAGACACAGCTGGGACTTGCTTAACTGTCTCAAGGGAACAGCTTACTTATATAGCTTATTATACAGTTGATGAGAGTATGTGAGAGAGTCGAGAGTGATGTGATGAGAGTGTGCTTTTGTCTTGTTTGTGGAGAGAGTGAAACCGAGCTCAACACATTTCCTTCCAAGGAGTTCAATGGACTGTTTAATTTTCCCCAAGGTGGGAGCTTGTATTAGGACATTATCTGCATATCCCACTTGTTGTGTTCCTTCCGGAAAATCAATATTTGCAATGGTGTTCATAAGTACATTGAATAGTGTAGGGCTTAAGACTCCGCCTTGGGGGGTCCCGAGTTCCATATTCATTGTTCTGGAGACTGCTCCATTGAAGCAGACCTTGGCTTTCCTCCTGTGAGATAAGTCTTCAATCCATTTCATAAGTCTCCCCTTGACACCCATGCATGCAAGCTCGTCCAGGATCGCAATCCCCTGCGCTTTGTCGAAGGCTCCTCTGATGTCAACAAATACAGAGTACCTACCTGTGTCATTAGCCAAGTAATTAACTATACAATTTGCTGTGCTCCGTCCTTTAACAAATGCTGTGGTGGCCAGCCAAATATATAAGGGCCAGACTGGAGTATATATACAACACCACCCTGAAGTCTGCTACACAAACACCACGAGTATGAGAAATGAAATAGATGACTTAAGTGCATGTGTCTGGACATAAACAATATATAACATTGCACTAACAGTAACATGAATGAAGGTGGTAAACAAAGAACTATTGTCTGAGTATTAAAAAGGGGTTAAGATTTATTTCACACAAATATACAAATGAGAAGAGAGTAGTAGTGGTGGTGGTCGTGTCAATATTAAACTGTCTGAAGAGGGAATGAAACTAAGCCACATAGAAATTATTTGGATAAAATTAAGTGATATTGCTACTATAAGGAAGTAGTAATATATATATTACATATAACCCCCCACAAACATATATATATATATATATATATATATATATATATATATATATATATATATATGCGAACAAGCCTGAATGGTCCCCAGGACATATGCAACTGAAAACTCACACCCCAGAAGTGACTCGAACCCATACTCCCAGAAGCAACGCATCTGGTATGTACAAGACGCCTTAATCCACTTGACCATCACGACCGGACAAAATGAGGTGATAGCCGAGGCTATATGAACCACCCCACCGCCGGCACTCGGATAGTTATCTTGGGCATAGCATTTTACCAAATCACCTCATTCTTTGGGGCACACGTGAGGAACACAAATGCGAACAAGCCTGAATGGTCCCCAGGACATATGCAACTGAAAACTCACACCCCAGAAGTGACTCGAACCCATACTCCCAGAAGCAACGCATCTGGTATGTACAAGACGCCTTAATCCACTTGACCATCACGACCGGACAAAATGAGCTTCTGGGAGTATGGGTTCGAGTCACTTCTGGGGTGTGAGTTTTCAGTTGCATATGTCCTGGGGACCATTCAGGCTTGTTCGCATTTGTGTTCCTCACGTGTGCCCCAAAGAATGAGGTGATTTGGTAAAATGCTATGCCCAAGATAACTATCCGAGTGCCGGCGGTGGGGTGGTTCATATAGCCTCGGCTATCACCTCATTTTGTCCGGTCGTGATGGTCAAGTGGATTAAGGCGTCTTGTACATACCAGATGCGTTGCTTCTGGGAGTATGGGTTCGAGTCACTTCTGGGGTGTGAGTTTTCAGTTGCATATGTCCTGGGGACCATTCAGGCTTGTTCGCATTTGTGTTCCTCACGTGTGCCCCAAAGAATGAGGTGATTTGGTAAAATGCTATGCCCAAGATAACTATCCGAGTGCCGGCGGTGGGGTGGTTCATATAGCCTCGGCTATCACCTCATTTTGTCCGGTCGTGATGGTCAAGTGGATTAAGGCGTCTTGTACATACCAGATGCGTTGCTTCTGGGAGTATGGGTTCGAGTCACTTCTGGGGTGTGAGTTTTCAGTTATATATATATATATATATATATATATGTTGTTAAATATAACCGAAAAAGTAAGAATAATAATTCTAACACGAGTTTTCTTAATATTTCTTATGTTTATTTTTACTGTTGATGGTAATTGAAAAATCAATTCTCCAAAATTCATTTTAATTTCTAGTCTGACACGACACTTGAACGCATTTCATAATAACTTATTACATTTTCAAAGACTTTAGTTTACACACACACAACTATAACCTGCAAACACTAAACAGAGTTTTACTATGCTAATATTTGAACACTTTTTGTCTTATATACTCGCATTTAGGTGAGGTGATATGTTACAACAGTTTTGGATGACGTGAACAAACTTTCAACACAAGACAGAACACGGTTCAATGAGTATAGATGAAAGGGAAGAATGGAAGTAACTGCAAAAGGCCTATTGGCCCATATTTCCTCTTGATGCTTCTATATTGGAGCGGAGTCTTGAAGTGGGTAGAATATAGTTGTGCATTAATTGGCTGTTGATTGCTGGTGTTGACTTCTTGATGTGTAGTGCCTCGCAGATGTCAAGCCGCCTGCTATCGCTGTATCTATCGATGATTTCTGTGTTGTTTGTTAAGACTTCTCTGGTTATGGTCTAGTTGTGGGAAGAGGCTATATGTTCCTTAATGGAGCCCTGTTGCTTATGCATTGTTAATCACCTGGAAAGAGATGTTGTTGTCTTGCCTATATACTGAGTTCTTTGAGGCTTACAGTCCCCAAGTGGGCATTTGAAGGCATAGACGACGTTGGTCTCTTTTAAAGCGTTCTGCTTTGTGTCTGGAGAGTTTTTCATGAGTAGGTTGGCCGTTTTCTTGGTTTTATAGTAAATCGTCAATTGTATCTTCTGGTTTTTGTCTGTAGTAATAACGTTTCTATTAACAATATCTTTCAGGACCCTTTCCTCCGTTTTATGAGCTGTGGAAAAGAAATTCCTGTAAAATAGTCTAATAGGGGGTACAAGTGTTGTGTTAGTTGTCTCTTCAGAGGTTGCATGGCATTTCACCTTCCTTTTTATGATGTCTTCAACGAAACCATTGGAGAAGCCGTTGTTGACTAGGACCTGCCTTACCCTACAGAGTTCTTCATCGACTTGCTTCCATCCTGAACTGTGGCTGAGAGCACGGTCGACATAAGCGTTAACAACACTCATCTTGTACCTGTCTGGGCAGTCACTGTTGGCATTTAGGCACATTCCTATGTTTGTTTCCTTAGTGTAGACTGCAGTGTGGAAACCTCCGCTCCTTTCCATGACTGTTACATCTAGAAAGGGCAGCTTCCCATCCTTCTCCATCTCGTAAGTGAAACGCAACACAGAATTCCGCTCGAATGCCTCCTTCAGCTCCTGCAGATGTCTGACATGAGGTACCTGTGTAAAAATGTCGTCAACATACCTGCAGTATATGGCAGGTTTCAAATTCATGTCAACTAAGACCTTCTGTTCGATGGTACCCATGCAGAAGTTCGCAGACAGGACACCTAGGGGAGAACCCATGGCGACCCCATCTACTTGCTTATACATGTGCCCATCTGAGCTCAAGAAGGGTGCCTCTTTAGTACAAGCTTGTCAGGAGGTGTTCCCAGGGCCACTCAGCAGCGTCCCCAGGGCCACCCATCACCCAGCAGTGCCCCCAGCGCCACCCATCACCCAGCAGTGCCCCCAGGGCAACCCATCACCCAGCAGTGTCCACAAGGCCACACATCACCCAGTAGTGTCCCCAGGGCCACCCATCACCCAACAGTGCCCCAGGGCCACCCAGCAGTGCCCCCAAGACCATCCATCACCCAGCAGTGTCCCCAGGGCCACCCATCACCCAACAGTGTCCCCAGGGCCACTCATCACCCAGTAGTGTCCACAGGGCCACCCATCACCTTGCACTGTCTCCAGGGCCACCCATCACCCAGCAGTGCCCCCAGGGCCACCCAGCAGTGCCCCCAAGACCACCCATCACCCAGCAGTGTCCCCAGGGCCACTCATCACCCAGTAGTGTCCCCAGGGCCACCCATCACCCAGCACTGTCCCCAGGGCCACCCAGCAGTGCCCCCAGGGCCACCCATCACCCAGAAGTGCCCCTAGGGCCATCCATCACCCAGCACTGTCCCCAGGGCCACCCAGCAGTGCCCCCAGGCCACCCAGGAGTGTCGCCAGGGCCACCCATCACCCACCAGTGCCCCCAGGGCCACCCATCACCCAGCAGTGTCCCCAGGGCCACTCATCACCCAGTAATGTCCCCAGGGCCACCCATCACCCAGCACTGTCCCCGGGGGCCACCCATCACCCAGCAGTGTCCCCCAGGGCCACCCATCACCCAGTAGTGTCCCCAGGGCCACCCATCACCCAGCAGTGTCCCCCAGGGCCACCCATCACCCAACAGTGCCCCAGGGCAACCCAGCAGTGTCCCCAGGGCCACTCATTACCCAGCAGTGCCCCCAGGGCCACCCAGCTGTGTCCCCAGGGCCACTTATCACCCAGCAGTGCCCCCAGGGCCACTTATCACCCAGCAGTGCCCCCAGGGACTCCCAGCAGTGTCCCCAGGGCCCCTCATCACCCAGCAGTGCCCCCAGGGCCACCCAGCAGTGCCCCCAAAGCCACCCAGCAGTGTCCCCATGGCCACCTATCACCCAGCAGTGCCCCCAGGGCCACTTATCACCCAGCAGTGCCCCCAGGGACACCCAGCAGTGCCCCCAGGGCCACCCATCACCCACCAGTGCCCCCAGGGCCACCTATCACCCAGCAGTGTCCCCAGGGCCGCCCATCACACAGCACTGTCCCCAGGGCCACCCATTACCCAGCAGTGTCCCCCAGGGCCACTCATCACCCAGCAGTGCCCCCAGGGCCACCCAGCTGTGTCCCCAGGGCCACTCATCACCCAGCAGTGCCCCCAGGGCCACTTATCACCCAGCAGTGTCCCCAGGGCCACTCATCACCCAGCAATACCCCCAGGGCCACCCAGCAGTGTCCTAAGGGCCACTCATCACCCAACAATGCCCCCAGGGCCACCCAGCAGTGTTCCCAGGGCCACCCAGCAGTGCCCCCAGGGCCACCCAGCAGTGTCCCCAGGGCCACCCAGCAGTGCCCCCAGGGCCACCCAGCAGTGTTCCCAGGGCCACCCAGCACTGTCCCCAGGGTCACCCATCACCCAGCAGTGTCCCCCAGGGCCACCCATCAGCCAGCAGTGGCCCCAGGGCCACCCAGCTGTGTCCCCAGGGCCACTCATCACCCAGCAGTGCCCCCAGGGCCGCTTATCACCCAGCAGTGCCCCCAGGGACACCCACCAGTGCCCCCAGGGCCACCCTTCACCCAGTAGTGTCCCCAGGGCCACCCATCACCCAGCAGTGTCCCCAGGCCACCCATCACCCAGCAGTGTCCCCAGGGCCACCCAGCAGTGTCCCCAGGCCACCCATCACCCAGCAGTGTCCCCAGGGCCACCCATCACCCAGCAGTGTCCCCAGGCCACCCATCACCCAGCAGTGTCCCCAGGCCACCCATCACCCAGCAGTGTCCCCAGGGCCACCCATCACCCAGCAGTGCCCCCGGGCCACCCATCACCCAGCAGTGTCCCCAGGCCACCCATCACCCAGCAGTATCCCCAGGGCCACCCATCACCCAGCAGTGCCCCCAGGGCAACCCAGCAGTGTCCCCAGGGCCACCCATCACCCAGCAGTGTCCCCATGGCCACCCATCACCCAGCAGTTCCCCTAGGGCCACCCATCACCCAGCAGTGTCCCCAGGGTCACCCAGCAGTGCCCCCAGGGCCACCCATTACCCAGCAGTGTCCCCAGGGCCACCCATCACCCAGCAGTTCCCCCAGGGCCACCCATCACCCAGCAGTGTCCCCAGGGCCACCTATCACCCAGCAGTGCCCCCAGGGCCAACCATCACCCAGCAGTGTCCCCAGGGCCACCCATCACCCAGCAGTGCCCCCAGGGCCACCCACCAGTGCCCCCAGGGCCACCCACCAGTGTCCCCAGGGCCTCCCATCACCCAGCAGTGTCCCTAGGGCCACCCAGCAGTGCCCCCAGGGCCACTCAGCAATGCCCAGGCCCATCCATCACCCAGCAGTTTCCCCAGGGCCACCCATCACCCAGCAGTGTCCCTAGGGCCACCCAGCAGTGCCCAGGCCCATCCATCACCCAGCAGTGTCCCCAGGGCCACCCATCACCCAGCAGTGCCCCCAGGGCCACCCTTCACCCAGTAGTGCCCCCAGGGCTACCCTTCACCCAGTAGTGCCCCCAGGGCTACCCATCGCCCAGCAGTGCCCCAGGGCCACCCAGCAGTGCCCCCAGGGCCACCCATCACCCAGGAGTGTCCCCAGGGCCACCCATCACCCAGCAGTGCCCCCAGGGCCACCATTCACCCAGTAGTGCCCCCAGGGCTACCCACCGCCCAGCAGTGCCCCAGGGCCACCCAGCAGTGCCCCCAGGGCCACCCATCACCCACCAGTGCCCCCAGGGCCACCTATCACCCAGCAGTGTCCCCAGGGCCGCCCATCACACAGCACTGTCCCCAGGGCCACCCATTACCCAGCAGTGTCCCCCAGGGCCACTCATCACCCAGCAGTGCCCCCAGGGCCACCCAGCTGTGTCCCCAGGGCCACTCATCACCCAGCAGTGCCCCCAGGGCCACTTATCACCCAGCAGTGTCCCCAGGGCCACTCATCACCCAGCAATACCCCCAGGGCCACCCAGCAGTGTCCTAAGGGCCACTCATCACCCAACAATGCCCCCAGGGCCACCCAGCAGTGTTCCCAGGGCCACCCAGCAGTGCCCCCAGGGCCACCCAGCAGTGTCCCCAGGGCCACCCAGCAGTGCCCCCAGGGCCACCCAGCAGTGTTCCCAGGGCCACCCAGCACTGTCCCCAGGGTCACCCATCACCCAGCAGTGTCCCCCAGGGCCACCCATCAGCCAGCAGTGCCCCCAGGGCCACCCAGCTGTGTCCCCAGGGCCACTCATCACCCAGCAGTGCCCCCAGGGCCACTTATCACCCAGCAGTGCCCCCAGGGACACCCACCAGTGCCCCCAGGGCCACCCTTCACCCAGTAGTGTCCCCAGGGCCACCCATCACCCAGCAGTGTCCCCAGGCCACCCATCACCCAGCAGTGTCCCCAGGGCCACCCAGCAGTGTCCCCAGGCCACCCATCACCCAGCAGTGTCCCCAGGGCCACCCATCACCCAGCAGTGTCCCCAGGCCACCCATCACCCAGCAGTGTCCCCAGGCCACCCATCACCCAGCAGTGTCCCCAGGGCCACCCATCACCCAGCAGTGCCCCCGGGCCACCCATCACCCAGCAGTGTCCCCAGGCCACCCATCACCCAGCAGTATCCCCAGGGCCACCCATCACCCAGCAGTGCCCCCAGGGCAACCCAGCAGTGTCCCCAGGGCCACCCATCACCCAGCAGTGTCCCCATGGCCACCCATCACCCAGCAGTTCCCCTAGGGCCACCCATCACCCAGCAGTGTCCCCAGGGTCACCCAGCAGTGCCCCCAGGGCCACCCATTACCCAGCAGTGTCCCCAGGGCCACCCATCACCCAGCAGTTCCCCCAGGGCCACCCATCACCCAGCAGTGTCCCCAGGGCCACCTATCACCCAGCAGTGCCCCCAGGGCCAACCATCACCCAGCAGTGTCCCCAGGGCCACCCATCACCCAGCAGTGCCCCCAGGGCCACCCACCAGTGCCCCCAGGGCCACCCACCAGTGTCCCCAGGGCCTCCCATCACCCAGCAGTGTCCCTAGGGCCACCCAGCAGTGCCCCCAGGGCCACTCAGCAATGCCCAGGCCCATCCATCACCCAGCAGTTTCCCCAGGGCCACCCATCACCCAGCAGTGTCCCTAGGGCCACCCAGCAGTGCCCAGGCCCATCCATCACCCAGCAGTGTCCCCAGGGCCACCCATCACCCAGCAGTGCCCCCAGGGCCACCCTTCACCCAGTAGTGCCCCCAGGGCTACCCTTCACCCAGTAGTGCCCCCAGGGCTACCCATCGCCCAGCAGTGCCCCAGGGCCACCCAGCAGTGCCCCCAGGGCCACCCATCACCCAGGAGTGTCCCCAGGGCCACCCATCACCCAGCAGTGCCCCCAGGGCCACCATTCACCCAGTAGTGCCCCCAGGGCTACCCACCGCCCAGCAGTGCCCCAGGGCCACCCAGCAGTGCCCCCAGGGCCACCCATCACCCAGGAGTGTCCCCAGGGCCACCCACCACCCAGCAGTGCCTCAGGGCCACCCATCACCCAGGAGTGTCCCCAGGGCCACCCACCACCCAGGAGTGCCCCAGGGCCACCCATCACCCAGCAGTGCCCCCAGGGCCACCCATCACCCAGCAGTGTCCCCAGGGCCACCCACCACCCACCAGTGCCCCCAGGGCCACCCATCACCCAGCAGTGTCCCCAGGGCCACCCACCACTCAGCAGTGCCCCCAGGGCCACCCATCACCTAGCAGTGTCCCCAGGGCCACCCATCACCCAGCAGTGCCCCAGGGCCACCCATCACCTAGCAGTGTCCCCAGGGCCACCCATCACCCAGCAGTGCCCCCAGGGCCACCCTTCACCCAGTAGTGCCCCCAGGGCTACCCATCGCCCAGCAGTGCCCCAGGGCCACCCATCACCTAGCAGTGTCCCCAGGGCCACCCATCACCCAGCAGTGCCCCAGGGCCACCCATCACCCAGCAGTGCCCCAGGGCCACCCATCACCCAGCAGTGCCCCCAGGGCCACCCAGCAGTGTCCCCAGGGCCACCCAGCAGTGCCCCAGGGCCACCCATCACCCAGCAGTGCCCCAGGGCCACCCATCACCCAGCAGTGCCCCCAGGGCCACCCAGCAGTGGCCAGCGACCCGTCACCATGCAGGCACAGGGTCCTGGAGGGACGCCAGGAACCTGACTATCAATCAACAGAACAGCCACATTATTTTGGACGTTTGGAATATGTTAGACGAGGCCCCGGGGCGGGAGCTGAGCTAATAGAGCAATTATAGAGTTAAAGCACCTTAATGTATGCAGACTGTGTGAGGAGGACTTGTAGAGTGGGCCAAGGTGGCCTCTAGTGGCCTCTCTTGCCTCTGTTACACTCCTTGTATACATACACATAGGTATACATATATGTATGCACGTATATAAATATGTAAGCCTGTTGTTTTCCCTCAGGCTTGACCAAGCCTTTTGTGCCATGTTCTGTCTCTCTCTTCTCTTCCCACTCCCTCTTGCCCTCTTCCTCCTCCCCCCCCCCCCCCTCTGTCCCCCCCCCTCTGTCCCCCCCCCTCTCTCTCTTTCCCCCCTCTCCTTCCTTTTCCCGCACCTGTATCTTCTCTCTCCCCCCCCCCTAATTTCCCCATTTCAAGCACCCCCCCCTTCCTCAGTATCCCCTTGTCCCCCCCCCCATTTCCCCTCATCTCCCAACTTCATTCTTCACTATCTCCATCACTATAACCTCAATGAACCCATGTTATTGTTTTCGAGTAAATTTCGCGAAATAAACATTAAAAAACTACAGAAAACATATCTGCGATTTCGTTTCACTCTTCGTGATAATGGCGCAAGTTAAGAGGTGGTTAGGGTTAAAGGCTGATATATATTTCTCAAAGTATATAACCTAGACCGTCCCTGACCAGCCTGTGTCTGCCCCATACCCCAGACCATTTACCCTGCAAAGTTGGGTGAGGATAGACCCAAGCGTGTCTGCCATCCTACTGTGGACAGAGTCATTCTCTTGTAAATGTAGAGAGATAGACATGGACACAAACTAAAGTACCGTATTGCCCTTAGTATATTACACCAGGATTTGTATGCGAGTAGATAATATAATCGGCACAGCAAACCTTCAAACTGATGCAAATACGATCTTTCAATGGGACACAGAAAATAATATGGTGCTTTATTGAACACAAGTTCCAGCTCCTGTGCTAGGCTCAAAATAAAAATATCAGAAGGGAAATCATGTATAAAACGCCGTCAAATCACAGTAGAACGAAAACGCAATATAAAGGATCTGGAGGTAATTATGTTGGAAGACATTACCTTTAAAGAACACAAATAAAGAACTTCAACAAACATCTGCATACATTGAGAGGCATAAGTCTATACCCTCTGGAAGATCATTTATGTATATCAGAAACAGGATAGCTCCGAATACAGAGCCCTGTGGGACTCCACTGGTGACGTCCCGCCATTCTGAGGTCTTCCCCCCTCACAGTAACTCTCTGCTTCCTATTGCTTAGGTACTCCCTTATCCACTGGAGCACCCTACCAGTTACTCCTGCCTGTTTCTCCAGCTTATGCACCAGCCTCTAATGGGGTACTGTGTCAAAGGCTTTCTAACAGTCCAAGAAAATTAAGTCATCCCGCTCTTCTCTTTCTGATTTAATCTTTGTCTTCTGGTTATTGAATTCTATTTAACCTGTGAGGCAAGATTTACCCTCCCTGAACCCATGTTGGTGGAGTGTCACGAAGTCCCTTCCCTCCAGATGTGTTACTAGGTTTATCCTCACGATCTTCTCCATCACCTTGCATGGTATACCAGTTAGGGGACACTGGCCTGTAGTACAGTGCCTCTTGTCCTCTTTGTATATTGTGACATTAGCCGTCTTCCACATTTCTGGTAGGTCTCCCTACCAGAAATCAAAAAAATCAAAATCATCTCAAGATAACCTCTCGTTTCCAGTGACTTACTATATACCATGGAGAGTGGCAAGGGAAGTGCTTCTGCACACTCTTTGACTACCTATGGTGGGATTCCATCCGGGCCAACAGCCTCTCTCACGTACAGATCCAGCAGCTGCCTCTTGACCTTATCTCTGGTAATTTCAACATGTGCCCCAGGCTGCCATGGGTTATTGCCGCCTCGCTTAGTTCAGGGACTTGTCATTCTGTTGTGAAGACCTGCTGGAAGACCTGTGTTGAATTCTTCACACACACCTCTTTGTCATTCTCTGTGTACCTGCCCTCACCCGTTCTCGGCTTCATCACCTGTTATAACTTTGTGTGTATGTGAGTCTATTTACTATTTATATTCACTATTTGATCAACCAGGCTGTGACTCATACGTCAGGCTGCGAGCAACCGCGTCCAACAGCCTGGTTGATCAGTCTGGCAACCAGGAGGCCTGGTCGACGACCGGGCCGCGGGGACGCTAAGCCCCGGAAGCACCTCAAGGTAACCTCAAGGTAAGGCAGGACCGAGCTATTAGCTCTTGGACTCCGCCTTTCTAACCAATTTAATTTTTCCTCAATTATGTCTACTGCAAATATATTTCTTACCCACGCGCGCGTGCACACCCAGAAAGCAGCCAATAACAGCTGTCTAGCTCCCAAGTACCTATTTACTGTTAGGTGAACAGAGGAATCAGGGTGAAAGAAACTCTGCCTATTTGTTTCCGCCTCTGCCGGGGATCGAACCCAGGCCCTTATGACTACGATCCCAGAGCGCAGCTCAGAGCTCAGCCGCGAGTCCCCTGTGCTTCTGTGTGAGGGGGGAGGAGGGTCATGAGGGTGTGCGTGCCTACGTGCGCTCGTGCATGCGCGTGCGTTCCAGCCATTAACTACAAGTAACCATTAATTACCGTGAAAGATGCAATTACCACAATCTTGAAACATAAGCTGTAGGCGGAGGGGGGGGGGGAGGGGAGGGGAGGAGGGCACCTTGTGTCTCCTGAACCCTCCTTGAGACCCGACACCTTCCTACTTGTCACCCTCCTTGTCACCCTTTCCCTCCTGCTTGTCACCCTCCCCCTCCTGCTTGTCACCCTCCCCCTCCTCTTTGTCACCCTCCACCTCCTTGTCACCCCTTCTCCTAATTGTCACCCTCCTCCTTGTCACCCTCCCCCTCCTTGTCACCCTCCCCTAGCACCCATTAGTCCTTCTTAACTGTGTCATCAACACTCCTCTTATTAAGTTATTAACATTCTTTACATGTGTCGTGCAGGAGTGACTGGCCTGGCTGACTGACTTGGACTTGACCGGACAGCTGAGGACTGACCTAAACCTTACCGGACAGCTGTGGACTGACCTAAACCTTACTGGACAGTTGTGGACTAGCCTAAACCATTCTGAACAGTTGTGGACTGGCCTAAACCTTACCGGACAGCTGTGGCTTGGTCTAAACTTGACAGGAGTGCCCTGGACTTGGTTCCAATAGAGAGTATATGTAAGCTGCGAGTCCTGCTGGTCGCGTGGAGCGAGTGGTTCCATCTCCCCCTCACAACCAGCCTGGAAACATTCCTTGTAGTTGAACAGTCCGCCAATTGCACACTAATCACCGCTTGGCTCTGGTTAAGTGTGTCGCTCGCGTCCCAGATGGTGGTGTCATCCTGCCTTGTCAGTCACAGGTGGTACGTGGGTGAAGCATTTACAGGGTTGTGGTTCGAACATAAGTCGTCAGTGAAGCACTTCTTCGAGAGGTGTTCGAACGTCATCAGTTGAGTCATGTGTAAACCGTTTTTCATTCATAAACAGTGGGTTTGGCGGGTGCATGGAATCACTTTGGCCTTTATTTATGAGGCAGCCCGTCCTCTAAACAAAGACCCAAAAGTGATTCTATGCACCCGCCAAACCCCAGCTGTTTATGAATGAAAAACAGTTTACACACGACTCACAACTGTTGACGTTCGAACACTTCCGAAACAAGTGCTTCACTGACGAATTTTGTTCGAACCACAATGCTGTAAATGCTTCACCCACGTGCTACAAATACAGATAATCGCCAACCGAACCTAAATGCCTAACCTATCCTATGCCTATATATGCACAATATGCTAATATATTATAATATTAATTTATATTTGAGAAAATTCCTGTTTTGAATGAACAGCATGTTAAGATTTATGAATGCGTCTGTGTGGTCGACCGCTGGATGTAATGAACTTAAGTCGAGGACGGGTTGAAATGCTTCACCCACGTACTACAAATACCAATAATCGCCAACAGAACCTAAATACAAACCTAACCAGTGTAACACCCATGACCCCCCCCTCCACCCTTAGAGTTCACACTCAGGGAAGCCTTCTCCAAGAGGTCAGTTAATGTAACCGGATATGATACAGTGCCTAATTTCAACCGGCAGTGTCTCGCCCCTTTCTCAGCAGACAGAGAATATGAGAACCTGTGTAAGAAATCCATGCCAATCAAGATATCACCTGGATAAGCAAGTTTCTGAACCACTGTACAAGTGTGAGGGGTACGACCCATCATGACCTATTTCAAAATTAACAGTGGCTTGACCCAAGATGTCAATTTGTCCCCCATTAACTGCTGTGAGCTGCTTACTACTACATTTTAGCCGTGCATGTTTGAATTTGCTGAACGCTGAACTCTTAATGAGTGTTGCTTGGCTACCTGTGTCCATGAAAGCAATCAACCTCTCCCCCTCAACCTTGACCTCAAATGTAGGTCGACCATCATGAAAGGGAACCTTATCTCAGGCTTCAAACACCTCACTAGGGCAAGAACGCTGCATATGCTCTCTACCCCCACAATTATAACACGTAATATTGTTTGTGTGTACCCGCCGAGAGGGAGGCCCCGTGAAAAGCAGAAGTGGTTGTGTGTTAATTGACTGATGAATGGCAGTGTTCAAGGCTAGTTGAACATAGGGGAGTTGTTCATCCCAGGTGGCAGCATCTTTCTCTGCAAGAATTGCTAGCATATCCTTAATTGTACGATTGGTTCTTTCAGTCATACCGTTTGCTTGCGGATGGTAAGCAGTCGTGAGGGCTGTTGTTGTTTCTAAAATTTTACAAACTTCTTTAAAAGTGTTACCAACGAACTCTTGGCCTCTGTCAGATACTAATACTTTAGGTGGTCCAAACACAGTGACAAATTTACTTAAGAAAGCGTCTGCAACAGTCTGCGCGTCCTTACGAGGAAGAGCAACCAAGGTAGTGAGCCGGGACAAATGGTCCACTAGCACCAACACATAGCGATTAGAGTCGACTGCTAGCAGCCGTGGAGTGAGGACGTTTCTTGACCCTCCGTGGCTGTTGGAGTTGTTTGCTGTTTTGATCGCCAGGTGGTGTGGGCGTCCCTGCCCTACCAGTTTTGTTGCCTGCCTGGCTGCGTTGACGTGGCAGTTCTGACATGGGGGGCCGTCTTCCTCCTGTTCAGCGTGTGAACTCCGTGGGCCTGGAGTTCACTTGTGAGGCTGGTTATTCAACCATCGAGATGGTGATGTGTGACATGCTTCGTGTCCCGGTGGAAGCTGTTTACGGTGTGGAGCTAGTTACGGCCCATCGGGTTGTTATTAAGTTCGTGGGGGAGGACGAGTACCGGGACTTCCTCCGTCGGTACGGGGGGCGTACGTTGCCGTTGCCAGACGATGCCGGCTCTGTGGCGATTTCTGACCGCAGTGGTGCCCTGACTTATGTCAGTATCCATGGTGCGCCCCTGGAATTCCCTGATGACCTCCTCCGGCGTTACTTCGGGGGTTTTGGTACTGTTGTCAGCGTGCGGGTGAACACGCTCTCCTCAGGGCGGTATGCTGGGAGGCGTACAAACATTCGCACGTTGGGGATGCGCCTGCGGTCGGATATACCTTCTTCTGTCCGGCTTATGGGGTACTACGTCCGGGTGTATTATGCCCGGCAGCCTCGTACCTGTTTCCGGTGTGTCCTGTTGGGGTATCAGGCTGCCGGGTGCTCTGAGGCCCCTGCTGCTCATGTCAACTTGTTCCGCGACAAGGATTTCCCGCAGCTCCCTCTGGAGGCAGTCTCCGGTGATGTTGATGAGATGGTGCACGTCCCGTCTGCTGCTGCAGCTTCCGAGGCGGCGCCTGCCGTTCCTCCGGTTGTTGCCGTCCCTCCTCCGGTTCTTGAGGTGCCATCGGTTGGTCTGCTTGATCCTGTCGCTGTTCCAGCTGCTCCTGTGGACCTTCCTGGAGCCCCCTGTGTGACGTCGCTGTCTTCTCCCTCGTCTTCTGATGCTGCGCCTGGCCCTGTGTCCGTGACTCGGGTCCCGGATGTGCTGGGTGCTGGGGTGGCTGTGGAGCCTCCTGCTGTGTGTGGCCCGGTTCCCTCTGTGATAGAGGCTGCTGCCGTCCTGGCGTCGGTTCTTTCGGCTCGTGGTACCCGTGTTTCTAGGTCACTTACCGGCTCGGACGATATCCGGCCGGTGCCCAAACGTTCCCGGCGTTCGTCTTCTTCCTGGACCGACGTTCGTGACTTCAGTGACTGTGGGGCTTCGGGTATTGACAGTGTGGATACGGATGCGTCGATGTCTCCGCGGTTCGTGGTGGCGGAGGTCCATGTGCCTGCCGGTGCTGGTGCCTGTGTCTCGGACGTGCCTTCGGTTCTTTCTCCGCCGGGGGACTCTCCGCAGTGGGGGGTGGTGGCTTCCACTGCCAGGGATGGTGTGGACTCTGGTGCTGGGCGTGGCCTGGTGGTGACGTTACGGAAGGATGCGCGCCGTCCGGGTTCCCTGCTGTCGTCTGGTGGTGTTCCCGGGGCCGCGGGTAACCGTGGTGCGGGTGCGCATTGGGGCCCTGGGAGACGTGTTGCCGGCGTCTGTGATGCCACCGGGTCACTGGTCGAAGATTGCCGAGTTACTGCTGTCTGACGGACCGGAGTGCTTTTGTGGGGGCAAGTTTCCTTCCTGTGGGGGCGAGTGGCGACTTCTCGCCTCATGAGTTCTACCATCTGGGTCCCCAGTTTGCAGGTGTTTGTTGCCCCGGTTCCGGATGTTATGGCGTCCCCGGTGGATGGACGAGACCCTTGGCAATGGGTGCTCTGGGAGGCATTCAATGTAAGATTCCCGCGGGCCAAGTTCCCGGGCAAGCATGTGCTCTGATTTCTTGTGTATTTGCTCTATGACATGCTGTGTGCCCTTCTGGCTGTTTGTTTGCCCTGTTCTATTATGTGCTTCTGCCTCTCCCTTTGTGCGTAGCTTTGCCGTGTGGCATATTAGTTTCTAGTGCTTGGCGTCACTCGTTTCGCGTTTTGGCTTAGCATTTCGCCTTTCCAGGCTTTGCGATTCACCCTTCACGGGTACGCCGGGGCGCATCTAAGCCCACGATCGTCGTCGCCCCTAACTCAACAACAACAACAACAACAACATAGCGATTACCAGAATGACTACTATGTAAATCAATCAAATCCGCTCCCACTCGATCTAAAGGCTCAAAAATGTATGGGAACTCTTGTAGTGCGGCCTGTACCTTAGGGGTACCTTTTCTTCTTTGACAATTCGGACACGATCTAACAAACTCAGTGATATAAGATAGCATCCCAGGAAAATAGAATAAAGTTTTTGCTCTCATATAGGTCTTAAAGACCCCAGGGTGACCAGCGATCTTAGATGCATGTGCAAGTTTAACGGCTGATGATCTTAACACGTCGGGGATGACTAACTGGTAAGCCGCACGATCTTTCATGTCGTTAACATAATATAGGACACCCTTCTGCAGGTCAAAATGCTGCAGGGGAAAGTTACCTTTCTTCATAGGGTATTTACCACCCTCCAAATATTCAATTATTTCCTTCCATCGTTGTTCTCCCATTTGAAATTCTCTCATTTTATCACTTGCAATAGTTTCAATGTTGACATTTACGTTAACTACCGCGATGTTCCTACTCAACGTGTCTGGCACAACGTGAGATGGTCCAGGCTTATATAGGATCTGAAAAGAATGAGCTGAGAGCTCATAAGACCAACGGGACATCCGGGGACACTTTGTTTTCTTTTTAAATATATATATGTGAGAGCTCTGTGATCTGTGAAAATAACAAAATGACGTTGGAATAGGTAAGACTCAAAATAACGAACACTCTCAACCACAGCAAGCGCTTCCTTGTCTGTTGCTGAGTATCTAACTTCAGGTCCTTTCACTTTTCTACTGAAATACGCCATAGGGTGAGGATGGTTCTCTGAATCCCGCTGCATTAAATACCCTCCTATGGCAATACCACTAGCGTCTGTATGCACCTCCCACTCCTTATCAAAGTCAGGCACAGCTAATACTGGGGCGGTAATTAATTGACTTTTGAGCCTAGTATAAGCCTCATCGTGTTCTAAGGTCCACATAAATTTAGCATTCTTCTTTACAAGGTCAGTTAAAGGCGCTGTTATACTAGCAAATCCCTCAATATGGCGGCGGAAGTACCCGGCTGCTCCCAGAAACCGGCGCACATACCTTGCTGACCTAGGCCTGGGCATCTCAGCAATGGCGCGGCATGAGTCTGGATCAGGGCGGATGCCATCTGTGCTCACCTGGAACCCCAGAAATTTGAATTTCTGAAATGCCAGGGTGCACTTGTTGATATTTAATTTGAACCCTGCCTTGTCTAACAATGAAAGTGACTCACTCAAATCCCGCAGGTGCTCATCAAACGACCTGTAGTAGATAACCACGTCATCCAGGTATGCTAATGAATGTCTACCCAACACAGGGCTGAGGATGTAGTTTATAGCCCTCTGAAATGATGAAGGGGCTGTCTTGAGCCCAAAAGGCATGCGCTTAAACTGAAACTGGTGAACCCAGGAGAGAATGCTGTTTTCTCACTGTCCCTAACTGCAACCGGAATAGCCCAGTATGCTGACTTAGCATCCAGAGTGGAGAAATACTTGGCTGCCACGAACTGATCTATAATTTCTTGAATCCGAGGTAAGGGGTATACGTCCCCCTTTGTAATTTCATTAACTTTCCGATAGTCGACACAAAACCGGTAACTACCATCCGGTTTGCGCACCAGCATCACAGGAGACAGCCATGGTGAAGTGCTTGGTTCTATAACTCCCTGTCTTAACATCTTCTGACACTCCTCTCTGATAGTTTTCTTAGCCTGTTCCGGGAGCCTCCACTGTCTCGTGTACACGGGCTCGTGATCACCTGTTGGAATGGTGTGCTCAATTCTGTCTAACAACCCAATTTGATCGTCGTCCGTTGCAAATAATTTGGGGAACGTACGCAAAACTTCCCGCACCCGTTTCCTCTCTAACTGTGGAATGTGCTGTAAATCTAGAGCTGATATTAATTTATCCAAATTGTTGGTATCGCAAGGTGGCGTGAGCACCGCTATGCCGTGCTTCGCAGTCTTACTAGTGTCTCTAACATTAAGAGCGCCACATTGCTTAGTGTTCACACTCAGGGAAGCCTTCTCCAAGAGGTCAGCCCAGATGACCTCCGGATTATCTTGTTGTTGATTAAAAAAATTCCTGGGTTAGTCTTAGTCAGCATAGTTTCAAGTATGTAATATTTCATGATACTCTTGTCAAAGATTGCAATGGAATTAGACTCCAGATTCTTATGTGTAAACATCCATGGATCTCCCCCTTTTGGCCAGGTCAGAGGTCAGTCACACACATAATTAATAACTCTTCTCTTGAAGAGTGTATGGTGAATGTCAAACAAGCTTAATTGAAATATTTTTAAGTGTCTGTGCATGTGTGGCCCAACCCCCCTGGCATTTCTGATCTAGGTAGCAACAGTAAATCTTCCCCTCCCCCTTTTTCGAGGGTATATATTGGTCCTGTAGAGACTTAGGGACAGAGAGTGCGGGACACCGGGATCGAGAGCGGGTCTGTGAAGAACATCTCAGCCAAGGAGAGACAGAGGTCTTAAGGTAATGTGTGTGATCTCTGAGGTTTTGTTCCATATCCAAATTTCTTAACTTTTGGCCAGTGTTAGAGTAGGATTTATAAGTTGTGATTAGCATAATTTTGGTCTCAATAAACTCATGTTAAATTTCCCGTCTGTGTCAATTGTTGAATCCTCTTAGCCTTTTGGATATAGTGGCTGACAACCATTCCATAATTAATGACAGTCATAGAAAGTACTCTCCAAGTCAAGCAATGTTTCTTGCCTTGTTGCTTGATATAGTCTCAATGGTCAAAGGCAGATGGTGGCAGCGCATTTAATCCTGTGTAGCATTTCCTTGTTTCGCAGTGTACCTTTTGGTTCCGGTGTAACCATCATATGTCAGCTCATATTACCGTGTTCAATAACAGTGTTACCAAGTGCAACTGATAGGAAGTGTTACTCAGGATAAGTAGTAGTGTCTACATTATAGTGGTGTTACATTATAGTGGTGTTACACCAGTGCCTAAATATGCACAATATGCTTATATATATTAATATTAATTTATATTCGAGAAAATATCCATTTTGAATGAACATCGTATTAAAATTGATGAAAGTGTCTGGGGTCAACCGCTAGATGGAATGGACTTGGTCTGAGGACGCTTTGTGTGTAAACTGTTTTTCATTCATAAACAGGAAGTTTAGTGGGTCCATGGAATCTCTTTTGGCTCTTGTTTATGAGGACGGGCTGTTGGAGTCTGTGTAACATACTCGCCCGCGTCTCGCGAACGTTTTCGACTGGGGTCGAGTCCTAGGCAGGGAGGATTGACTATAGGCATCAATCCACCCCGAATCCCTGCCGCTTCACCAAGTGGTAATCGGGGACCTGGTTGTAATCCTATTGGCGGGTAACGTTCCAGGAGAAACGAGTAGGGTAAGGCTTACCATAAGCTATGGGAAGGCTAAGTTCTGAGCCTGCTAACAGGAGTCAGCAGTCCTCCAATCCTGTGAGAAAAAAAAAAGGGAGAGAGAATCCGGTCATCTGATAATTCCCACAAAAGCTTTTGCATTTATACCTGGGCTGAATAATAATGATAAATCTAATAATCATTTATTATAATAATGTTCAACTTGCAGCCCTTGATCAAGTAATACAACATATATAGCCCGATACAAAACCGCCAAACGACCTAATGACGCCCTTAAACCACCACAATGTGACGTGCCAATGTTGCGTTACTGTCCAACGCTGATTGCATATCATTAGCTCGGGCAATTAAACGAGATTAATAAATACTTTTGAGATTTATATTTATATTTTATTGGCCGTGATAACAGGGTATTCAACGGGAGAGAACAACTGGTAGTTAGTGATGTTATTAGCTATTGATGGACTTTATGGTCAGTTGTGTTTGGACAACAAAAAACGGGAAATGGAAGGATGAGGAAGGGGGAGGGGGATTAATTAATGGGGGTGTTAGGGGCTGTATACAGCCAGTTGTGTGTTAGGGAGGGGGATAGCGAAGGGTGTTTGCTCGCTCTCTTACACTCGCTACCGTCAAGCCACTTGGGCTGGACGGTAGCGGACTGCACCTACAGTCGTGTGCAGGCTGCACCTAGTCGTGTGCAGGCTGCACCTACAGTCGTGTGCAGGCTGCACCTACAGTCGTGTGCAGGCTGCACCTACAGTCGTGTGCAGGCTGCACCTACAGTCGTGTGCAGGCTGCACCTAGTCGTGTGCAGGCTGCACCTACAGTCGTGTGCAGGCTGCACCTACAGTCGTGTGCAGGCTGCACTGGGCAATGTGCAGCCTTCAGACCTGGTCAATGTGCTCATTGTTCTATAATACAATAGACCATGGTTAACTAATATTTGCTAGAATATTAGCTTTAAGTGGAAAATTTCCACAGTACAAAACACCAGTGGCCTTTTCTTATTTTATTAATATAATGTAATATTTATACTAGTCCTTGTATTATAACTGTGGTGAGTGTATGTGTGCAGGACGGAGACTCATGCAGGTCTGGTCTTGGTGTGTGGTATTATTATTAACATCTTTATTGACAAAAATTCATTACAGTTTTGCCTAATCTGATGAATTCAATTAGGTCTTGTTAGAGTGAGGATAATGTTGGTATTCACTGCCACGCAGGACAGAGGATCATACACAAGACAATAAGTCTAAACTGTAGGCTGAAGCACACACACACACACACACATATATATTATATATATATATATATATATATATATATATATATATATATATATATATATATATATATATATATATATATGTCGTACCTAGTAGCCAGAACTCACTTCTCAGCCTACTATTCAAGGCCCTATTTGCCTAATAAGCTAAGTTTTCCTGAATTAATATATTTACTATAATTTTTTTCTTATGAAATGATAAAGCAACCCTTTTCTCTATGTATGAGGTCAATTTTTTTTTATTGGAGTTAAAATTAACGTAGATATATGACCGAACCTAACCAACCCTACCTAACCTAACCTAACCTATATCTATAGGTAAGGTTAGGTTAGGTAGACAAAAAAAGCTAGGTTAGGTTAGGTTAGGTAGGTTAGGTAGACGAAAAAACATTAATTCATGAAAACTTGGCTTATTAGGCAAATCGGGTCTTGAATAGTAGGCTGAGAAGTGCGTTCTGGCTATTAGGTACGACATATATATATATATATATATATATATATATATATATATATATATATATATATATATATATATATATATATATGCAATTGACGATCACAAAACACTGATCATTTTATGCGGAAAATCCACAGAGAAATATGAAATGAGGTGAACGTTTCGGCTTGTTAAAGCCTTTGTCAACACCAGACTGACTAAGGAGAAGGGAGAAGGGGGAGGATATATAGGCCGACACCTGACCAACCCATCCCTAGGGTTGGTCAGGTGTAATTAACCAAAAACAGGTATAGTTTAGCTTAGAATGGTCAAAGAGGATTAAGCGGTCAGAGAATAAGGATGAAAGATTAAAGAAAAGCCTCATGAACACACAATATATGAATATACAATTATAATGAGACATTGTAAGCCTCTCTATCAGAGTTGTTTCTTAAACTGTTGTGCAATATTATAACTTAAAAATGGATCAAGTTTGTACATTCCAGTACTAACATTAAAAAGATTTGGACACTGACTGATTAGAGCAGACTCAATCAAATTCCGTTCCACGAAATCCCCACAATTGGTAATGCTTTTTGCCCCATTCCAGTTAATTTTGTGATCGCATAAACTCGTATGTAGATACAATGCATTAGACGTTTGGGCAGTTCTAATACTATAAGCATGTTAACATGCTTGCAAATAATCCCTGCCAGTGTGTTGCTGGAGACCCCTGCCAGCGTGTTGCTGGGGACCCCTGCCAGTGTGTTGCTGGAGACCCCTGCCAGTGTGTTGCTGGAGACCCCTGCCAGCGTGTTGCTGGAGACCCCTGCCAGTGTGTTGCTGGAGACCCCTGCCAGCGTGTTGCTGGAGACCCCTGCCAGTGTGTTGCTGGAGACCCCTGCCAGCGTGTTGCTGTAGACCCCTGCCAGTGTGTTGCTGGAGACCCCTGCCAGTGTGTTGCTGGAGACCCCTGCCAGCGTGTTGCTGGAGACCCCTGCCAGCGTGTTGCTGGAGACCCCTGCCAGTGTGTTGCTGGAGACCCCTGCCAGCGTGTTGCTGGAGACCCCTGCGAGCGTGTTGCTGGAGACCCCTGCCAGTGTTGCTGGAGACCCCTTCCAGTGTGTTGCTGGAGACCCCTGCCAGTGTGTTGCTGGAGACCCCTGCCAGTGTGTTGCTGGAGACCCCTGCCAGTGTGTTGCTGGAGACCCCTGCCAGTGTGTTGCTGGAGACCCCTGCCAGTGTGTTGCTGGAGACCCCTGCCAGTGTGTTGCTGGAGACCCCTGCCAGTGTGTTGCTGGAGACCCCTGCCAGTGTGTTGCTGGAGACCCCTGCCAGTGTGTTGCTGGAGACCCCTGCCAGCGTGTTGCTGGAGACCCCTGCCAGCGTGTTGCTGGAGACCCCTGCCAGCGTGTTGCTGGAGACCCCTGCCAGCGTGTTGCTGGAGACCCCTGCCAGCGTGTTGCTGGAGACCCCTGCCAGTGTTGCTGGAGACCTCTGCCAGTGTGTTGCTGGAGACCCCTGCCAGTGTTGCTGGAGACCCCTGCCAGTGTTGCTGGAGACCCCTGCCAGTGTGTTGCTGGAGACCCCTGCCAGTGTGTTGCTGGAGACCCCTGCCAGTGTGTTGCTGGAGACCCCTGCCAGTGTGTTGCTGGAGACCCCTGCCAGTGTGTTGCTGGAGACCCCTCCCAGCGTTTTGCTGGAGACCCCTGCCAGTGTGTTGCTGGAGACCCCTGCCAGCGTGTTGCTGGGGACCCCTGCCAGCGTGTTGCTGGAGACCCCTGCCAGTGTGTTGCTGGAGACCCCTGCCAGCGTGTTGCTGGAGACCCCTGCCAGTGTGTTGCTGGAGACCCCTGCCAGCGTGTTGCTGGAGACCCCTGCCAGTGTGTTGCTGGAGACCCCTGCCAGTGTGTTGCTGGAGACCCCTGCCAGTGTGTTGCTGGAGACCCCTGCCAGTGTGTTGCTGGAGACCCCTGCCAGTGTGTTGCTGGAGACCCCTGCCAGCGTGTTGCTGGAGACCCCTGCCAGCGTGTTGCTGGGGACCCCTGCCAGTGTGTTGCTGGAGACCCCTGCCAGTGTGTTGCTGGAGACCCCTGCCAGCGTGTTGCTGGAGACCCCTGCCAGTGTGTTGCTGGAGACCCCTGCCAGCGTGTTGCTGGAGACCCCTGCCAGTGTGTTGCTGGAGACCCCTGCCAGCGTGTTGCTGGAGACCCCTGCCAGCGTGTTGCTGGAGACCTCTGCCAGTGTGTTGCTGGAGACCCCTGCCAGCGTGTTGCTGGAGACCCCTGCCAGCGTGTTGCTGAAGACCCCTGCCAGTGTGTTGCTGGAGACCCCTGCCAGTGTTGCTGGAGACCCCTGCCAGTGTTGCTGGAGACCCCTGCCAGTGTTGCTGGAGACCCCTGCCAGTGTTGCTGAAGACCCCTGCCAGTGTGTTGCTGGAGACCCCTGCCAGCGTGTTGCTGAAGACCCCTGCCAGTGTGTTGCTGGAGACCCCTGCCAGTGTTGCTGGAGACCCCTGCCAGCGTGTTGCTGAAGACCCCTGCCAGTGTTGCTGGAGACCCCTGCCAGTGTTGCTGGAGACCCCTGCCAGTGTTGCTGGAGACCCCTGCCAGTGTTTACATTAGTTTTCTAGTGTCCTGTGTGAGAATAGGACACCAGCTGTATTATGTACGTTGTTACATACTCCTCATGTATTTTAATGTTGTCTAGGGGAATAAGGCTTTTAATTGAGCCAAGGGGGAATTGAAGAAGTTCAGCCGAGTTGATATATGTCACAGATATATATATTTATTAGACACACTATGTATTATATGACATGATTCATCTCTTACAACTCAAGGTCATTCAGATAGCAACAACATTGTCCCTTATCACCCAAACTGGCTCTGGCCTCCCTATGGCTCTTAGTCTGCAACTGTGCACACCCACAACACCTGTCAGCCTGCAACTGTGTACACCCACCACACCTGTCAGCCTGCAACTGTGCACACACCCACCACACCTGTCAGTCTGCAACTGTACACACCTGTCAGCCTGCAACTGTGCACACCCACCATACCTGTCAGTCTGCAACTGTGCACACACCCGCCACACCTGTCAGCCTATAACTGTACACACCCACCACACCTGTCAGTTTGCAACTGTGCACGCCCACCACACCTGTCAGTTTGCAACTGTGCACGCCCACCACACCTGTCAGTTTGCAACTGTGCACGCCCACCACACCTGTCAGCCTGCAACTGTGCACACACCCACCACACCTGTCAGCCTGCAACTGTGCACACACCCACCACACCTGTCAGCCTGCAACTGTGCACACACCCACCACACCTGTCAGCCTACAACTGTACACACCCACCACACCTGTCAGTTTGCAACTGTGCACACCCACCACACCTGTCAGTCTGCAACTGTGCACACCCACCACACCTGTCAGCCTACAACTGTGCACACCCACCACACCTGTCAGTTTGCAACTGTGCACACCCACCACACCTGTCAGACTGCAACTGTGCACACACCCACCACACCTGTCAGCCTGCAACTGTGCACACACCCACCACACCTGTCAGCCGGTGTCACACATATATAAATCCTTAGGAAATCTAGACTCTCTTCTAAGTTTCAGCCCCGCTCCTTTACCAGGTAAGTCCATTACGGGCTCACCATAGCCCGTGCTACTTGGAACTTTTAGTTCCCAATAGCTGAATCTTAAACAACAACAACACCAACTAGACACTCTCAGCAACTGCTCAGTAGACTGTCAGAGTACTCTACCCTTTCTTGCAACCCTGTTCATACAACCCAGTCGCTTGTCTTAAGGTATGGCAGGAGAAGTACCTCGGGAGAGCGAGGACTGGGCGTCACCCTTCCTTCTGGCGCCAGAACAAGATGGCGTCCGTCACCCCCGGGGGCGTCATCGCCCCTTAACATTGTTCTTCAACATTCCCAATCAGACCCCTTAATGACTACATTTACCATATTCCCCGTGCAAGTGGATTGATTGAGTTGATTTCCCTTCACATAGTTTTGCTATACCAAGACCATACTCCTGAACGATCTCCAGCTCAAAAGGTACTACTTTGCTGGCGGAGTAATATCAGTCACTCGCGGCCTCCCAGTTGCCAGCTGCAGATTTCTTTCAAGAAAACATTCTCTAATCAATTCCTTGATATTATTAATCAATTTATTATAAAAGACTAACCTCCACAAGAGGTAAGGTTCGTTTAAGAAGGACACTTGTAATGATGGTTCTGTTTAGTGCTGTTTCCCCCTTTTCCTTTACGTGATGATAGTTATTGCCAGTTCTTAATAACTTACTTGTGACTCTGGGCGGGATGGAGTAGGAAGAGGCACTGTAAGGCCCCATGTATGGTTTGGTAAGTTAAGAAGCCGGGTACTGGGTGAGTGAGGCCGTACACCCGTACCTCGGCGAGCCTCACACACACACACCTCCGTGTTATTATATATATTAGCTGCCCTTCATCAGTCAGGTGGAGGGTTATGGCGTGGCAGTGGTGGCAGGACCTCGGGGCCCGTCTGGGACCGTATCAAGCCTCTCAAAATGTTCTCTCTAGAAAGGAGACGATGAAGTTATCAAATAATATATACATGAAAGATATTGGAAGGCCCAGTACCAAATTTGCACAGTAGAATAACAACATACTGGAGCGAACGATATGGAAGGAAATGCAGAATAGAACGAGTGAGGAGTAGAGGTGCCATAGGCACAATCAGCCTATTGATTGTGTCAATCAATAGTGATTGATCACTGTCTGAACATCAGAGGTCCACAGTTGTTCAACACCCTCCCAGCAAGCATTAGAAATATTGCTGGAACAAAGAAGGATGTCTTCAAGAGACACTTAGATAAGTTCTTGCAAGAAGTGCCGGATCATCCGGGTTGTAGTGAATATGTGAGCCTGCGGGCCGCTCCAAGCAACAGCCTGTTGGACCAAGTTATCACAAGTCGAGTGGAGTGAAGAGAAAAGGGACACGGGCAAACAATTGATCACGTAGTCATTCATGAAATAACGTGGGGTGGCGTAGGCAGGGGGGGGGGGGGTATTGTGGAGCACACAGGGGGGGAGGGGGGGCAGTAGCCCCCAGCAGCCCCCTGGCGGCACCACCTCCTGGTGTAATCACTGTGCTAGTTACTCCCGCCATTAACTCTTCTGCCTCACAGACTCCTGCATCCAGATGAAGCCATTACTGCCGCCCAGTCTCTCATTATAGCTTCATTGTTATGCAAGCAGGCGACGTGCTGGCCGCCACACCCACTCTACCTGGTGGCGCACGGCTCTCTCCCCACCACCACCTCCCCACTCATTTGGCCTAGGTTCGTATCCAGGCCTGGGAGGATTGAATAGACACCAATCCTTAACTCTACGCCCTTGTTCACCCAGCAGTGATTGGGTACCTGGTTGTTAATTGGTTGGGAGAGTTGTGTTCTAGGGAAAAACTAGTAGGGTTAAGGCTTCCCATGATCTGTGGTAAGGAAATCCTGTACCCACCTGTGGGTACCCACCTGTGGGTACAGGACTCATATGTACCGAAGTTACCATTGTGACGTCATGGTGACCTCACACGTCATCCAACCAATATATAAACACAACATGGTCTCTTATTTTCCTTAGGTTAGGACAGGTAAGGATAGGGTTAGCCTCTACCCAATAGACTGTAGACTCCCGCCCCCCCCACCCCCGAGGGCCATGAGTGCCACATTTGCGTTGTCATGAGGGCCACACACTACAACCAATTGAAGTCATTTAATACAAAATTATTACAGAATTACTTAACTATTACTTAAACTTAGAAACATGCAATGTGCATACAAGTGGTTTAGCACCCAGAATGCCAAGTCATGAAGTACTTTAACAAAAGAACAATAAAAAAAATTTAAACGGCAACTGAGACTACTGTGTTCCTATTGAACTTTATATTATAAACAACTGTAATTTTGGCTGTTAAATGACCAAATTACAGTATCCTTTGTCGGTGCCGCAGGTGTCCTTGCAGCGGGCCGCAGGTGTGCTTGTAGAGGACCGCAGGTGTGCTTGTAGCGGACCGCAGGTGTGCTTGTAGCGGACTGCAGGTGTGCTTGTAGCGGACCGCATGTGTGCTTGTAGCGGGCCGCAGGTGTGCTTGTAGCGGACCGCAGGTGTGCTTGTAGCGGGCCGCAGGTGTGCTTGTAGCGGGCCGCAGGTGTGCCGGGCAGCGGGCCGCATGTGTGCTTGTAGCGGACCGCAGGTGTGCTTGTAGCGGACCGCAGGTGTGCTTGTAGCGGACTGCAGGTGTGCTTGTAGCGGACCGCAGGTGTGCTTGTAGCGGACCGCAGGTGTGCTTGTAGCGGGCCGCAGGTGTGCTTGTAGCGGGCCGCAGGTGTGACACGCTTGTAAGTAGAGACTTCACACTAGAAGCGTTTCTTTTTCGCTTCTGTTTTAGTGCGCTGGTTTTAGTTGTGTTTTAATAACATTATCTTGATGGCGGATGTAGGTGCAGAATGTTCACTAGTGAGTCCCATTCCTCAACGGCTGTTCTAATCATTGTAGTCGCGGTGGAATGTGCATCTAATGCAGCTGCTGTCGTTGGATTAATGTTGAGTTTGATGCGCAGGGCTTCAGTAGCTTCACATGCCAGTAAGTTGTGCAATAGTGGCGCCTCTGCTTCTGTTCCACAGATGTGACACTCTTTAACTATTGGGTTCATTACCTCCCAGCAGCACTTGTAACCAAGTCTGAGTCTGTGTATGGCTACTGCAATGTCTCTGGATATCTTTTTGTCAGGTTTGAAAGAGTAGTAACCAGTGGCTTGTTCGTACCATATCTCAGTGGATCTTCCTTCCGCTACTTTGGCTCTGTGGAGACTTTTGATAGTTGGGAGTATTTTGTTCTTGATTTACTCTTTAATCTGTGAAAAACTTGGAGGTATTTGAACCTGTACAACAGGTAGAGCAGCGGCAGTTTTTGCTAGTGAGTCTGTCTTTTCATTACCATCTATGCCAATGTGACTTGGTATCCAATTTAGGGTGATTGACAGCCCTAGATTATGGGCTTCTTTTCCTATATGTTGGATATCTGTGAGGAGTTGTATATTATCTCTGTGCTGACTGGATAACAATGTCTGGAGCGAAGATTTAGAGTCGGTATGGAATGATGACATCATGTAAATTATTCTCAATTGTATAGTTTATTGCCTCCTTCAGGGCATATAATTCTGTCTGCAATGTTGAGCACCCACTATTCATGTTCCAGTAAGCTTCATGGTTGTTAGTGCAAACTGCTGCCCCAGCAGAACCTCTTTCTTGATCAACTGATCTGTCTGTGAAGATGTGAGTTGTTGTGGGTCTTGAGATGGTTTCCATTTGTTGTTCTATGACTGCTTTGAGCCTCTGCGAGTCACATGCTGATTTTTTAACTGGTAATCCTTCAATGATTATCTTTAGACTCGATTCTTCCCAAGGAGGAGGCTGCCGAAAGTGTTGATATGGTCTATCTTCCCCTTTGTTTATAATGGTCCATTTCAAGTCTACTTTCTCTGGAATCTTGACCAGATTATCCGTCCATGCACTTGTTCTATATTGAAGGTTTCTCTGAAGCTATCTGTGTATGTTATCTTTGTTTGACAGTCTGGCGGTGGTTCCAACAAGTTTTGCTGTTATGGTGGCTATCCTTCTCCTGTTGTGTCCCGCCCCTCTTGTAGTCCCGACCATCCCCCCTCCTTTATCCTCAGTTTCCTCTTCACTCCATTCTCCTTCTGCTTCCCCGTACCCCTTCTCCTTCCCCTTACCCCTTCTCCTTCCCCTTACCCCTTCTCCTTCCCCGTACCCCTTTTCCTTCCCCTTACCCCTTCCCCTTACCCCTTCTCCTTCCCCTTACCCCTTCTCCTTCCCCTTACCCCTTCTCCTTCCCCTTACCCCTTCTCCTTCCCCGTACCCCTTTTCCTTCCCCTTACCCCTTCCCCTTACCCCTTCTCCTTCCCCTTACCCCTTCTCCTTCCCCTTACCCCTTCTCCTTCCCCTTACCCCTTCTCCTTCCCCTTACCCCTTCTCCTTCCCCTTACCCCTTCTCCTTCCCCCTACCCCTTCTCCTTCCCCGTACCCCTTCTCCTTCCCCTTACCCCTTCTCCTTCCCCTTACACCTTCTCCTTCCCCGTACCCCTTCTCCTTCCCCTTACACCTTCTCCTTCCCCGTACCCCTTCTCCTTCCCCTTACCCCTTCTCCTTCCCCGTACCCCTTCTCCTTCCCCTTACCCCTTCTCCTTCCCCTTACCCCTTCTCCTTCCCCTTAACCCTTCTCCTTCCCCTTACCCCTTCTCCTTCCCCTTACCCCTTCTTCTTCCCCTTACCCCTTCTCCTTCCCCTTACCCCTTCTCCTTCCCCGTACCCCTTCTCCTTCCCCTTACCCCTTCTCCTTCCCCTTACCCCTTCTCCTTCCCCTTACCCCTTCTCCTTCCCCGTACCCCTTCTCCTTCCCCGTACCCCTTCTCCTTCCCCTTACCCCTTCTCCTTCCCCATACCCCTTCTCCTTCCCCTTACCCCTTCTCCTTCCCCGTACCCCTTCTCCTTCCCCTTACCCCTTCTCCTTCCCCTTACCCCTTCTCCTTCCCCTTACCCCTTCTCCTTCCCCTTACCCCTTCTCCTTCCCCTTACCCCTTCTCCTTCCCTTTACCCCTTCTCCTTCCCTTTACCCCTTCTCCTTCCCCGTACCCCTTCTCCTTCCCCTTACCCCTTCTCCTTCCCCTTACCCCTTCTCCTTCCCCGTACCCCTTCTCCTTCCCCGTACCCCTTCTCCTTCCCCTTACCCCTTCTCCTTCCCCGTACCCCTTCTCCTTCCCCGTACCCCTTCTCCTTCCCCGTACCCCTTCTCCTTCCCCTTACCCCTTCTCCTTCCCCGTACCCCTTCTCCTTCCCCGTACCCCTTCTCCTTCCCCGTACCCCTTCTCCTTCCCCTTACCCCTTCTCCTTCCCCGTACCCCTTCTCCTTCCCCGTACCCCTTCTCCTTCCCCTAGGCCCTTCCCAACTCCCCGCCTCTCACCCGAGCAGACATAATATAAGCGACACTTTGACAACACATTTTTGTTATTATTAACATCTTTATTAGCAATGAATCCCCGCTGAAGGAGTAGTGGACTTGCCAAGTCCCGCCAAGCAGTCAGACTGTCTCGGCTTTTGCTGCTTCCAAGACAATATTCCTCTCCTGCCACCTGGCTCCTGGCTCCTGGCACCTGGCACCTGGCTCCTGGCACCTGGCACCTGGCTCCTGGCACCTGGCTCCTGGCTCCTGGCACCTGGCTCCTGGCACCTGGCTCCTGGCACCTGGCTCCTGGCACCTGGCTCCTGGCTCCTGGCACCTGGCTCCTGGCACCTGGCTCCTGGCACCTGGCACCTGGCTCCTGGCACCTGGCTCCTGGCACCTGGCTCCTGGCTCCTGGCTCCTGGCACCTGGCTCCTGGCTCCTGGCACCTGGCTCCTGGCACCTGGCACCTGGCTCCTGGCTCCTGCCACCTGGCACCTGGCTCCTGGCACCTGGCTCCTGGCACCTGGCACCTGGCTCCTGGCACCTGGCACCTGGCTCCTGGCACCTGGCTCCTGGCACCTGGCTCCTGGCACCTGGCTCCTGGCACCTGGCACCTGGCTCCTGGCACCTGGCTCCTGGCACCTGGCTCCTGGCACCTGGCTCCTGGCACCTGGCACCTGGCTCCTGGCACCTGGCTCCTGGCACCTGGCTCCTGGCACCTGGCACCTGGCTCCTGGCTCCTGACACCTGGCACCTGGCTCCTGGCACCTGGCTCCTGGCACCTGGCTCCTGGCACCTGGCTCCTGGCTCCTGGCTCCTGGCACCTGGCACCTGGCTCCTGGCACCTGGCTCCTGGCACCTGGCTCCTGGCACCTGGCTCCTGGCTCCTGGCACCTGGCTCCTGGCTCCTGGCTCCTGGCACCTGGCACCTGGCTCCTGGCTCCTGGCACCTGGCTCCTGCCACCTGGCACCTGGCTCCTGGCACCTGGCTCCTGGCACCTGGCTCCTGGCACCTGGCTCCTGGCTCCTGGCACCTGGCTCCTGGCACCTGGCTCCTGGCACTAGGGTGTAATATCGTAGACGGAAAAATACCGAATAGACAAGTTCTTTCTCTGCACTGAGAAAGGCTTTCTGTTCTTCCCTTCCCACACACAGTTAAGCCAGAAAGGTGGATGTACGTAAGACCCTTTGTATATTATTATTTCAACCGTGTGCGATACTGTGAATGACAGGAAGATGAGTTTTGTGTAGCCGAGCAGCTGGGGGGCCCACGGCAGCAGAGCCACCAGGGCGAGACTCTCCAGGAAGCACTCGACAAGTGTTCCTTCGACCTCGAGGACCACCCCTCAACACCCCCACCCACCTCAGGAGGTCGACGCAGTGCAAAACCAGCTACATTCCTATGGTTCCTTCCCAGGAAAGGTCTGGGTGGCGACCATCTTGAAACAATAAGCCTTCACCCAAGATCACACACACCGGGTCAACCCATCCTAAACCTAACCTATCCAATATAAGCCGTTAGAGGACGGAGTATGTGGACCTGGGACCGGTTACGTAGGACCAGAGTAACACTGAGCACACCGCCCATCTCTATCACCCCCCTCCCTATCTCTACCACCCCCTCCCTATCTCTACCACCCCCTCCCTATCTCTACCACCCTCTCCCTATCTCCACCACCCCCTCCCCATCTCTACCACCCCCTCCCCATCTCCACCACCCCCTCCCCATCTCTACAACCCCCTCCCCATCTTTACCACCCCCTCCCCATCTCTACCACCCCCTCCCCATCTCCACCACCCCCTCCCCCCTCCCCATCTCTACAACCCCCTCCCCATCTCTACCACCCCCTCCCCATCTCTACCACCCCCTCCCCATCTCTACCACCCCCTCCCCATCTCTACCACCCCCTCCCCATCTCTACCACCCCCTCCCCATTTCCACCACCCCCTCCCCATCTCTACCACCCCCTCCCCATCTCTACCACCCCCTCCCCATCTCCACCACCCCCTCCCCCGGGACGTGTAATCAAGGCCTGGGAGGAGGGGGGGAGTGTATTGGGCTTAGCCTCTGATTGATGAGTCAGTAATTAGCATTCACGAGTAGAGGGGCTGTGATCACTGCCCCCCCCCCTTCCCCCTGGGGTAAGCTGTGATCACTGCCCCCCCCCCTTCCCCCTGGGGTAAGCTGTGATCACTGCCCCCCCTTCCCCCTGGGGTAAGCTGTGATCACTGCCCCCCCCCCTTCCCCTGGGGTAAGCTGTGATCAGTGCCATGCCCTCTGCCTGGGGTAATCACTACCATACCCTACCCCCTTGATGTAGTCAGTCACCCCTTCCCCCTTGAAGTAATCACTACCATGCCCTCCCCCATGGGGTAATCAGCCTGAGATACGTAATGGTGTGAGGCAATTACTCACCAGGGATGGCTGGGAGGGTTGACCCTGGCTCTGGTGATTAATGTCCACGTCACTACAGGGACGAGGCCCTCGCATCTTGCACCATCCCGCCTCCCCCGACTGCACGACGCTCATGGCCCCGGTAAACACACCAGACAGTCGACACATTTTCACAATTTCAAGTGTAGATATGATAGAGCCCGATAGGCTCAGGAACCTGTACACCTGTTGATTGACGGTTGAGAGGCGGGACCAAAGAGCCAGAGCTCAACCCCCGCAAACACAACTAGGTAAGTACATGTGACATGGTGTGTTAGCCCATAAAATGAGATCAATAGGAATAACGAGTAAAGTGGGGCGTTGGATTTTCAACGTCCCACTATTGACTCAAAGCCTCAATAGTGGGGCGCCTCCCATAGCCTCACAGACTATTGTTGTGAGCTTTTCTGTCAGACAGAATGCAGAGAGTGACTGTCAGTCAAATACGATCAAGTCCAAGTACAGTGAAAAGGATTGTACCTCAGGGCACATTCCTGGCACCACTGTTATTTCTCATTCTTTTCTCTGAATTAGTCAGAAATACTAGTCACAGCTTCGTGCCATCCTTTGCAGATGATAAAAAAATCAGCATGCAAATTTCCTCTGTAGAAGACACCGAAAAACTGCTGGCAGATATTAACAATGTCTTCAATTGGGCGATGTTTAACGGTGACAAATTCCAGGTGTGGAATTTCTTTAACTACCGACTCCTTAAAATAAGGAACTAACTAGACACTAGGAAGCTGTTGTTTTCTTCTTGGGGTAGTGAACTGTATCTGTTTTGGGGTAGTGAACTGTATCTGTTTTGGGTTCCCCAACTGGCTCAGTTTTCGGAGTTTTTCCAACAGAAATGGGGCTCCTTTCATTTACCTGTTGAATGGAAAATCTACATTTACCACTTGGTAAAAGGGAATATGTATAAATGCAGCCAGCATTGATACGGTTACAAATTATTTTAGCCTATCCTCTTGAACTGGCATCTTGCCACCTATGAATTATAAACAATAACAAGATTATGTAATAATATGAATTTATCTATTGCAAATGTATACTTTGCCTTTAAGTAATTGCAATATATCAAATATTTGTCAAACACTGATTAACTTAGTTAATATGGTTTTAATTTGATTTCAAGTAATTCACTTATTAAGGTGAGCTCATAAGCTCATGGTGATAACCGCACCTGCAGTATTAATGGGGTTAGTGGCACAAAAAGTCATTGGATCCAATCTCTAATTAATATACCACCAACCGTCCCTTATTTTGTCAAAATGCAGGTATGGAGTCCTCTGTCTTCTAGTAAAAAGACGTAACCTGCTTGTAGGGCTTGAGCTTGTAGTGTTCTTCACTACTGTTGCTAGAAGGGTGTTACCTAGACTCCGACGCCTTCTGGTTGGGGGAGAGTCTGGTGTTGATCACAATCCACTCACAGTTTATGGGAAGACACACACTTCGTTCATTAAAATAGAGGGCCTTATTGTTAATACACATTTATATGCAGTTAACACCACCGACCAGTTTTTTTTTATTATTATTATTTTCTACCACAGACGTGGCCACACAGTTACAATGCTAATCAGCATATATACATTTTCTTCTGTCCTCCATGGACAGGGTTAGAGAAATGTTAAACATATAGTTCAAGGGTTTATTGAACACTCAACCACAGAAGGTGATTCGGTGCTTTTAAAATGCTAAGCTAACCTACATACGTAAATACATAGATACACAGATTTACGTATGCCCTACATAAAGTGCTCGGTGTGTCTTTTACATAGTGTCATTAATGTGCATTTACAAAGGTGAAATGTAATTCTAATCAGCTTCCATATATTCTTTATACACATACATATACACACACACATATACGTTCAAATACATATATACATACATATATACACACATGCATTCACATATATTTGTCTCTCTTACTCTGACAGGGTGAGATAGCTGATAGAGAAACTAGTGTGCAATTAAGCACTTAATCACTGAAGGTGATTAAGGTGCTTTCACAAGCTCAGGTTATATAGTTACATCACATACATACATTGTATAATTGATTCATTACAAGATCAATTTTGGGTACAAGTCCAATATATCATCAAGTGTTCCAGTACTCATATAGTAGTTACACAGTTCAGCATACCTTAGCCCAGGAGGGCGAAAGTCAGTCAATATGGGACATTCTACAATATAATGTTCAAGAGAGTGCATGTTTTCTCTTTCACAAAGTTTTTTTTTTTTTTTTTTTTTTTTTTTTACATGCAAAGCATGCAATTTAAATACAATAAAAACGGGAAAACACACAGAAAACACAACAAAACAACAGACCACCGGCCTGAAGGGCCGACACCTCAGTGCAACAAAATACAAACACAATAAATGCAGTGAAAAACACAGACATCAAGACACAAAATAGAAAACAATTGACAATCAAGCAAGCACAGTAACATCTCAAAACAAAACATCATAAAACAAAACAAACAACAAGATGCATAACAGAAAACATAACAGGACAAGAACAATACACAACAAAAAAAAAAATAAACAAGGACAACATGTAAAGTAATAATTAAAACACCAGTGCAAACGTACAGCACAGAAACAAGACATGAATAAAAACACCCACACCAAACCAACCGCCCCACAACAAACCAATAATAAACAAGCAGCCCATGCAAATCAGAAAATAAACATAGGTACATACACAACAACAACAAACACGCATCGGCCTGAAGGACCGAGAACAAAACACAACATAAAGGACATCATGAAACAAAACAAAAAAAATCGCACAGCACACAACAAGCTAAGAATAAAAACACATGCGAGCAATGCAGAAGAATAACATACATGTCAAAGTAAAATCAGCTTACTTAAGCGCCCGGGAATGGGGATACCGCACATTAAACGCCTCCCAAATCAGCCACCTCCCCCAGGAAGCTTTACCCACCACCGGGGGTGCCATGTGAAGCGTAACCCCGGCAACAAACACTCGCAGACAGGGAACCCATATGGTGTCCCTCCGGACGCGAGTATCCGCCACCCTATCCCATACACCTGGAACCCGCTCATCAGAAAAGTCCTCCGGCTTCTCAGACAGCAGGAACTTGGCAATCCAGGCCTCCAGGTACTCCACAGTAGGGGGCCGGACAGAGGGCACCACCACAGGGGCACCAGCGGCCACGGGCACACCAGACGACTGCAGGGAACCATGGCTGCGCGCATCCTTTCTCAAAGTCACCACCAGGCCACGCTTAGCACCGGCATCCTCACCACCCCTGGCACCGGAAGCCACCACACCCCACTGCGGAGAGCCCCCGGGCGGAGAAGGAACAGGAGGCACACCCAAGACACAGGCACCAGCCCAAGCAGGCACATGTACCTCTGCCACCACCAACCATGGAGACAACGACTCATCCGGAGCCATGCCGTCAATACCTGAAGACCCACAGTCACTGAAGTCCCCAACATCAGCCCAGGCAGTAGACAAACGCCTGGAACGTTTGGGCTCCGGCCGGATATCGTCAGAGCCGGAAGCAGATCCAGAAGCACGGGCACCACTAGCCGGACGAACCAACGCCCGATGCAGAACGGCAGCAGCCTCTACCACAGGAAGAACCGGACCACACAGCAGGAGGCTCCGCAGCCACCCCAGCACCCAGCACAGCAGGGACCCGAGGCGCGGACGCAGGGCCAGGATCCGCATCCGAAGACGAGGAAGCAGATGGCGATGCCCCACGGAGTACCAGGAAAGTCCACGGGATCGGCAGGGCCAGAGACATGGTCAGGAGGAACATCGGACGGCACCGCAACACCCAGAGGAGGGTCTGTGACAACCGGGGGAATGTTGGGAGATGCTGGGGGAGCCTCAGCAGCGAACGGGACGCTCACCTCCTCATCCCCAAAGTCCTCCTTCAGAGGGAGCGGCGGGAAATCCTCTTCATGGAACAAGTTCACGGGAGCGACCGGATCAGCAGTACACCCGGCAGCCTGATGCCCCAACAAGCTACACCGAAAGCAAGTAGGGGTTGTCGGCATAAAACACCCGCACGTAGTATCCCAACAGCCGGACAGAGGACGGAATGTCCGACCTCAGTCGCATCCCGAGGGTCCGAATGTTGGTCTTCACACCCGAATACTTCACACCCGAATACGTGCCAGACGAAAGTGAGCTCATCCGCACACTGATGATGGAGCCATACCTCTGGAAGAATCGCTGGAGGAGAAACTCAGGAAACTCCATGGGGGCGCCATGAACACTGACATACGTCACAGCACCACTACGGTCCGAAATGGTCACAGACCCGGAGTCTTCCTGCAGCTGCAAAGTACGTCCCTCGTACCTCCGTAGGTACGGAGGTACACGGTACACCTCCTCACCCACAAACTTGATGATGACACGGTGAGCAGTGACCAGCTCAACACCATATACGTCCCGAACCGGGACTCGAAGCATGTCACTCAATACCACGTCCACCAGCGGGTAACCAGCACGGCCAGTAAACTCCATTCCGATGGAGTTTAACTGCACGATAGCGGGAATAGGGCCGCCCATCGCAAAACACGCCACGTCCCCACCACCAGGAACAGCAGGGAGGGTAGACACCCCCTGCTGGCGAAAATGGCAACTACCCCAAACTGCCGGAGCGGTCAAGCGACACGTCAGCGCAGGTGGAACTCCTGTTCAAGAGAGTGTATGATTTCTCTTTCACGAAGTTGACACATTGTGTACTCGACATTTGGGTTTTGAGAAAGCTGCCAGATACGTCTATATCCCAGGCGTATTCTGGCCACTATAACATCACATTGCTGGGTTCTTGCTCTATTAGTCCCATATGTGAATGTCTCCTCACGATATCTATCATAATATTTGATGCTACACCTTTCAGGTCTTTGTGAATTTGTTAGGTCGGTCCTTGTGTAGCGGCAGAGTTTGTATATACAGTGTGGGAGGGTGTGTGGCGTCGCTGCTGTGGCATTGGTGTATCCACATAATCCTCTTACTTTTTTTGGCAAGACACACCCTTATTTCGCATTAAACAGAGTGTCTTGCTTATTAGGCACATTGTACGTGCAGTTGACACCACCAATCCAGTCCACGGTTGTTATACGGCGGCAATTAAGCAGTTTGAACTTCCTGGAGTATCTTCATGGCGGAGGAGTAATGTTTACACTGTGTGAGGGAGTGAGGCATCACAGCTGTGGTGATGTTGTACTCACACACTACTCTCACTCTCTCACTGCTCCTTTATGGCAAGACACACTTGTTTCTCTTATTAAAAATAGAGTTCCACCTGAGCAGTTGTAGGGTGAAGACGTGTCGTCTGACCACTCCGGCAGTTTGGGGAGGTTGCAGTTTTCACCGGCAGGGGGTGTGGGGGTCTCTTACCCTCCCTGTCCAGTGTTGTTGCGTGCTGACGTGGCCGTTTTGACATGGGGGGCCTGGCCATTCCTCCTGTTTTGCGGGTAAATTCCGTGAGCCTGGAATTCTCGTGTAAGGCTGGTTATCCGGCCATTGAGTTAGTTATGTGCGACATGCTTCGTGTCCCGATGGAAACTGTGTATGGCGTTGAGCTTGTTACGGCCCACCGGGTGATTGTCAAGTTCGTGGGGGAGGAGGAGTATCGGGACTTCCTCCGGCGGAACGAAGGGCGTTCATTGCAGTTGCCAGATGGCGCCGGCTCCGTTACGATCTCGGACCGAAGTGGTGCCCTGACACATGTCAGTGTGCACGGTGCGCCCCTGGAGTTCCCTGAAGACCTTCTCCGGCGCTTCTTCGGGAGGTATGGTGTAGTCATCAGTGTGCGGGTGAACAAGCTGTCCTCGGGGAAGTATGCTGGGAAGCAGACGAACGTCCGTACATTAGGTATGCGCCTGCGGTCGGATATCCCATCTTCTGTCCGGCTGCTGGGCTACTACGTTCGGGTGTATTATGCCCGGCAGCCCCGTACTTGTTTCCGGTGTGGCCAGTTGGGGCATCAGGCTGCCGGGTGCTCTGAGACCCCTGCTGCACCCGTTAACTTATTCCGGGAGGAGGATTTCCCGCCGCTCCCTCAGGGCGTGGATTCCGGGGATGAAGTGGAGCAGGTCCCAGTCGCTGCTGATGCGGCCCCCCCTGCGTCACCCGACATGCCCCCGGTGCTTGTTGTCCCTCAGCCGAGTGCGTCTGCGTCTTCCTTGACTCCTGTTGCTGTGGCTGGTCCTGCACCCTCGCCAGGTGTTACGGCTGTGTTGGGTGTTGGGGGGGCTGCGGAGCATCCTGTTGTGTGCGGCCCGGTTCCCTATGTGGTTGAGGCTGCTGCAGTACTGCGACGGGCGTTGGTTCGCCCGGTTCGTGAGGGCCGTGGTTCTGGGTCCGCCTCCGGCTGTGAGGATGTGCGGCTAGTGCCCAAGCGTTCTAGGCGCTCTTCTACTGCTTGGGCTGATATGGAGGACTACGACGCGGGTGGAGCTTCGGGAGATGGTGTGGCGATTCCGGGTGCTTCGTGCTCTGCGACGCTGGTGGTGGCTGATGTCCATGTGTCAGCTGTTGACGATGGTTGTGCGTCAAATTTACCTCCTGTTCTTTCTCCTGCAGAAGGTTCTCCACAGTGGGAGGTGGTTGCTCCTACAGGCGTGGATGGTGTGGATCCTGGTGCGAGCCGAGGCATCAAGCTGGTGCTGAAAAAGGATGCCAAGCGTGGGGGGTCCCAGCAGGTACAACGTTCGGTGGTTGACGAGGGGCCCTGTGAGGCAGCTGAGGAGGCTCCCAGTGTGCTGTCCATTGCCCGGCCTCATGGGAAGGTGCCTCTCCCTCTCATCTTGGCCTCCGGAGTGGCGATTGATGCTGACCATCCGTTGAGTTTTGAAATTGTTGACCGTGTGCGTCCTGATCCGTGGTGCCCTTCTACCATCTGGATTCGTCGGGCTCAGTGTTTTATTGTAGGTGTACCAGAGTTAATGCCTGATCCTCGTACGCTCAATAGTGACCATGTTTCGGAGGACATTATGTTACTTTGGGAGGCGTATTGTATTCGCTTCCCGGCGGACGAGTGGCCGGACAAGTATGAGATCTTTTCGTAGTCTGTGTGCTTGCTGTGTGTTTGGTGTGGTGTTGTGATGTTTTGTTGTATTTTTCTTTTGTTTTTGTTGTCGGCCCTTCAGGCCGGTGTTTCGTGACTTTGTATGGATGTGTATTGATTTGTTTGTTTCGTGATGTGCTTTGTTGTTGCATTCTTGGTCCTTCAGGCTAGTTGTTGTGTTTGTGCCTGTTTTGTTTTCAGGTGTGCGTGTTTATACTGGAGGTATAAGGATACTGGAGGGTCAAGTACCAAATCTACACAGTAAAATAACAACGTACTGGAGTGAACGACATGGAAGAAAATGTAGAATAGAACCAATGAAGAGCAGAGGTGCCATAGGCACAATCAGAGAACACTGTATAAACATCAGAGGTCCGCGGTTGTTCAACGTCCTCCCAGCAAGCATAAGAAATATTGCCGGAACAACAGTGGACATTTTCAAGAGGAAACTAGATTTATTCCTCCAAGGAGTGCCGGACCAACCGGGCTGTGGTGGGTATGTGGGCCTGCGGGCCGCTCCAAGCAACAGCCTGGTGGACCAAACTCTCGCAAGTCGAGCCTGGCCTCGGGCCGGGCTTGGGGAGTAGAAGAACTCCCAGAACCCCATCAACCAGGTATCAACCAGGTATCAACCAGGTTTATTGTTATTGTTTATTTTGGCCTCGCCTTTTGTTTACGGGGCGGATGACTTGGTGTGTTTTTTTTTTATTAATGTATTGATTTTATGTTGCTTTACCTGTTGTACATGTTTGTTCTTTATGTTTTGTTTGGACAGTATTGTGTTTGCACTGTTATGTTTCCTGCTCTGCCTCTTGATGTATGTTTTGTTTTTCTGGAGGTGTTGTTTTGTGATGTTACTGTGATTGCTGGATTGCCATTATATTCTGTTTTGTGCTTTGATGTATGCTGTATTTTTCATGTTTTTCTTGTGTATGTGTTTTGTTGTGCTATGATGTCGGCCCTTCTGGCCGGTGGTCTATTGTTTTCCTTTATGTATTCTGTATTTTTATTGTATTTAATTTGCATGCTCTGCATGTAAAAATAAAAATAAAAAAAAAAACTTATTAAAAATAGAGTGTCTTGCTGTTGTGGCAGAGTATTGTTTACTCTATGAGGGAGGGAGTGACACGCCTGTGGTGTCGCTGTCCACACACTCCTCACTGTGTGAGGGAGGGAGGTGATGCGGCTGTGCATCGTTATATCCTCAAACTCCTCACTGTAGCAAGACACACTTATGTCACTTTAAGCCGAATGTCTTGCTTGTTCTGCACATTGTACGTTCACTTTACACCACCAATCAGGTCCACAGATGCAAATACAGCAGGTTGAACATAGTGGAGTTCCCTAGTCTGGAGGCGGAGTGTTTACTACTGTCGTACCAACGTCTGATCGACCCACTCAAAGCAAGCATCATTGCCTTGCCTGTTTAAATTATCCATTTATACTATTGTTAACCAAATGTATTTGGCTAAACAATTATTTATTAAGTGTATGAATTTATTTTGGCATATTACAATGATATGCTTATAGCTGTTAGATATAATTACATATCCTGATACGGATTCATTTATGGAGGCCTTTTGAGGTATTCACAAAATGATCGTAATATGCTGACTTGACAATCTCTGTCTCGAGAGAGTTTGGCTTGCTTTATAAGTAGCTATGGCTGGACCATGTGCTTTCACAGACCATTACTAAAACATATTATGCTATAATGTTGGTGGAAAATATTCCAGACCAGGTACTTAGGTATGGTGGAAACGAGGAAGTTAAACAAAACACAGGGTACAGGACACAATCAGACCTATTCATAGAAGGAAAGCAACATGTAAAAGACCTGGGGCCAGATTCACGAAAGCACTTACGCAAGCACTTACGAACGTGAACAACTTTCCTCAATCTTTGACGGCTTTGGTTGCATCTATTAAACAGTTTACAAGCATGATAACTTCCCATTCAACTGCTGTTATTGTTATAAACAGCCTCCTGGTGCTTCGGGGCTCATTAACTGTTTAATAATTGGAAACAAAGCCGCCAAAGTTTATGAAAAGATGTACAGGTTCGTAAGTGTTTGCGTAAGTGCTTTTGTGAATCTGGCCCCTGGGAATTATGATGACTGACGACCTGACATTTAGTGAACATCACTAAGCAAATATAGCGGCGGCCAGGAAAATGATAGGATGGATTATGAGAACGTTCACATCCAGAGACTCCACAGCAATGCTAATACTATTTAAATCACTGGTGTTGTCCCGTCTTGAGTACTGCTCGGTACTCACTTTCCCTTTCAGAACAAGAGAGATCTCTGAATTAGAAGGAATATAGAGAACATATACGACGCGCATAGACACGATAAAACATCTAAATTATTGGGACCGTCTCAGAGCTATCAAAATTTTCTCTTTGTAAAGAAGACGAGAAAGGTATCAAATAATATTAAACATGGAAGATTCTCCGCTGCACAACTGTTGTTTCCATTCCGAATCTCCATGAATATTTGTATCCAAGACGGATTCTCGCTATTACTGTTCTCTCCTGCGGCACTTCCCCTTCGTCCATAATGATTGGGATTGCCAGCAGCAGCCATGTTGTACCATCGTACAGATTCACTGATTTGTTCTTCTATCCTCCTTTCCTCAGTTACCTTGTCACGGTGATGTTGCCTGACAATACCTCTAATTTGTAGAAGAGTTTTAGGCATGAAGTATTCAACATGGTCTCCTTCAGCGCCTTCAGCAGCCAGCACATCTGCTCGTTCATTTCCACAGATTGTACCATAGTGAAGATTTTGTATAGCTAGGGTGTAATATGAAGGTCATTATAGTGAATATCGAATATAGTGGACATTGTGATTCTATAGCTGGTGTGTACAATGAAGATCGTGTATAGTGAACATGGTATAGAATGAAGATCAAGTTGTATAGTTAAGACGTATGATGAAGGTGTATAGTGAAGATCAGGTTGTATAGCGGTTACACAGGTGAATGAAATGTGCTGAAGGAGCCATGAGTGATGTGTCTTGTAGTGGTGAAGATGTGCTCTTGTTCCCTCATTCATGACTGTACGTGGTGACACACACACCTGCCACACCTGGCACATCACATGACTGTACGTGGTGACACACAAACCTGCCACACCTGGCACCACCACATGACTGTACGTGGTGACACACACACACCCTGCCACCACCACATGACTGTACGTGGTGACACACACACACACCTGCCACCACCACATGACTGTACGTGGTGACACACACACACCTGCCACCACCACATGACTGTACGTGGTGACACACACACCTGCCACCACCACATGACTGTACGTGGTGACACACACACACCTGCCACCACCACATGACTGTACGTGGTGACACACACACACCTGCCACCACCACATGACTGTACGTGGTGACACACACACACCTGCCACACCTGGCACCACCACATAGTATAAGACTCCTCAACAACAAGTAGAGTGTGTGGCCAGAATGATGCCAGCTGCGCCAAGCAATATGAGGCCCTTCGCTCGTGGCTATAAGATCTATATTTCACCTGTGTGAAGGTTGAGGGTTACATGGCTGTTAGCCGGCCTCCTCCTGCCCCCAACCCGAGCTAATCAAACGAGACTTCGTTTTATCCCAACGGAATGGCAGTTTGAGTGAGTGTTTGGGGGAGATTAATTTAATGGGGCTGTTAAATCCTCAGATAGACAGTTGGAGGTGGTGGTGGACGCTCAATCACCGGGCGTTTCGTGGTTCAAGTGTTTGCATTTAAAGAGTTGTTACGAATGGTTAGTTCTTCCTCCCTGCCTCGGCTGCTGCTGTTGTATATATACGCGGCGAGATGTGCAGAGTCGTGCTTCAGCTCCTGAGCTGGTGCAATTATCACGTTGGCAGAAAGGTGCAATTGGAGTTGCGTGGTGACCGCCGGCCAGGTCGGACGTTCCTGAGGTCTCTCCGCACTGGCTAGTGTTTACGTTGGGTGATCGCTTGTTTGCCCTGCTGGTGGTGGTTTGCCACTGACGGGGTGACGTTTGCTTCGCCATGGGGACGTTTCGCCCTCCATTGCAGAGGACGCTGTCAGCTGGTCTGGCGTTTACGGTGCCGGTGGACCATCCATTGGTTGGTGTTGCCCTAGTGGACGTGCTGCATGTGCAGCTGTCTGACCTGGTGGGCATCCAGCTGCTTCAGGGCCACCGTGCTGTGGTCAAGTTCCGCCTCCAGGCTGCCTTTCAGGCGTTTCTCGAGCGGTGTGAGGGGCGTGTTTACCCTCTCCCTGATTCAGCTGGCTCAGTTAAGGTAGTGAATCTTAGTGTCACCTTGACGTCTGTGACGGTGCATGGTGCCCCCTTCGAATTTCAGGACGACTTTTTAACCTCCTGTTTCGAACGGTTTGGGACAGTGTTGAGTGTTCGTTGGAACAAGGTCGTTGCCGGGCACTGTGTTGGTATGCTTGACGGCTCCCGCACCCTGACGATGTCGCTGAAGGGTAGTGTACCGTCGTCGATGTCCGTGTTGGGATACACGCTCCGCTGCCAGTACCGGGGTCAACCACGCACCTGTTATCGGTGTGGTCACGAGAGTCATCTGGCTGCTGCGTGCGACGTGGGAGCGACTGGTCATGTGCATGTTCTTCGTGCTGAGGATTTTCCGCCCCTGTTGCGTTCGGGCGGTGTGGGTGCTGTGCCTGAGGCGCCTGACTGCCTGTCTATAAGATCTGCTCCGCCTGTTGAGGCGAGCTCTCCGGCCTGTGCGACACGTCTAGTGCCATCTGTGGCCCCTGGGGTTGTTCTGCCGGTGTGTGAGGGTGTTGGGCTGTCGCCTGAGCTGTGTGTAGTGAAAAGTGTCCCGGTGGAGGTTCATGTTCCGCCCCCGCCTGTGGATGTGTTACCGGCTCCCGGGGACGCGGGTTCTGCCGTTTTGGAGGGGGTGCTTCGTGGTGAGGTGCCTGCCGTGCCTGAGTGTGTTGCCTCCTGTAGTTCTGCTCTTCCCATTCCTTTGCAGAAGCGTGCGCGTCGGTGTTCTGAGGCTGTTTCCGTGGATGATGTTGACAGTGTGGGTGATGTGGACTCTTCGGACGGTGCGGGTGTGGCCTGTGTGGATATGACGGTGGAGGCTGTGCCTGCGGCGGGGCCTGCTGGGCGTGGTGTGGTGCGGCCTGTCTCGAAGCGTTCGCGGCGGGCTCGGAGTGTCTCCCCCCTTCGTGGTGTGCCTTGGGAGGAGGTGGGGGAGTATGGTGCTCCGCTGGCGTCCCCCGCCGAGGACGATGGTGCTGTGAGGGGCTCCGACGTTGCTCCCTGTGCCCCCCCTCCTGCGTCTCCTGCTGTTGGGTCCCCGCAGTGGGGGTTGTCCCTGATGGTCGGGACCTCGTCGTGCAGTTGCGGAAAGATGTGCGCCAGGGAGCCTCGGCTCCTGTGCCCTGTGGTGGGGTCGCTGCCGCGCCTGCAGTTCCCCCTCCTTCCTTGCCCCGGTCTGGGGGTTGCCTAGTTCCGTCTGCTGGGGTCGTGCCCTGTGAGGGTCCGGAGTTGGGCCCTTATCGGGATGCCCGGGTGCTTCCGATCCCGTGGTGCTCGTCCACTATCTGGGTGTCGTCAAAGAAGGAGTTTGTTTATAGGGTGCCGGATAGGATGTCTCAGCCGAGGGTACAGCCTGATGGCCGGCTGCCCGCCGACCTGTGGGTGATTTGGGAAGCGTACCGCTTGCGCTTTCCGTACCGTAAGTTTCCGGAGAAATATTAGTTCCCGTCTTGCGCACACCGCTACGCCGTGCCTGGATCAGCTGCCACCGTGACCATGACGCCCCGCCCCCCGGTGCGGGGAGTCTCCCTCTGACGTTCGCCTCTGTTTTCGTCGCCACTCCTCTCTCTACGGCCCATCACGTCTACCGCTTTTGACTTTCTTCTCCTCTTTACCATCAACGCGTCTCCTTACATCTGTCCTGGTGCAGTCATCGGGAGGGTTACCCCTTCATGCAAACTGCACCTATTCTCAAGAAGAAGAAGAAGGTGCAATTTGAGAAGAGAAATTAGGATTTGTCCTGATTACTCGTCACCCAATTACAGCATCTCAGACTGGTGTTCAGATTTCTATGCTTATATATATTGTATGAACTTTAGGCGGGGATTTCTTCCTATTGGGGAGTGTTGTACATGCTATGGTGGTATGTCCACTCACAGGATGAGTGGCGCTGCCCAATACTGTCACTATGGCGGTGTGTCCACTCACAGGATGAGTGGCGCTGCCCAATACTGTCACTATGGCGGTGTGTCCACTCACAGGATGAGTGGCGCTGCCCAATACTGTCACTATGGCGGTGTGTCCACTCACAGGATGAGTGGCGCTGCCCAATACTGTCACTGGCGGTGTGTCCACTCACAGGATGAGTGGCGCTGCCCAATACTGTCACTATGGCGGTGTGTCCACTCACAGGATGAGTGGCGGTGCCCAATACTGTCACTATGGCGGTGTGTCCACTCACAGGATGAGTGGCGCTGCCCAATACTGTCACTATGGCGGTGTGTCCACTCACAGGATGAGTGGCGCTGCCCAATACTGTCACTATGGCGGTGTGTCCACTCACAGAATGAGTGGCGCTGCCCAATACTGTCACTATGGCGGTGTGTCCACTCACAGGATGAGTGGCGCTGCCCAATACTGTCACTATGGCGGTGTGTCCACTCACAGGATGAGTGGCGGTGCCCAATACTGTCACTATGGCGGTGTGTCCACTCACAGGATGAGTGGTGCTGCCCAATACTGTCACTATGGTGGTGTGTCCACTCACAGGATGAGTGGCGCTGCCCAATACTGTCACTATGGCGGTGTGTCCACTCACAGGATGAGTGGTGCTGCCCAATACTGTCACTATGGCGGTGTGTCCACTCACAGGATGAGTGGCGCTGCCCAATACTGTCACTATGGCGGTGTGTCCACTCACAGGATGAGTGGCGCTGCCCAATACTGTCACTATGGCGGTGTGTCCACTCACAGGATGAGTGGCGCTGCCCAATACTGTCACTATGGCGGTGTGTCCACTCACAGGATGAGTGGCGCTGCCCAATACTGTCACTATGGCGGTGTGTCCACTCACAGGATGAGTGACGCTGCCCAATACTGTCACTATGGCGGTGTGTCCACTCACAGGATGAGTGACGCTGCCCAATACTGTCACTATGGCGGTGTGTCCACTCACAGGATGAGTGACGCTGCCCAATACTGTCACTATGGCGGTGTGTCCACTCATAGGATGAGTGGCGCTGCCCAATACTGTCACTATGGCGGTGTGTCCACTCACAGGATGAGTGACGCTGCCCAATACTGTCACTATGGCGGTGTGTCCACTCATAGGATGAGTGGCGCTGCCCAATACTGTCACTATGGCGGTGTGTCCACTCATAGGATGAGTGACGCTGCCCAATAAACTCGCCCCTCGGGGCAGAATGAGAAAAAAATTGAAACAAGTATGTACTTTAATATTTAATACTACAAAAAGTGATATTTTCTTGTTTTTTAAATGTTAAAAAGACAATAGATGAAAACTGGCAATTTGATAAAATGGAGGTGATAGAGACTTGCCTAGGTAGGAACTCTCTCCCCCGAGTTCCTACCTTAGAGAGCGAGATGTTCCAGGGTTACAAAGTAGAGGGTGGTGGAGGTTGAGGGCTGGGAGTGCGGGGGTGGAGGTTGAGGGCTGGGAGTGAGGGGGGTGGAGGTTGAGGGCTGGGAGTGCGGGGGTGGAGGTTGAGGGCTGGGAGTGAGGGGGTGGAGGTTGAGGGCTGGGAGTGCGGGGGTGGAGGTTGAGGGCTGGGAGTGCGGGGGTGGAGGTTGAGGGCTGGGAGTGAGGGGGTGGAGGTTGAGGGCTGGGAGTGAGGGGGTGGAGGTTGAGGGCTGGGAGTGAGGGGGTGGAGGTTGAGGGCTGGGAGTGAGGGGGTGGAGGTTGAGGGCTGGGAGTGAGGGGGTGGAGGTTGAGGGCTGGGAGTGAGGGGGTGGAGGTTGAGGGCTGGGAGTGAGGGGGTGGAGGTTGAGGGCTGGGAGTGCGGGGTGGAGGTTGAGGGCTGGGAGTGCGGGGTGGAGGTTGAGGGCTGGGAGTGCGGGGGTGGAGGTTGAGGGCTGGGAGTGCGGGGGTGGAGGTTGAGGGCTGGGAGTGCGGGGGTGGAGGTTGAGGGCTGGGAGTGCGGGGGTGGAGGTTGAGGGCTGGGAGAGCGGGGGTGGAGGTTGAGGGCTGGGAGAGAGGGGGTGGAGGTTGAGGGCTGGGAGTGAGGGGACATACCACCATAGCATGTACAACACTCCCCAATAGGAAGAAATCCCCGCCTAAAGTTCATACAATATATATAACCAGTGATTATAAGTTGGTTCTCCTTGCACCACAGGTAACTGGGAGAGGAAGCGGCCGGTGTGGGTGATGCTGATGGTCAACTCCCTGACGGAGAGCGACATCAGGAGCCGCGGTGTGCCTGTGCTTGACCTGTACCTGGCTCAAGAGGCCGAGCGTCTCACCAAGCGCACAGGTGCTGTGGAGAGGGTGGAGGAGCAGTGTGTCCCCCTCAATGGTCTCAACTTCTCGCAGGTTAGTGGCTCTGTACCTTAGTGGTTAGTGGGTGTGTCTTGGTGGTTAGTGTGAGTGCCGCCACGCTTAATGAGGCAACTCCATACACCTTGAAGGTCAATGAGGTCACGTCCCACTAGTTTGTTTCGTCTCATGCTTGACAACAACTATTGAGAACAATATATTAAAACTAACAGGTTCTTGTCCATAAAATAAGAGATATTGTACATATAGAGAACGACCCTTTTCACGCATATTTTTAAAACCATTATTATTTATAATAAGTTGGACACGAATGGTTGTAATGAGAGCTGTTTGTGTGGGAAGGTTGAGGGCTGGGAGTGCGGGGGTGGAGGTTGAGGGCTGGGAGTGAGGGGGTGAAGGTTGAGGGCTGGGGGTGAGGGGGTGGAGGTTGAGGGCTGGGGGTGAGGGGGTGGAGGTTGAGGGCTGGGAGTGAGGGGGTGAAGGTTGAGGGCTGGGGGTGAGGGGGTGGAGGTTGAGGGCTGGGGGTGAGGGGGTGGAGGTTGAGGGCTGGGGGTGAGGGGGGGTGGTTGAGGGCTGGGAGTGCGGGGGTGGAGGTTGAGGGCTGGGGGTGAGAGGGTGGAGGTTGAGGGCTGGGAGTGAGGGGGTGGAGGTTGAGGGCTGGGAGGGAGGGGGTGGAGGTTGAGGGCTGGGAGTGAGGGGGGTGGAGGTTGAGGGCTGGGAGTGAGGGGGTGGAGGTTGAGGGCTGGGAGTGAGGGGGTGAAGGTTGAGGGCTGGGAGTGAGGGGGTGGAGGTTGAGGGCTGGGAGTGAGGGGGTGGAGGTTGAGGGCTGGGAGTGAGGGGGTGGAGGTTGAGGGCTGGGAGGGAGGGGGTGGAGGTTGAGGGCTGGGAGTGAGGGGGTGGAGGTTGAGGGCTGGGAGTGAGGGGGGTGGAGGTTGAGGGCTGGGGGTGAGGGGGGTGGAGGTTGAGGGCTGGGAGTGAGGGGGTGAAGGTTGAGGGCTGGGAGTGAGGGGATGAAGGTTGAGGGCTGGGAGTGAGGGGGTGGAGGTTGAGGGCTGGGAGTGAGGGGGTGGAGGTTGAGGGCTGGGAGGGAGGGGGTGGAGGTTGAGGGCTGGGAGTGAGGGGGGTGGAGGTTGAGGGCTGGGAGTGAGGGGGTGGAGGTTGAGGGCTGGGAGTGAGGGGGGTGGAGGTTGAGGGCTGGGAGTGAGGGGGTGGAGGTTGAGGGCTGGAAGTGCGGGGGTGGAGGTTGAGGGCTGGGAGTGAGGGGGGTGGAAGTTGAGGGCTGGGAGTGAGGGGGTGAAGGTTGAGGGCTGGGAGAGAGGGGGTGGAGGTTGAGGGCTGGGAGAGAGGGGGTGGAGGTCGAGGGCTGGGAGTGAGGAGGGTGGAGGTTGAGGGCTGGGAGTGAGGGGGTGAAGGTTGAGGGCTGGGAGTGAGGGGGTGGAGGTTGAGGGCTGGGAGTGAGGGGGTGGAGGTTGAGGGCTGGGAGTGAGGGGGGTGGAGGTTGAGGGCTGGGAGTGAGGGGGGTGGAGGTTGAGGGCTGGGAGTGAGGGGGTGAAGGTTGAGGGCTGGGAGTGAGGGGGTGGAGGTTGAGGGCTGGGAGTGAGGGGGGTGGAGGTTGAGGGCTGGGAGTGAGGGGGTGGAGGTTGAGGGCTGGGAGTGAGGGGGTGGAGGTTGAGGGCTGGGAGTGAGGGGGGTGGAAGTTGAGGGCTGGGAGTGAGAGGGTGAAGGTTGAGGGCTGGGAGAGAGGGGGTGGAGGTTGAGGGCTGGGAGTGAGGGGGTGGAGGTTGAGGGCTGGGAGTGAGGGGGGTGGAAGTTGAGGGCTGGGAGTGAGGGGGTGGAGGTTGAGGGTTGGGAGTGAGGGGGTGGAGGTTGAGGGCTGGGAGTGAGGGGGTGGAGGTTGAGGGCTGGGAGTGAGGGGGTGGAGGTTGAGGGCTGGCTGGGAGTGAGGGGGTGGAGGTTGAGGGCTGGCTGGGAGTGAGGGGGTGGAGGTTGAGGGCTGGCTGGGAGTGAGGGGGTGGAGGTTGAGGGCTGGGAGTGAGGGGGTGGAGGTTGAGGGCTGGGAGTGAGGGGGGTGGAGGTTGAGGGCTGGGAGTGCGGGGGTGGAGGTTGAGGGCTGGGAGAGAGGGGGTGGAGGTTGAGGGCTGGGAGTGAGGGGGTGGAGGTTGAGGGCTGGGAGAGAGGGGGTGGAGGTTGAGGGCTGGGAGTGAGGGGGGTGGAGGTTGAGGGCTGGGAGAGAGGGGGTGGAGGTTGAGGGCTGGGAGTGAGGGGGTGGAGGTTGAGGGCTGGGAGTGAGGGGTGGAGGTTGAGGGCTGGGAGAGAGGGGGTGAAGGTTGAGGGCTGGGAGTGAGGGGGTGAAGGTTGAGGGTTGGGAGAGAGGGGGTGGAGGTTGAGGGCTGGGAGTGCGGGGGTGGAGGTTGAGGGCTGGGAGTGAGGGGGTGAAGGTTGAGGGCTGGGAGTGCGGGGGTGGAGGTTGAGGGCTGGGAGAGAGGGGGTGGAGGTTGAGGGCTGGGAGTGAGGGGGTGGAGGTTGAGGGCTGGGAGAGAGGGGGTGGAGGTTGAGGGCTGGGAGTGCGGGGGTGAAGGTTGAGGGCTGGGAGTGAGGGGGGAAGGTTGAGGGCTGGGAGTGAGGGGGTGAAGGTTGAGGGCTGGGAGTGAGGGGGTGAAGGTTGAGGGCTGGGAGAGAGGGGGTGGAGGTTGAGGGCTGGGAGTGAGGGGGGTGGAAGTTGAGGGCTGGGAGTGAGGGGGTGGAGGTTGAGGGCTGGGATTGAGGGGGGTGGAGGTTGAGGGCTGGGAGTGAGGGGGGGTGGAGGTTGAGGGCTGGGAGTGCGGGGGGGGAGGTGGAGGTTGAGGGCTGGGAGTGCGGGGGGGAGGTGGAGGTTGAGATAAAACCCCACATCAGCTGTGTTTAATAAACCAGTTGTCAGGAAGAGACGAGGACACCATTATTATGATGCTGTGTGGTGGCCGGGGACGGCTCCTCCTCCATCACCGTCCTCTCTGCTTCAATAAACAGGACATCAGTAGTGATCCATAACTTCTATCCTCTTGTGGGTGCTTGCCCTACCATTGCTTGCTTACAATTGCTTGCCTACAATTGCTTGCCTACAATTGCTTACATTCTATTGCTTGCCAACCAGTGATTGCCTACAATTGCTTGCCTTCCATTGCTTGCTGTTATGACCCCATGTAGCCCGGATGGAACCAGTCTACCCTGTGAGAGTTACTCTGCTTTCCAGACCTGAGATTAAGGGGTCAGAGAAAGAAAATATATAATAAACGTCAGTAAGTAATTTAAAAATACCAGCAGAGGATGAGTGTCCAATTAAAAGTGACATGAAATGAGATGTCGATACTTTGGTGACGTGACGTGACGCTAGCAGGACGGCGTGACCTCACTTGAGTCACAGCAGTCGTCAGAGGTGGTCGTACTTCTTGATCTCCTGGAAGGAGAAAGAATATAGTTCCCTGTGTTAGTGGTGGAGTGAAGGCTACTTGTCTGCAAGTGTGAGGAAGCTGTTGGGGACATAGTACACCATTTCTCTGTGGTTTTGATAAATTAGAGGCGTGGCCTGGAAGTGAGTCTTGGTCGTACCTTTGTGGAACTCTAATTTCTGTGCTTCTTCAAGAAGAAGGAAGTAAGTAGATGTTTCTGTGTGGAGCCTGCCGGGCGACTCCGTGTACTCAAGTCAGGACTAGAAGAAGCCTTGTGAAGCAGTCTTATAGCGATTTTTGTGGGCGGCCTGTGTGAGCGCCCTGTTGAGGGTCAGGGAATGAGCTCTCTATGTCATAGATCCCTGCCTTAAGCCTGCTTAATTAGTTGTTAGATTAGCTACCAGTGTTTGAACGTGTGCCCAGCGATCATAGTGAATATAGGTATTTGTAGGGTAGTGATTTATTGAGCCATCGAGCTAGAACAAGGAATTAAAGTTAAGGGAACATGCTTGAGGGAGCAGTAGTACGTCCGCTCTCGATGGAGATCAAGGGTCGACTGAGGGGCGGCGGCCCCCCCAGCGTCGCAGCCCTACGAAAGCTCCTGGTGGTGTGTTAAGACATGTTTCCAGCTTGGATTCGTCCAGGATGAGGGAGTACCTACCACAGTTGGGAGAAGAAGTGTATGCTGAACTCTTGAGGCAGAGTAGAACTCCATAGTGAGGAGTTGACTTCAAACAGTGTAGGGGAGCTACACGTTTCTTTATGGAATCAGTGGAGACCCGTCACTGATGTTGGAGTAGGACTTGGTTGTGCAGCAGATTGGGAGAACTGCTGAAGTGCTTTCCTGAGATTTTGGAGGACCTTGAGATATACATTGGTAGTGAGCCTCTAGTAGCAGAACAGAGGTTCATAGTGGACACATGACTGTATAAGGAGAGTGATTGAATGGTTATTGGCGAGTAAGACGCAGTGTAAGGTGAGAGATTGATTTCTTCTTTTGTTGGGGATACTTATGTAGACGTTTCTGGTGTTTCAGCCCCAAGCTGAGTTTCATATACCTTTAGGGCTGAGGATATAGTATTGTTGTGACACGCCAGGATATGATATTGGAGTGCTACTGGGTTGTAGCAGTTTAGAGTGTTGTATAGTCATATTGCTTATATGTTTTCATTATGTACATATATTTATGTATTAAATGTTTTATATGTTAGCTGGCATTTGCTCTTGTCCTGGTGAGGTTTAATTCACAAAAGGGGGATTTAGGAGATCATTCCAAACAAGGAGAGAGTGGGGGAGTCACAGCGGCTCGAGTAGGGTGTGTACACAAGTCAACGAGGCCAGTCTTGGAGCCTCACCCCTAAATATGTGATGCTGAACCCCTCTCCAAGATCATGAAGCATACAGGGTGGTCTCCTAGGTATATTACAAGTACTCCAGTGTCCATTACTGGTCGACCGACGGTAGCGGGAGTGTGGCTGCCGAGATGATTGATTGATGAAGATTAAGCCACCCAAAAGGTGGCACGGGCATGAATAGCCCGTAAGTGGTTGCCCTTTTGAGCCATTACCAGTATCAAGAGCTGATACTGGAGATCTGTGGAGGCGCGACTGCACCCTGCGTGACGGGAGATGTCTCCCGGACCAAGTGGTGACCAGATGGTGGCTGCCGAGGTCGGCTGTTTGTTCCATCAGGGAGTAGGTGGGACGTTGTCCGCCTGTACGCAAGGAACAGTCTGGTGCAACAAGCAAAGCTCCCTCTGACGTTTAAGTCCCCCAACCCCCTCCCGATATTGCCTACCATTACTTGCGTTCCACTGCACGACTACCATTGCTTGCCTACCATTGGCTGTCCATCAGTGGCTACAGGGAGTCTTGCTCTTTATACTTCGACTATTACCTTGTTTATTTTGTGTGTACCTGTTGTTTTGGTTTACCTGTTGTGAGTACCTGTTGTGATGTACCTGTTGTGTGTACCTGTTGTTTTGGTTTACCTGTTGTGAGTACCTGTTGTGATGTACCTGTTGTGTGTACCTGTTGTTTTTGTTTACCTGTTGTGAGTACCTGTTGTGATGTACGTGTTGTTTTGGTTTACCTGTTGTAAGTACCTGTTGTGTGTACCTGTTGTTGTCTACCTGTTGTGTGTACCTGTTGTTGTCTACCTGCTTTGTGTACCTGTTGTGATGTACCTGTTGTGTGTACCAGTTGTTGTCTACCTGTTGTGTGTACCTGTTGGGCTTGTTGACTGTCTTGACGTTTGAGTTCTTTCTCGAATATCGCCTTAAACTTTGTAAGACTTGTAAGACCTTGTAAGACCTTGTAAGACCTTGTAAGAACTTGTAAGACCTTGTAAGAACTTGTAAGACCTTGTAAGACATGAAAGACCTTGTAAGACTTTGTAAGAACTTGTAAGACCTTGTAATACATGTAAGACCTTATAAGACCTTATAAGACCTTGTAAGTCTTGTGTCACTACCACCTGTGCGGGGTCTTGAGTATTTCATTGTGTTTGTAAGACTCGGTTTGCATTTCCTGCTTTTACTGGTGTGCTCGTTCTATTTTCTCTTAATTTACAGAAGCTCCCTGGTGACCACCTTGGCTATTCCCCCTCAGTATTTTGTATGTAGTGATCATATCCGCTCTTTTTCTCATTTACTCTGAAGATCTCAGATTGAGTTCCCGTAATCTCTCCTCATAATTTAATCCTGTTACTTCAGTTACTAGTCTTCTTGATTGCTTTTATTAGATGCGGATGTCATGCCGGTGCTGCGTATTCTAGTGCTGGCGTCACATAGGCTTCAGTGAGCCTTGAAAGATTATTTGGCTAAATTTTTAAATTACATTGTGATGTTCGTCTGTCTCATATCCTACCGATATTATAATGTGTACATGTCTGGTACGTGTACCAGACATGTTCTGTCTCTGGTACATGTACCAGACATGTACTGTCTCTGGTACATGTACCAGACATGTTCTGTCTCTGGTACATGTACCAGACATGTACTGTCTCTGGTACATGTACCAGACATGTTCTGTCTCTGGTACATGTACCAGACATGTTCTGTCTCTGGTACATGTACCAGACATGTTCTGTCTCTGGTACATGTACCAGACATGTTCTGTCTCTGGTACATGTACCAGACATGTTCTGTATATATGTCGCTGGTAAAGAATTGGAATTATATCCTACTGAGAGTTATGTTTGTCTTGTCTATTGCTGTCTCTGCCTCCCCCGTGTTTTATAGTCATTCTGGTCAGCAATTTCTTCCTCACAGGCATTGCCTAACACTTGTTAGTGTTCAATTTAAGAACTATTTGTCCGTGCAGACCTGAGACTTGTCCTGGCCGTCTTGCAACATTCAACAGTCCTGCGTCTGTTGCATAACTTTGCATCGTCTGCAGACAAAGATCACGCTGCTTGGTGATTGCAATTGTTGACCTCAAGCCTGGGAAAAGTGTTGCAAACACCATTATAGCTCAGGAGCGGTGTAAGTGATCACTTACATGTGAACACTCGCATACAAATCTGCTTTAAACCTGCAACCAGAACAAAGGCCAAGACTTTGTTTTGTAATAATGATCAACTGATCATAATAAAGTGACGATCACAAGCTCCAGGTAAAACATATTACTCAGGTCTTATCTGGTGGAGAATGAAGTCAATTATATTTCCTTAAGAGATTTAATAAAGCATTACCTCATAGGAAGAACACCTGGAGACCATCCACAGGAAGAACACCTGGAGACCATCCACAGGAAGAACACCTGGAGACCATCCACAGGAAGAACACCTGGAGACCATCCACAGGAAGAACACCCGGAGACCATCCACAGGAAGAACACCCGGAGACCATCCACAGGAAGAACACCTGGAGACCATCCACAGGAAGAACACCTGGAGACCATCCACAGGAAGAACACCTGGAGACCATCCACAGGAAGAACACCTGGAGACCATCCACAGGAAGAACACCTGGAGACCATCCACAGGAAGAACACCCGGAGACCATCCACAGGAAGAACACCCGGAGACCATCCACAGGAAGAACACCCGGAGACCATCCACAGGAAGAACACCTGGAGACCATCCACAGGAAGAACACCTGGAGACCATCCACAGGAAGAACACCTGGAGACCATCCACAGGAAGAACACCTGGAGACCATCCACAGGAAGAACACCTGGAGACCATCCACAGGAAGAACACCTGGAGACCATCCACAGGAAGAACACCTGGAGACCATCCACAGGAAGAACACCTGGAGACCATCCACAGGAAGAACACCTGGAGACCATCCACAGGAACACAAGTCTATAAGTTCCTCGACAGGTTGGCACAGTGCCACTAGAACGGCGCTCCTTCAATTGGCAATGTATATATGTATATGTATATATAAGTATTTCTTATGTTTCATAAGAAATATAAGAAATATTGAGAAAATTCGTGTTAGAATTATTTATCTTACTTTTTCGGTCATATTTAACAACATATGTTTACAAAAAAGACTAGTACCAAAATATACTAGTATATATGTATATCTATGTATGTATTAACACTTGTGTAACTAGGTTCACAAGATTGTCACTTGCTGAGCTAAAGGAACTATGGAGTTCAGCTCCTGGTCCCATTATGTGCCTCTGTAACCCTTTCCACCACCCCCCACGGGATGGGTATGGGGTGCATAATGACTAAACTAACCTCAATGGACGAAAAATGACGATAAAGGCCTAACGAGGAAGCTATTCAGCTAACATTGAAGACAAAAAAGTCTTAAAAAAAAAGCAGGAGAGCCCAAAAAACTATCGTAGAAATTTCAAGAAATACAAAATATTTCTTCACGTGCAAAATAAACATAAAAAATATTAACCGTATCTGACACTTGTTCAAGAAGATAGGAACATTGACTAACGGTGAGAGAGAACTGAGTGAGATATGAGGACACAGCATAACCATTGCATACAGTGAACCGTAAAACACACAGCCACACACAGCGTGGCTGTGTGTAAAAATACACAGCTCCAAGCAACAGCCTGTTGGACCAAGCTGTCACAAGTCAAGCCTGGCCTCAGGGCCGGGTTTGGGGAGTAGAAGAACTCCCAGAACCCCATCAAGCAGGTATCAAGCAGTCCACTGACTCTATCCTTACTACGCTACTCTATCCTTTTGAGATGTATTTTATTGTCTCAATAAACGTACTTGAACCCAAATCAAGTACCGTGCACGTGATCCCAACCAACCTCTCATTCTCATGTCACTCTCAACCTGATTGAACTTTGAAGCTTGCCCAAGCACTCCTACACAAACAACTAGAATTTTATATTCATCAAGAACTGTAAGAAAAAACTATGATAAGGTAGATATACAATATGTCTGTGCAGGAGGCAAGATCCAGCAACACCCCTTGCACGCTAAACAACACCTGCAATAGTCTGTGCAGGAGGCAAGATCCAGCAACACCCCTTGCACGCTAAACAACACCTGCAATAAACCCCGCTTGGTTAGGGCCAGCAAAGCAAAGCAACAAAATTATAGACCAATAGCATTAACATCATAAAAATATTTAAAAAAAGTGCTGAGGTGAAGATCACAACACACATGGAGCCTCACTATTCTCATAACCCTGTACAGGTATAACCTGAAGGGGGGGGGGGACCTTACCTGTAGTTGGCCTGTGACAATTGTTCTACTCTCCCTGGAGCAAGATTTGGCTTGGTGGTAACATGTTCCGTCAGGCTCTTGCTTACAGCACCACGCACCATTTTAAGCCGGCTGCTCCTGTTTCCATTTGTCCAGTTGTGTCCTGGATACCTCCAGGTGTCCGCTAGTATTTCTTATACTTGGTGGATGGAGTTCCTCTGATGTTAACAGTGTCCTCACGTTGGGGAGGGCTTGGCCCAGCCCTCCACCCGCCGCAGGAGGGCGGGGCCACACAGCCCTCCACCCGCCGCAGGAGGGCGGGGCCACACAGCCCTCCACCCGCCGCAGGAGGGCGGGGCCACACAGCCTTCCACCCGCCGCAGGAGGGCGAGGCCCCATAGCCCTCCACCCGCCGCAGGAGGGCGGGGCCATACAGCCTTCCACCCGCAGCAGGAGGGCGGGGCCACACAGCCCTCCACCCGCCGCAGGAGGGCGGGGCCACACAGCCTTCCACCCGCCGCAGGAGAGCGAGGCCACACAGCCCTCCACCCGCCGCAGGAGGGCGGGGCCATACAGCCCTCCACCCGCCGCAGGAGGGCGGGGCCATACAGCCCTCCACCCGCTGCAGGAGGACGGGGCCACACAGCCCTTCACCCGCCGCAGGAGGGCGGGGCCACACAGCCCTCCACCCGCCGCAGGAGGGTGGAGCCACACAGCCCTCCACCCGCCGCAGGAGGGCGGGGCCACACAGCCCTCCACCCGCCGCAGGAGGGCGGAGCCACACAGCCCTCCACCCGCCGCAGGAGGGCGGGGCCACACAGCCTTCCACCCGCCGCAGGAGAGCGAGGCCACACAGCCCTCCACCCGCCGCAGGAGGGCGGGGCCATACAGCCCTCCACCCGCCGCAGGAGGGCGGGGCCATACAGCCCTCCACCCGCTGCAGGAGGACGGGGCCACACAGCCCTTCACCCGCCGCAGGAGGGCGGGGCCACACAGCCCTCCACCCGCCGCAGGAGGGTGGAGCCACACAGCCCTCCACCCGCCGCAGGAGAGCGGAGCCACACAGCCCTCCACCCGCCGCAGGAGGGCGGAGCCACACAGCCCTCCACCCGCCGCAGGAGGGCGGAGCCACACAGCCCTCCACCCGCCGCAGGAGGGCGGAGCCACACAGCCCTCCACCCGCCGCAGGAGGGCGGAGCCACACAGCCCTCCACCCGCCGCAGGAGGGCGGAGCCACACAGCCCTCCACCCGCCGCAGGAGGGCGGAGCCACACAGCCCTCCACCCGCCGCAGGAGAGCGGAGCCACACAGCCCTCCACCCGCCGCAGGAGGGCGGAGCCACACAGCCCTCCACCCGCCGCAGAAGGGCGGAGCCACACAGCCCTCCACCCGCCGCAGGAGGGCGGAGCCACACAGCCTTCCACCCGCCGCAGGAGGGCGGAGCCACACAGCCCTCCACCCGCCGCAGGAGGGCGGAGCCACACAGCCCACCACCCGCCGCAGGAGGGCGGAGCCACACAGCCCTCCACCCGCCGCAGGAGGGCTGGGCCATACAGCCCTCCACCCGCTGCAGGAGGGCGGGGACTCACAGCCCTCCACCCGCCGCAGGAGGGCGGGGCCACACAGCCCTCCACCCGCCGCAGGAGGGCGGAGCCACACAGCCCTCCACCCGCCGCAGGAGGGCGGGGCCTAAGCAGGGAGATCGAAGAAATAGAACAAACGTTGAAGCGATCATATGAGTCTAAGGAAATGGAATTGGAACAGAGAGCTATACAAGAGATTAGGAAAAATCCGAAATATTTTTTCACATACGCAAAATCAAAATCCAAAACCTCGACCAGTATTGAACCGTTAATTACAAATGAAGGTACGTACACAGAGGACAACAAAGAGATTAGTGAAATTCTAAGAAGCCAGTATGAGGCTATGCTTAGCACACCAATAAACAACATGAAAGTTGATGACCCAGACAGCTTCTTTATGAATGACATTCAAGCTGCAGATAATATAACGGATATTACCACAAACTCGGAAGACTTTGAAAGAGAAATTGACAATATGCCCATGCACTCAGCTCATGGACTGACTCATGGAATTCAATATTCATAAAGAAATGTAAACGACCAGTAGCGAGAGCACTCAGCGTAATATGGAGAAAGAGCCTGGATACAGGGGAGATACCAGCAGCACTTAAATCTGCAGATATAGCTCCGTTGCACAAGGGGGGGGGGGGAGTAAAGCCTTGGCAAAAAATTATAGGCCAGTTGCACTAACATCACACATAATAAGTGTTTGAAAGAGTGATTAGGAATCAAATTTATATTTTTATGGAAAACAATGAATTGCACAATGCAGGACAACTTGGATTTAGAGCGGGAAGATTCTGTCTGTCACAGTTACTCAACCACTATGACAAAATCACAGAAACCCTAGAAGAAAAGCAAAATGCAGATGTTGTATACACAGACTTTGCAAAGGCGTTCGACAAATGTGACCATGGGGGGGGGATAGCTTACAAAATGAGGTCAATGGGAATAACTGGAAAAGTAGGACGCTGAATACTCAATTTCCTGTCGAACAGAACACAAAGAGTAACAGTCAATCAGATAAAATCGAGTCCGAGCGATGTTAAAAGCTCTGTACCTCAAGGTACAGTCCTTGCACCGCTACTGTTCCTTATTCTCATATCTGATATAGACAAAAATACACGTCACAAATTCGTGTCGTCCTTTGTAGATGACACAAAAATCAGCATGAAAATTACCTCTGCTGAAGACATTGAAAAACTATAAGCAGATGTCAACAAAGTTTTTGATTGGGCAGCAGAAAATATCATGATGTTTAACAGTGATAAATTTCAGGTACGGCAAAAATGAGGATCTGAAACATAATACAGGGTTCAAAACACAATCGAATCTTCCCATAGTAGAAAAACAGCATGTCAAGGATTTGGGAATAATGATGTCCGACGATCTAACGTTTAGGGAGCATAACCAAGCAAATATTGCGTCAGCCAGAAAAATGATCGGATGGATTACGAGAACTTTCAAATCCAGGGATCCCATCACAATGGTTGTACTCTTCAAGTCACTTGTGTTGTCCCGTCTCGAGTACTGCTCAGTACTCACTTCCCTATTCAGAGCAGGAGAGATTGCTGAAATAGAGGGAATACAGAGAACATATACGGCACACATAGACGAGATAAAACACCTAAATTATTGGGATCGTCTCAAAGCTCTCCAAGTGTACTCTCTTGAAAGGAGACGAGAGAGATACCAAATAATATACACATGGAAAATACTGGAGGGCCAGGTCCCAAATCTACACAGTAAAATAACAACGTACTGGAGTGAACGATATGGAAGAAAATGCAAGATTGAACCAGTGAAGAGCAGAGGTGCCATAGGCACAATCAGAGAGCACTGTAAAAAACATCAGAGGTCCGCGGTTGTTCAACGTCCTCCCAGCAACTATAAGAAATATTGCCGGAACAACCGTGGACATCTTCAAGAGAAAACTGGACTGTTTTCTAAAAGAAGTTCCGGATCAGCCGGGCTGTGGTGGGTATGTGGTCCTGCGGGCCGCTCCAAGCAACAGCCTGGTGGACCAAACTCTCATAAAACGAACCTGGCCTCGGGCCGGGCTTGGGGAGTAGAAGAACTCCCAGAACCCCATCAAGCAGGGGCCCCCACAGCCCTCCACCCGCCGCAGGAGGGCGGGGCCACACAGCCCTCCACCCGCCGCAGGAGGGCGGGGCCACACAGCCCTCCACCCGCCGCAGGAGGGCGGGGCCACACAGCCCTCCACCCGCCGCAGGAGGGCGGGCCCACACAGCCCTCCACCCGCCGCAGGAGGGCGGGGCCACACAGCCCTCCACCCTCCGCAGGAGGGCGGGGCCCACACAGCCCTCCACCCGCCACAGGAGGGCGGGGCAGGTCGGGACGGGGTCGGAGGCGGGGGGAGACAGATGGACGGGAGTGGTGGCGGGTAATGGACCATATGAGAGCGCCCTCCACCTTTTTTTATTTTTTAATGGTGTGTGTGTGTGTGTACTCGCCTAGTTGTACTTGCGGGGGTTGAGTTCTGGCTCTTTGCTCTCGTGTGCAGATACTTGAGCTTCTCGAGCTCTATCATATCTACATTTGAAACTGTGTATGGAGTCAGCCTCCACCACATCACTGCCTAGTGCATTCCATTTAATAACTACTCTGACGCTCAAAAAGTTCTTTCTAATGTTTCTGTGGCTCATTTGGGTACTCATCTTCCACCTGTGTCCCCTTGTGCGTGTACCACCCGTGTTAAATAATCCATCCTTGTCCACCCTGTCAATTCCCCTGAGAATTTTGTATGTGGTGATCATGTCTCATGCTTGATATCTGCTTGATGGGGTTCTGGGAGTTCTTCTACTCCCCCAAGTCCAGCCCGAGGCCAGGCTTGACTTGTGAGAGTTTGGTCCACCAGGCTGTTGCTTGGAGCGGCCCACATGCCATCATACAACAGCCCGGTTGGTCCTGCACTCCTTGACGAAAACTATCTAGTTTTCTCTTGAAGATGTCCCCGAGCTCTTCTGTCGTCCAGCGACGTGAGGTGCATTTCTCGCAGCCTTTCCTCGTAACTCATGCCTCTTAGTTCTGGGACAAGCCTGGTGGCATACCTCTGAACTTTTTACAGCTTCGTCTTGTGCTTGACAAGGTACGGGCTCCATGCTGGGGCCGCATACTCACTGATTGATCTTGCATATGTGGTATACAAGGTTTTGAATAATTCCTTATGGAGGTTCCTGAAAGCAGTTCTGATGTTACCCAGCCTCGCATATGCCGCTGATGTTATTATTTTGATGTGGGCTTCAGGAGACAGGTTTGGCGTGATATCAGCTCCTAGATCTTTCTCTCTGTCCGTTTCGTGAAGAACTTCATCGCCCATTCGGCATCTCGTGTCTGGCCTTCTATTTCCTCTACCTAGTTTCATTACCTTACATTTACTTGGGTTGAACTTTAGTAGCCATTTGTTGGACCATTCCTTCAGCTTGTCTAGGTCATCTTGTAGCCTTATACTGTCTTCCTCCTGTCTTAATCCTCCTCATAATTTTTGCATCATCAGCAAACACTGAGAGGAACGAGTCTATTCCTTCTGGGAGATCATTTACATATATCAGGAACAATATAGGTCCGAGGACTGATCCCTGTGGATCAGGGATTAGGTACTCCCTTATCGAGTGTAGTACCTTCCCTTTCACTCCCGCCTGCATCTCCAGCTTGTGCACTAGTCTCTTGTGTGATCCTGTGTTAAAGGCTTTCTGGCAATCCAATAATATGCAGTCTGCCCACCCCTCTCTTGCCTGATTGTTGTTGCCTGGTCATAGAATTCAGTTAATCCTATTAGGCAGGACCTGCCATCCCTGAACCCATGTTGATGCTGTATTACAAAGTTCTTTTTCTCCAGATGTTCCACTAGCTTTTTTTCGCACAATCTTCTCCATAATCTTGCATGGTATGCAGGTTAGGGACACTGGCCTGTAGTTCAGTGCCTCCTGCCTATCACCCTTCTTGTATATTGGGACTGCATTACCCGTCTTCCAAAATTTTGGCAGTTCACATGTTGCCGGTGACTTGTTATACACCAAGGAGAGTGGCAGGCACAGTGCTTCTGCTCCCTCCTTCAGTATCCATGGTGAGATTCCATCCGGGCCTATAGCATGTCACATCCAACTCTAGCTGATGCTTCCTCACTTGTGTGTGATGTGTGTGTGTGTGTGTGTGTGTGTGTGTGTGTGTGTGTGTGTGTGTGTGTGTACTCACCTAGTTGTGCTTGTGGGGGTTGAGCTTTGTCAATCTCTTTGTCAATCAACTGGCAAAGAGAAATATCTGACAATCAACAATCAGACCCAACAAGCGAAAAGGAATATTCAATCAATTCAATTTCAACAATAAGAGGATCGACTGGGAAAAAATAAATGTAAACCTTGCAACCATTCAATGGGAGACGGTCTTAAGCGACAAAACTCCCACACAGGGATTGGCTCAACTGACAGCTGAAGCTTACAAGGTCTGCTTGAAGCACGTGCCTGTGAGGAGGGGCAGAAAGAGGACCACTCTAGAAAAAGAACGCAGACGACTGTACAGAAGGAAAAAAATAACGGAAATGCTTAGGCAGACACGACTATCACAAGCAAGGAAAATAAAGCTAAACAGGGAGATCGAAGAAATAGAACAAACGTTGAAGCGATCATACGAGGCTGAGGAAATGGAATTGGAACAGAAAGCTATACAAGAGATAAAGAAAAATCCTAAATGATTTTTCACATATGCAAAATCAAAATTCAAAACCTCGACCAGTATTGGACCGTTAATTACAAATGAAGGTACATACACAGAGGACAACAAAGAGATTAGTGAAATTCTAAGAAGCCAGTATGAGGCTATGTTTAGCACACCAATAAACAACATGAAAGTTGATGACCCAGACAGCTTCTTTATGAATGACATTCAAGCTGCAGATAATATAACGGATATTACCACAAACTCGGAAGACTTTGAAAGAGAAATTGACAATATGCCCATGCACTCAGCTCCTGGGCCCGACTTATGGAGTTCAATATTCATAAAGAAATGTAAAGTACCAGTAGCGCGATAAGGCAAAATATTATAGGCCAGTTGCACTAACATCACACATAATAAAAGTTTTTGAAAGAGTGATTAGGAATCAAATTTCTAGTTTTATGGAAAATAATGAGTTACACAACCCAGGACAACATTGATTCAGAGCGGGAAGATCATGTCTGTCACAGTTACTCAACCATTATGACAAAATCACTGAAGCTCTAGAAGAAAAGCAAAATGCAGATTTAGTATACATAGACTTTGCAAAGGCGTTCGACAAATGTGATCATGGAGTGATTGCACACAAAATTAGGTCAATGGGTATAACTGGTAAAGTAGGACGCTGGACACTCAATTTCCTGTCGAACAGAACATAAAGAGTAACAGTCAATCAAATCAAATCAAGTCCAAGCGCCTCTGTACCTCAAGGTACAGTCCTTGCACCACTTCTGTTCCTTATTCTCATATCAGATATAGATAAAAATACGAGTCACAGCTTCGTGTCATCCTTTGCAGATGACACAAAAATCAGCATGAAAATTACCTCGGCTGAAGACATGGAAAAATTACATGCAGATATCAACAAAGTTTTCGATTGGGCAGCAGAAAATAACATGATGTTTAAATGCGATAAATACCAGATGCTCAGGTACGGCAAAAATGAGGACCAGAAACATAATACAGGGTTCAAAATACAATCGAATCTGCCCATAATAGGTAAACAGTATGTCAAGTATTTGGGAATAATGATGTCCGACGATCTAACGTTTAGGGAGCATAACCAAGCAAATATTGCGTCAGCCAGAAAAATGATTGGATGGATTACGAGAACTTTCAAATCCAGGGATCCCATCACAATGGTTGTACTCTTCAAGTCACTTGTGTTGTCCCGTCTCGAGTACTGCTCAGTACTCACTTCCCCCTTCAGAGCAGGAGAGATTGCTGAAATAGAGGGAATACAGAGAACATACACGGCTCGTATAGACGCGATAAAGCACCTAAATTATTGGGATCGTCTCAAAGCCCTCCAAATGTACTTACTAGAAAGGAGACGAGAGAGATACCAAATAATATACACATGGAAAATACTTGAAGGCCAGGTCCCTAATCTATACAGTAAAATAACAACGTACTGGAGTGAACGATATGGAAGAAAATGCAGAATAGAACCAATGAAGAGCAGGGGTGCCATAGGCACAATCAGAGAACACTGTATAAACATCAGAGGTCCGCGGCTGTTCAACGTCCTCCCAGCGACTATAAGAAATTTTGCTGGAACAACCGTGGACATCTTCAAGAGAAAACTAGACTGTGGGTATGTGGGCCTGCGGGCCGCTCCAAGCAACAGCCTGGTGGACCAAACTCTCACAAGTCAAGCCTGGCCTCGGGCCGGGCTTGGGGAGTAGAACTCCCAGAACCACACCAACCAGGTATCAACCAGGTATAACTGGTGTACAGGTTCCTGAGCCTACTGGCCTCAATCATATTTACATTTGAAACTGTGTATGGAGTCAGCCTCCACCACGTCACTGCCTAATGCATTCCACCTGTTAACTACTCTGACACTGAAAAAAAATTTCTAATGTCTCTGTGGCTTATTTGGGTGCTATGTTTCCACCTGTGTCCCCCTTGTTCGTTTTCTACCCGTGCTGAAGAGTTTGTCTTTTTCCACCCTTGTCAATTCCCCTGAGAATTTTTTAGGTGGTTGTCATGTCTCCCCTTACTCTTCTGTGTGTGTGTGTGTGTGTGTGTGTGTGTGTGTGTGTGTGTTAGTTTCATGTACACATACATACATATTCACCT
>NC_091192.1:19200327-19287827 GCF_040958095.1 Procambarus clarkii | reverse complement strand
GCCAGCTTGGTATTTGACGCTACTGGAAGGGGGCGCCAGGCGCCAGCTTGGTATTAGACGCTACTGGAAGGGGGCGCCAGGCGCCAGCTTGGTATTAGACGCTACTGGAAGGGGGCTCCAGGCGCCAGCTTGGTATTAGACGCTACTGGAAGGGGGCGCCAGGCGCCAGCTTGGTATTAGACGCTACTGGAAGGGGGCGCCAGGCGCCAGCTTGGTATTAGACGCTACTGGAAGGGGGCACCAGGCGCCAGCTTGGTATTTGACGCTACTGGAAGGAGGCTCCAGGCGCCAGCTTGGTATTAGACGCTACTGGAAGGGGGCTCCAGGCGCCAGCTTGGTATTGACGCTACTGGAAGGGGGCGCCAGCTTGGTATTGACGCTACTGGAAGGGGGCGCCAGGCGCCAGCTTGGTATTAGACGCTACTGGAAGGGGGCGCCAGGCGCCAGCTTGGTATTAGACGCTACTGGAAGGGGGCGCCAGGCGCCAGCTTGGTATTAGACGCTACTGGAAGGGGGCGCCAGGCGCCAGCTTGGTATTAGACGCTACTGGAAGGGGGCGCCAGGCGCCAGCTTGGTATTAGACGCTACTGGAAGGGGGCGCCAGGCGCCAGCTTGGTATTAGACGCTACTGGAAGGAGGCGCCAGGCGCCAGCTTGGTATTGACGCTACTGGAAGGGGGCGCCAGGCGCCAGCTTGGTATTAGACGTTACTGGAAGGGGGCGCCAGGCGCCAGCTTGGTATTAGACGCTACTGGAAGGAGGCGCCAGCTTGGTATTGACGCTACTGGAAGGGGGCGCCAGGCGCCAGCTTGGTATTAGACGCTACTGGAAGGGGGCACCAGGCGCCAGCTTGGTATTTGACGCTACTGGAAGGGGGCGCCAGGCGCCAGCTTGGTATTAGACGCTACTGGAAGGGGGCGCCAGGCGCCAGCTTGGTATTAGACGCTACTGGAAGGAGGCGCCAGGCGCCAGCTTGGTATTGACGCTACTGGAAGGGGGCGCCAGGCGCCAGCTTGGTATTAGACGCTACTGGAAGGGGGCACCAGGCGCCAGCTTGGTATTTGACGCTACTGGAAGGGGGCTCCAGGCGCCAGCTTGGTATTGACGCTACTGGAAGGGGGCGCCAGGCGCCAGCTTGGTATTAGACGCTACTGGAAGGGGGCGCCAGGCGCCAGCTTGGTATTAGACGCTACTGGAAGGGGGCGCCAGGCGCCAGCTTGGTATTAGACGCTACTGGAAGGGGGCGCCAGGCGCCAGCTTGGTATTAGACGCTACTGGAAGGGGGCGCCAGGCGCCAGCTTGGTATTAGACGCTACTGGAAGGGGGCGCCAGGCGCCAGCTTGGTATTAGACGCTACTGGAAGGGGGCGCCAGGCGCCAGCTTGGTATTAGACGCTACTGGAAGGGGGCGCCAGGCGCCAGCTTGGTATTAGACGCTACTGGAAGGGGGCGCCAGGCGCCAGCTTGGTATTAGACGCTACTGGAAGGGGGCGCCAGGCGCCAGCTTGGTGTTAGACGCTACTGGAAGGGGGCGCCAGGCGCCAGCTTGGTATTAGACGCTACTGGAAGGAGGCTTCCCAACACTCTGAAGAAAAATTGTTCTACTTAAACAAAATAGTTGAAGGTATATATTATAGCAAGATATGTTTGCTTCTTCGTTGATGACAATGGTAGTAATATATTCACTGTTTCTTGTTGGTTGAGCTTGCTGAACAGTCCTTAGTTGAGCACTGGCTTGTACTGAAGCCTCGCCCTTACATATTGACTGGGAGCCAACTAACTTTTAAAACAAACGCCGCTCAGTGAGCTCTGATTGGCTATTACAAGGAATTTCAAAATGTCTGTTTAATATTCAGGCGGACATTTGGCCGTCTATGGCAGGTTTCAGAGAATGATTCCACTTGAACACACAGTTGTTGGCGAGTGTCTTGGGTGCATCATCAATGGGCTGCAAAGATTATTTGTGTATTTATAAGAATCTGAAGATTGGTTTTTACCCCTGCAGAGTTGATGCTTGTGAGAGCCTTAGAGGTTAAGGCTCCTTTGTTTGATGAGTGGTTGCACAAGTGCATCCAACCTCATCAACATGCAACATTTCTGTCAATAACTTGCCTACATTCCGTCATGCCAAGCATCATGCACACCCACCACCAACAAGGGTCGTGACATTTGCTCTACCACAAGCAGTTACAATTGAAACAGTTACTGCATCAGAAGGCTAAGGTCTCAGGAGTACTGTGTCTGCACTGTTGGCTCTGTCCAGTCGTCAACAGACCGCACTGCAGCAGCCTGTAGGTTTCATAAAAATACTTGTACTCAGATCATCAGTGTCAGGTTAGGCAACTGGCTGAACTCTTGCACTAATATAACTAGTTGCACTACAACTAGCTACCAGTACATTATAAGACACAGGAGCCGGAGGAGACGCATGCCTTCTCCAGCTTTTGTTTTGTTATGCCACAGACGTGGCCTATCATTTACAACAATAACCAGCATAAATACATGTTTTTCTGTCCTCCATGGCCAGGGTTAGAGTTAGTAGGGATCATATAGGAAGCTTTGTTTGAATTATGCGTCTCCAACATCAGCGACGGAGTTTAAGCGTCCCCCAACATCAGTGACGGAGTTTAAGCGTCCCCCAACATCAGCGACGGAGTTTAAGCGTCCCCCAACATCAGTGACGGAGTTTAAGCGTCCCCCAACATCAGTGACGGAGTTTAAGCGTCCCCCAACATCAGTGACGGAGTTTAAGCGTCCCCCAACATCAGTGACGGAGTTTAAGCGTCCCCCAACATCAGTGACGGAGTTTAAGCGTCCCCCAACATCAGTGACGGAGTTTAAGCGTCCCCCAAAATCAGTGACGGAGTTTAAGCGTCCCCCAACATCAGCGACGGAGTTTAAGCGTCCCCCAACATCAGTGACGGAGTTTAAGCGTCCCCCAACATCAGCGACGGAGTTTAAGCGTCCCCCAACATCAGCGACGGAGTTTAAGCGTCCCCCAACATCAGCGACGGAGTTTAAGCGTCCCCCAACATCAGCGACAGAGTTTAAGCGTCCCCCAACATCAGCGACGGAGTTTAAGCGTCCCCCAACATCAGCGACAGAGTTTAAGCGTCCCCCAACATCAGCGACGGAGTTTAAGCGTCCCCCAACATCAGTGACGGAGTTTAAGCGTCCCCCAACATCAGTGACGGAGTTTAAGCGTCCCCCAACATCAGTGACGGAGTTTAAGCGTCCCACAACATCAGCGACGGAGTTTAAGCGTCCCCCAACATCAGCGACGGAGTTTAAGCGTCCCCCAACATCAGCGACGGAGTTTAAGCGTCCCCCAACATCAGCGACGGAGTTTAAGCGTCCCCCAACATCAGCGACGGAGTTTAAGCGTCCCCCAACATCAGCGACAGAGTTTAAGCGTCCCCCAACATCAGCGACGGAGTTTAAGTGTCCCCCAACATCAGCGACGGAGTTTAAGCGTCCCCCAACATCAGTGACGGAGTTTAAGCGTCCCCCAACATCAGTGATGGAGTTTAAGCGTCCCCCAACATCAGTGACGGAGTTTAAGTGTCCCCCAACATCAGTGACGGAGTTTAAGCGTCCCCCAACATCAGTGACGGAGTTTAACAGTAACTTGAGAAGAGCGAAGACCAGCTCAGTTTGACCCAGCTACCTAGCCTCTTTGCGGGGGTCACTATTCTAACTTTCCTGAGGTTCAAGTTCTTTAAGGATGTGTTTGGAGAAAGCTTACACGACGTCGTCCAGGCCACTCCACTTGGTGATGGCCAGGAATCACTGAGCATTAACGATTCCAGTTACATCTTTCAACCATCTTCTTGAGTTATCTTGAGATGATTTCGGGGCTTTAGTGTCCCCGCGGCCCGGTCCTCGACCAGGCCTCCACCCCCAGGAAGCAGCCCGTGACAGCTGACTAACTCCCAGGTACCTGTTTACTGCTAGGTAACAGGGGCATTCAAGGTGAAAGAAACTTTGCCCATTTGTTTCTGCCTCGTGCGGGAATCGAACCCGCGCCACAGAATTACGAGTCCTGCGCGCTATCCACCAGGCTACGAGGCCCCGCATCCACCATCATGGCGGCTTTGTTTTATTTTAAGGGTTTAAGCGCCGAAGCCGAGATTGTTTATAACAATAGTTACAGTGGATTGTGAAGTTTTGAAACTCATAAATGGTTTAATAGATGTGAATAAAGCCGCACTGATTGTTGAAAGATATACAGGTTTCGTAAGAAGCTGCATTAAATACTTGACACCCCATCACCGCTTCTCATACTTCAGTGGCAGCCCTAATCCATTAGCAGGTCTGCCTCATGTGCAAATATAACTAATAATTCAAGTAAGTTGATTGAGATAATGGAAAAACATCCCAAAAAGGCTTCAGTAGCTTAGGCTCCTTCTGCCCTCCTGATGTATAATCACCCGCCAGCCCCCTGTTGTCCAGTCCAGACATGACTCTACATCAGTGGGCGAACCGTCTCCAGTATAATGAGGTGAAGCCGTCCGGAGTATAAGCAGGTGAAGCCGTCCGGAGTATAAGCAGGTGAAGCCGTCCGGAATATAAGCAGGTGAAGCCGTCCGGAGTATAAGCAGGTGAAGCCGTCCGGAGTATAAGCAGGTGAAGCCGTCCGGAGTATAAGCAGGTGAAGCCGTCCGGAATATAAGCAGGTGAAGCCGTCCGGAGTATAAGCAGGTGAAGCCGTCCGGAGTATAAGCAGGTGAAGCCGTCCGGAATATAAGCAGGTGAAGCCGTCCGGAGTATAAGCAGGTGAAGCCGTCCGGAGTATAAGCAGGTGAAGCCGTCCGGAATATAAGCAGGTGTCTAGCATTATACCCCGCCTATCGTGCCCAGGGCGCCGATATATCCTCCCGGTATAATTATGACGGAGGACCTTATAAAAGGACCTTCTTGATATAGGACAACGCGGCACTCGTTTTAAGATTATATTCCCCCACACGGGTTCGGACAGTTGCACGTGTGGTGGGGTAATGGTCTCTCCTGCCGGGTCCTGCAGGTGTCAGGCAGGGGCCGTTTAGGAATGATGTGAGGGGCAGTTTAGGGATGATGTGAGGGGCAGGGGGACTAGGTTTAGGGATCATGGGAGAGGAATGAGTGTATGGATGCTGGTATAAGATCACCAACAGGTATAATTGGTGTTTTTAAATGATTGTGAGACGGTGGATTCTGAACAAGTCGATACTGAGTGACTTGTTCATAGGCAATTGGATGTTAGTGGATGAAGTTTGATGAAGCCATTAACGAAGCCCGTACATATTTTCCTAATCATCGCGGCTTTGAATACATGTATTAAACAGTTTATAAACTTCACAAACCAATGTGATTATTGTTAAAAACAACCTCGTAGTGCTGTGGAGCTCATATAAATTGTTTACTAAATGTCAACAAAGCTGCCATGATTGAGGAAAGATGTACAGGTTTCGCAACTGGACACGTAAATGCTTTGTAAATGCTGCCCCAGAGCGGGACAGGAGCTGCGGTGTCACACCATGTCTCACTCCCCGGGGGCCTGAGACGTGGGCCCTTCAGTCGGTGAAGACTGGTGGATTAGGGAGTCGGTGAAGACTGGTGGATTAGGGAGTCGGTGAAGACTGGTGGATTAGGGAGTCGGTGAAGACTGGTGGATTAGGGAGTCGGTGAAGACTGGTGAATTAGGGAGTCGGTGAAGGCTGGTGGATTAGGGAGTCGGTGAAGACTGGTGGATTAGGGAGTCGATGAAGACTGGTGGATTAGGGAGTCGGTGAAGACTGGTGGATTAGGGAGTCGGTGAAGACTGATGGATTAGGGAGGCGGTGAAGACTGGTGGATTAGGGAGTCGGTGAAGACTGGTGGATTAGGGAGTTGGTGAAGACTGGTGGATTAGGAAGTCGGTGAAGACTGGTGGATTAGGGAGTCGGTGAAGACTGACTCCCACTCAGTATAGTGTGGAGGAAGAGCTTGGGCACAGGGGAGATACCAGATGCGCTGAAAGCAGCAGACATTGCCCTTCTACACAAGGGAGGGAGCAAAGCATTGGCGAAGAATTATAGACCAGTTGCACTAACGCCCCACATAATAAAAGTATTTGAGAGAGTGATCAGCAGTCAGGTCACTAGTTTCGTGGAGACCAATGACCTCCACAATCCAGGCCAACATGGATTTAGAGCAGGAAGATCATGCCTCTCACAGCTACTTGACCATTACGACAAAATCACTGAGGCACTAGAAGAAAACCAGAATGCAGATGTTGTATACACAGACTATGCAAAGGCATTTGACAAAGGTGACCATGGAGTGATAGCACACAAAATGATGTCAATGGGTATAACTGGTAAAGTAGAACGCTGGATACTCAATTTCCTGTCGAGCAGAACACAAAGAGTAACAGTCAATCAAATAAAATCGAGTCCAAGCGCAGTTAAAAGCTCTGTACCTCAAGGTACAGTCCTTGCACCACTGCTGTTCCTTATTCTCATATCAGATATAGACAAAAATACAAGTCACAGCTTCGTGTCATCCTTTGTCGATACGTTATCTTGAGGTTATCTTGAGATGATTTCGGGGATTTTCAGTGTCCCCGCGGCCCGGTCCTCGACCAGGCCTCCACCCCCAGGAAGCAGCCCGTGACAGCTGACTAACACCCAGGTACCTATTTTACTGCTAGGTAACAGGGGCATAGGGTGAAAGAAACTCTGCCCATTGTTTCTCTCCGGCGCCTGGGATCGAAGCCAGGACCACAGGATCACAAGTCCAGCGTGCTGTCCGCTCGGCCGACCGGCTTCCGGCTAACTACAAGCAGATATTAACAAAGTTTTCGATTGGGCAGCAGAAAATAACATGATGTTTAACAGTAATAAATTCCAGGTACTCAGGTACGGCAAAAATGAGGATCTGAAACATAATACAGGGTACAAAACGCAATCGAATCTTCCCATAGTAGAAAAACAGCATGTCAAGGATTTGGGAATAATGATGTCCGACGACCTAACGTTTAGGGAGCATAACCAAACAAATATCGCGTCAGCCAGAAAAATGATCGGATGGATTACGAGAACTTTCAAATCCAGGGATCCCATCACAATGGTTGTACTCTTCAAGTCACTTGTGTTGTCCCGTCTTGAGTACTGCTCAGTACTCACTTCCCCCTTCAGAGCAGGAGAGATTGCTGAAATAAAGGGAATGCAGAGAACATATACGGCTCGCATAGACGAGATAAAACACCTAAATTATTGGGATCATCTCAAAGCTCTCCAAATGTACTCACTAGAAAAGAGACGAGAGAGATACCAAATAATATACACATGGAAAACACTGGAGGGCCAGGTCCCAAATCTACATAATAAAATAACAACGTACTGGAGTGAACGATATGGAAGAAATTGCAGAATAGAACCAGTGAAGAGCAGAGGTGCCATAGGCACAATCAGAGAACACTGTATAAACATCAGAGGTCCACGGTTGTTCAACGTCCTACCAGCGACTATCAAAAATATTGCCGGAACAACCGTGGACATCTTCAAGAGAAAACTAGACTGTTTTCTCCAAGGAGTGCCGGACCAACCTATCTTTGATGGATATGTGGGCCTGCGGGCCTCTCCAAGCAACAGCCTGGTAGACCAAACTCTCACAAGTCAAGCCTCGCCTCGGGCCGGGCTTGGGGAGTAGAAGAACTCCCAGAACCCCATCAACCAGGTATCAAGCAGGACAGTGGAGTTCTGGATGGTGGGGAAGTGAGCAATGGTTGGGAGGATGAGGGGACGGGGGAGGGGGGAATGGTATGGAGGACTGAGAGACAATGGAAGGTTGCTGTGGCTCAGCCACGCACACGCGTTGCTGAGCCACAGCACCGCGTGGCCGGGTACAGCTATTTTTTTTTTCTTCTTTTTTTTTAGATATATACAAGAGTTGTTACATTCTTGTACAGCCACTAGTACGTGTAGCGTTTCAGGCAGGTCCGAAGAGAGACCTGTGTTAACCTGAGACCTGTTTAATTAGTGTTTAATAAAAATCCCGTCAAATGACAGTTCGGTAAAGCTCATTTTCTCTTGATTAATACCGTATATATTGTTAAGTTAGGAAGTACTAGATTTAGGCTGTATTGGATTGCGTTGGGTTCGCTAGGGTTTAAAACCCGTTGGGAATCCGTCTTGTGTGGGATGCGACTTGTACTCATGCACATTGTCACATACCCCATCATTGATGATTTATGAAGATTAATCAGATATGAATAGCCCGTAAAATATCCCCACCACTGCAGGCGATGAGTCACAATAACGTGGCTGAAGTGCAATCGACTTGAGAATGGTCCAGGACGGACCGAAACGTCGTCGTCCCTTCAATTTCTAGTGTGTGGTCTGGTCAACATGCCCACCACTGCCTCAGGGGCTTATAACACGCCGAGGACTGTGGTGCTAGTCCAGTGCTCTTGTTACTTCATTTGGAGTCATTTTGCGGCGAGGCTTCTCGAGCGTGGCGGCCACGCGCGCAACGCGACACTAATTCCATCACGCTTTTTAGCTCCAGCAGCATTTGTTGGGTGCAACTTGATTCTAATCTTGCTTGGGTTTTGTTGCTGCAGTGGTTTTGTGGGGCGTTTTTTAGTTTTGTTAATGTGGGTTTTAGGCTAGTATCTTGTTTTCTATGCTTAATAATATCTTGTTTTCTATACTTGCTAGTACCTTGTTTTCTATACTTGCTAGTACCTTGTTTTCTATACTTGCTAGTACCTTGTTTTCTATACTTGCTAGTACCTTGTTTTCTATACTTGCTAGTATCTTGTTTTCTATACTTGCTAGTACCTTGTTTTCTATACTTGCTAGTACCTTATTTTCTATACTTGCTAGTACCTTATTTTCTATACTTGCTAGTACCTTGTTTTCTATACTTGCTAGTACCTTGTTTTCTAGGCTTGTTAGTATCTTATTTTCTATACTTGCTAGTACCTTGTTTTCTAGGCTTGCTAGTACCTTGTTTTCTATACTTGCTAGTACCTTATTTTCTATACTTGCTAGTACCTTGTTTTCTATACTTGCTAGTACCTTATTTTCTATACTTGCTAGTACCTTGTTTTCTAGGCTTGTTAGTACCTTGTTTTCTATACTTGCTAGTACCTTGTTTTCTATACTTGCTAGTACCTTGTTTTCTATACTTGCTAGTACCTTGTTTTCTATACTTGCTAGTACCTTGTTTTCTATACTTGCTAGTACCTTGTTTTCTATACTTGCTAGTACCTTGTTTTCTATACTTGCTAGTACCTTATTTTCTATACTTGCTAGTACCTTGTTTTCTATACTTGCTAGTACCTTGTTTTCTATACTTGCTAGTACCTTATTTTCTATACTTGCTAGTACCTTGTTTTCTATACTTGCTAGTACCTTGTTTTCTATACTTGCTAGTACCTTATTTTCTATACTTGCTAGTACCTTGTTTTCTATACTTGCTAGTACCTTGTTTTCTATACTTGCTAGTACCTTGTTTTCTATACTTGCTAGTACCTTGTTTTCTATACTTGCTAGTACCTTGTTTTCTATACTTGCTAGTACCTTGTTTTCTATACTTGCTAGTACCTTGTTTTCTATACTTGCTAGTACCTTGTTTTCTATACTTGCTAGTACCTTGTTTTCTATACTTGCTAGTACCTTGTTTTCTATACTTGCTAGTACCTTGTTTTCTATACTTGCTAGTACCTTATTTTCTATACTTGCTAGTACCTTGTTTTCTATACTTGCTAGTACCTTATTTTCTATACTTGCTAGTACCTTGTTTTCTATACTTGCTAGTACCTTGTTTTCTATACTTGCTAGTACCTTATTTTCTATACTTGCTAGTACCTTGTTTTCTATACTTGCTAGTACCTTATTTTCTATACTTGCTAGTACCTTGTTTTCTATACTTGCTAGTACCTTGTTTTCTATACTTGCTAGTACCTTATTTTCTATACTTGCTAGTACCTTGTTTTCTATACTTGCTAGTACCTTATTTTCTATACTTGCTAGTACCTTGTTTTCTATACTTGCTAGTACCTTATTTTCTATACTTGCTAGTACCTTGTTTTCTATACTTGCTAGTACCTTATTTTCTATACTTGCTAGTACCTTATTTTCTATACTTGCTAGTACCTTATTTTCTATACTTGCTAGTACCTTGTTTTCTATACTTGCTAGTACCTTATTTTCTATACTTGCTAGTACCTTATTTTCTATACTTGCTAGTACCTTGTTTTCTATACTTGCTAGTACCTTGTTTTCTATACTTGCTAGTACCTTATTTTCTATACTTGCTAGTACCTTATTTTCTATACTTGCTAGTACCTTATTTTCTATACTTGCTAGTACCTTGTTTTCTAGGCTTGTTAGTACCTTATTTTCTATACTTGCTAGTACCTTATTTTCTATACTTGCTAGTACCTTGTTTTCTATACTTGCTAGTACCTTATTTTCTAGGCTTGTTAGTACCTTATTTTCTATACTTGCTAGTACCTTATTTTCTATACTTGCTAGTACCTTGTTTTCTATACTTGCTAGTACCTTGTTTTCTATACTTGCTAGTACCTTGTTTTCTATACTTGCTAGTACCTTATTTTCTATACTTGCTAGTACCTTGTTTTCTATACTTGCTAGTACCTTATTTTCTATACTTGCTAGTACCTTGTTTTCTATACTTGCTAGTACCTTGTTTTCTATACTTGCTAGTACCTTGTTTTCTATACTTGCTAGTACCTTGTTTTCTATACTTGCTAGTACCTTATTTTCTATACTTGCTAGTACCTTGTTTTCTATACTTGCTAGTACCTTATTTTCTATACTTGCTAGTACCTTGTTTTCTATACTTGCTAGTACCTTATTTTCTATACTTGCTAGTACCTTATTTTCTATACTTGCTAGTACCTTATTTTCTATACTTGCTAGTACCTTGTTTTCTATACTTGCTAGTACCTTATTTTCTATACTTGCTAGTACCTTATTTTCTATACTTGCTAGTACCTTGTTTTCTATACTTGCTAGTACCTTGTTTTCTATACTTGCTAGTACCTTGTTTTCTATACTTGCTAGTACCTTATTTTCTATACTTGCTAGTACCTTGTTTTCTATACTTGCTAGTACCTTATTTTCTATACTTGCTAGTACCTTGTTTTCTAGGCTTGTTAGTACCTTATTTTCTATACTTGCTAGTACCTTATTTTCTATACTTGCTAGTACCTTGTTTTCTATACTTGCTAGTACCTTATTTTCTAGGCTTGTTAGTACCTTATTTTCTATACTTGCTAGTACCTTATTTTCTATACTTGCTAGTACCTTGTTTTCTATACTTGCTAGTACCTTATTTTCTAGGCTTGTTAGTACCTTGTTTTCTATACTTGCTAGTACCTTGTTTTCTAGGCTTGTTAGTACCTTATTTTCTATACTTGCTAGTACCTTGTTTTCTAGGCTTGTTAGTATCTTATTTTCTATACTTGCTAGTACCTTGTTTTCTAGGCTTGTTAGTATCTTATTTTCTATACTTGCTAGTACCTTATTTTCTAGGCTTGTTAGTACCTTGTTTTCTAGGCTTGTTAGTACCTTGTTTTCTAGGCTTGTTAGTACCTTATTTTCTAGGCTTGTTAGTACCTTATTTTCTATACTTGCTAGTACCTTATTTTCTATACTTGCTAGTACCTTGTTTTCTATACTTGCTAGTACCTTGTTTTCTATACTTGCTAGTACCTTATTTTCTATACTTGCTAGTACCTTGTTTTCTATACTTGCTAGTACCTTATTTTCTATACTTGCTAGTACCTTGTTTTCTAGGCTTGTTAGTACCTTATTTTCTATACTTGCTAGTACCTTATTTTCTATACTTGCTAGTACCTTGTTTTCTATACTTGCTAGTACCTTATTTTCTAGGCTTGTTAGTACCTTATTTTCTATACTTGCTAGTACCTTATTTTCTATACTTGCTAGTACCTTGTTTTCTATACTTGCTAGTACCTTATTTTCTAGGCTTGTTAGTACCTTGTTTTCTATACTTGCTAGTACCTTGTTTTCTAGGCTTGTTAGTACCTTATTTTCTATACTTGCTAGTACCTTGTTTTCTAGGCTTGTTAGTATCTTATTTTCTATACTTGCTAGTACCTTGTTTTCTAGGCTTGTTAGTATCTTATTTTCTATACTTGCTAGTACCTTGTTTTCTAGGCTTGTTAGTACCTTGTTTTCTATACTTGCTAGTACCTTGTTTTCTAGGCTTGTTAGTACCTTATTTTCTAGGCTTGTTAGTACCTTATTTTCTAGGCTTGTTAGTACCTTATTTTCTAGGCTTGTTAGTACCTTGTTTTCTAGGCTTGTTAGTACCTTGTTTTCTAGGCTTGTTAGTACCTTATTTTCTAGGCTTGTTAGTATCTTATTTAATGCCTGATTATTCATATAAAACTTAAAATGACGGAATGTTGAATATGAATTACGAGGATCAAACTTAAAATGCCTGATTATTAATGATGCTGCTCCCATTCTTTATTTTAATTTGATGGCGTTGATGGTTCTAACTTTTAATTTGATTCTAAATTTATATAGTGTTTTAACTCTGTTTAATTAAGGTTAACCAGTCACTGCAATTTGTTCTGTTGAAGGTGTTTTATTAATTATTTGCATTTTACTAAAACAAAATTGGATATCTTAATTTGCTATGTTAATTTTGCCTCGGTCATAGTGTTTGTATTATAACATCACAATATCTAGGCATTTCTAGACGATTACTTCATTTATTGCAATTGTTGAAAGCGTTGTTGCGATGTCTAATGTGATGCTATAGGCCTTATTACATGGTATGTCCTAATACTGACTTAGAACGTTGCCATATCTATTTTGAGGCTGACTGATACTCTAAGGAAAATTTGATGTCTGCAATGTTGCAAAAGTCTAACATTATAATGACCTCTTATATTGCAAGGTTGAGTTTGATGTTTGGTGATCTTGCAATTGGATTTCACTTATAGTGAGCACAGAACATATGATAATGCCAACTTTTTTCTACCACATGAATATATGCTCAACAGAGTACATATATTGTTTTGTCATCTGCTGACAGGCTGGGAGATATCGTCCACTACATATAGTTTAGTGGAGTGTTGAGCACTCGACCACAGAAGTGATTAAAGCGCTTTTACAAACTCAAACTATAATCATATCTCTCATATTGCATAATAGTTGCATTTCAAAGTAAATCCTGGGTACATGTCCAATATTAATATTAAGTGTTCCAGCATTCAGATAATATTCAGCATAGCAAATATGCTGAATATTCAGATAATATTATTATTCAGAGTTCAGCATTACTCGACCCAGGGGGTTGGAGGTCAGCCACTATTCAGCCCGTCCTCCAAAAATGGGGTGGTAAATGTAAGGAGACAACAGCATGGAACAGTCTACTATATAATGTTCAATGAAATGTTTGTTTTCTCTTCCGCGAAGTTGACACCTGGTGTATTACACAGCCGAGTTCTTGCTGTATTAATTATATACACGTAGTGTCTGCTCAGGTCTTTGCGAATTTGTTGTCAGAAAGATTACGACACTTGCTATAGTATTCTCTTTATTACTGACATTAAAGCACCGATAGTCATTTTACTGCTTCAGGCTGTTTTTACAAACATGTCAACTGTATCATGCTTGATGGAGTGTGATTTAAAATCACACTCCATCGAGCATCTTATGTTTTTATGTTATGTATCAATTGCATAAGTTTAATTTTAGGAAGGACTTGGGTAAATACTGGTTCGGTAACAGGGTTGTTGAATTGTGGAACCAATTACCGCGTAACGTGGTTTAGGTGGGGTCCCTCGATTGTTTCAAACGTGGGTTGGACAAGTATATGAGTGGGATTGGGTGGTTATAAACAGGAGCTGCCTCGTATGGGCCAATAGGCCTTCTGCCGTTACCTATGTTCTTATGTTTCTAAATCATAATCTTTATAAAGCCCCTAATTACATGAACTGCCCTGGGTAGTGTTTGCTTTGATGATTTGTGGTATTATAAACCTGTCTGCGTGATGTAACCTGTTTCCTTGTTATGTTGCAAGACGTAACTTGTTGCAAGACGTAACTTGTTGCAAGACGTAACTTGTTGCAAGACGTAACTTGTTGCAAGACGTAACTTGTTGCAAGACGTAACTTGTTGCCTTGTTGCAAGACGTAACTTGTTGCCTTGTTGCAAGACGTAACTAGTTGCCTTGTTGCAAGACGTAACTAGTTGCCTTGTTGCAAGACGTAACTAGATGCCTTGTTACAAGACGTAACTTGTTGCCTTGTTCCAAGACGTAACTTGTTGCCTTGTTGCAAGACGTAACTTGTTACCTTGTTGCAAGACATAACTTGTTGCCTTGTTGCAAGACGTAACTTGTTGCCTTGTTGCAAGACGTAACTTGTTACCTTGTTGCAAGACGTGACTTGCTGCCTTGTTGCAAGACGTAACTTGTTGCCTTGTTGCAAGACGTAACTTGTTGCCTTGTTGCAAGACGTGACTTGTTATCTTGTTGCAAGACGTGACTTGTTGCCTTGTTGCAAGACGTAACTAGTTGCCTTGTTGCAAGACGTAACTAGTTGCCTTGTTGCAAGACGTAACTTGTTGCCTTGTTGCAAGACGTAACTTGTTGCCTTGTTGTAAGACGTAACTTGTTGCATTGTTGCAAGACGTAACTAGTTGCCTTGTTGCAAGACGTAACTAGTTGCCTTGTTGCAAGACGTAACTTGTTGCCTTGTTGCAATACGTAACTAGTTGCCTTGTTGCAAGACGTAACTTGTTGCCTTGTTGCAAGACGTAACTAGTTGCCTTGTTACAAGACGTAACTAGTTGCCTTGTTGTAAGACGTAACTAGTTGCCTTGTTGCAAGACGTAACTAGTTGCCTTGTTGCAAGACGTAACTTGTTGCCTTGTTGCAAGACGTAACTTGTTGCCTTGTTGCAAGACATAACTTGTTGCCTTGTTGCAAGACGTAACTTGTTGCCTTGTTGCAAGACATAACTTGTTGCCTTGTTGCAAGACGTAATTTGTTGCCTTGTTGCAAGACATAACTTGTTGCAAGAGATAACTTGTTGCCTTGTTGCAAGACGTTACTTGTTGCCTTGTTGCAAGACGTGACTTGTTGCATTGTTGCAAGACGTAACTTGTTGCCTTGTTGCAAGACATAACTTGTTGCAAGAGATAACTTGTTGCCTTGTTGCAAGACGTGACTTGTTGCCTTGTTGCAAGACGTGACTTGTTGCCTTGTTGCAAGACGTAACTTGTTGCCTTGTTGCAAGACATAACTTGTTGCAAGAGATAACTTGTTGCCTTGTTGCAAGACATAACTTGTTGCAAGAGATAACTTGTTGCCGTGTTGCAAGACATAACTTGTTGCCGTGTTGCAAGACATAACTTGTTGCCTTGTTGCAAGACGTAACTTGTTGCCTTGTTGCAAGACATAACTTGTTGCCGTGTTGCAAGACATAACTTGTTGCCTTGTTGCAAGACATAACTTGTTGCCGTGTTGCAAGACATAACTTGTTGCAAGAGATAACTTGTTGCCTTGTTGCAAGACATAACTTGTTGCAAGAGATAACTTGTTGCCGTGTTGCAAGACATAACTTGTTGCCGTGTTGCAAGACATAACTTGTTGCCGTGTTGCAAGACATAACTTGTTGCCTTGTTGCAAGAGATAACTTGTTGCCTTGTTGCAAGACATAACTTGTTGCCTTGTTGCAAGAGATAACTTGTTGCCTTGTTGCAAGACATAACTTGTTGCCTTGTTGCAAGACGTAACTTGTTGCCTTGTTGCAAGAGATAACTTGTTGCCTTGTTGCAAGACATAACTTGTTGCAAGAGATAACTTGTTGCCTTGTTGCAAGACATAACTTGTTGCAAGAGATAACTTGTTGCCGTGTTGCAAGACATAACTTGTTGCCGTGTTGCAAGACATAACTTGTTGCCTTGTTGCAAGACGTAACTTGTTGCCGTGTTGCAAGACGTAACTTGTTGCCTTGTTGCAAGAGATAACTTGTTGCCTTGTTGCCTTGTTGCAAGACATAACTTGTTGCAAGAGATAACTTGTTGCCGTGTTGCAAGACATAACTTGTTGCCTTGTTGCAAGAGATAACTTGTTGCCTTGTTGCAAGACGTAACTTGTTGCCTTGTTGCAAGAGATAACTTGTTGCCTTGTTGCAAGACGTAACTTGTTGCCTTGTTGCAAGACATAACTTGTTGCCGTGTTGCAAGACGTAACTTGTTGCCGTGTTGCAAGGCATAACTTGTTGCCTTGTTGCAAGAGATAACTTGTTGCCTTGTTGCAAGACATAACTTGTTGCAAGACGTAACTTGTTGCCTTGTTGCAAGACGTAACTTGTTGCCAGACGTAACTTGTTGCCAGACGTAACTTGTTGCCAGAGGTAACTAGATGCCTTGTGTTCCAGGTGGTGTTCGCGCTCAACCACACACTGTCGCAGCAAGAGATCCTGCGTGCTGGGGACAGTCACCTGGCCTACACCACCGACCACCTCATCACCCACTACAACTGTGGTGACCTGGACGCCGTCATCTTCTCCCAGGACACCACGCAGGTATACTCCTTATACCACACTGCTGCCGTATACTAGGCTGGTATACTCCTTATACCACGCTGCTGCCTTATACTAGGCTGGTATACTCCTTATACCACGCTGCTGCCTTATACTAGGCTGGTATACTTCTTATACCACGCTGCTGCCTTATACTAGGCTGGTATACTCCTTATACCACGCTGCTGCCTTATATTAGGCTGGTATACTCCTTATACCACGCTGCTGCCTTATACTAGGCTGGTATACTCCTTATACCACGCTGCTGCCTTATACTAGGCTGGTATACTCCTTATACCACGCTGCTGCCTTATACTAGGCTGGTATACTCCTTATACCACGCTGCTGCCTTATACTAGGCTGGTATACTTCTTATACCACGCTGCTGCCTTATACTAGGCTGGTATACTCCTTATACCACGCTGCTGCCTTATACTAGGCTGGTATACTTCTTATACCACGCTGCTGCCTTATACTAGGCTGGTATACTCCTTATACAACGCTGCTGCCTTATACTAGGCTGGTATACTCCTTATAACACGCTGCTGCCTTATACTAGGCTGGTATACTCCTTATACCACACTGCTGCCTTGTACTAGGCTGGTATACTCCTTATACCACACTGCTGCCTTATACTAGGCTGGTATACTTCTTATACCACGCTGCTGCCTTATACTAGGCTGGTATACTCCTTATACCACGCTGCTGCCTTATACTAGGCTGGTATACTTCTTATGCCACGCTGCTGCCTTATACTAGGCTGGTATACTTCTTATGCCACGCTGCTGCCTTATACTAGGCTGGTATACTCCTTATACCACGCTGCTGCCTTATACTAGGCTGGTATACTTCTTATGCCACGCTGCTGCCTTATACTAGGCTGGTATACTCCTTATACCACGCTGCTGCCTTATACTAGGGTGATGGGGCTGCTGGTATATGCGCCCTAAAATTAAATAAATACCCAATAAACTCGCTGAGTTGTATATTTTCTGCTCGACAAAATGCAAATGTATTGTACAGAGCGACACAAAAAAGGGGCAGTTAACAAACACTGATAACTGATTGGGTAATAATAAGCAAGAAGAACCGGCAACAAACAAGGTGATTCGAAGCCCTGTGTCTCAGACGTCGCCCGACTCCTTCACTATCATGGTAGGTAGGCTTCACCATCATGGTATGTAGGCTTCACCATCATGGTAGGTAGGCTTCACCATCATGGTAGGTAGGCTTCACTATCATGGTAGGTACGCTTCACCATCATGGTAGGTAGGCTTCACCATCATGGTAGCTACGCTTCACCATGGTAGGTAGGCTTCACTATCATGGTAGGTAGGCTTCACCATCATGGTAGGTAGGCTTCACCATCATGGTAGGCAGGCTTCACCATCATGGTAGCTACGCTTCACCATGGTAGGTAGGCTTCACTATCATGGTAGGTAGGCTTCACCATCATGGTAGCTACGCTTCACCATGGTAGGTAGGCTTCACTATCATGGTAGGTAGGCTTCACCATGGTAGGCAGGCTTCACCATCATGGTAGGCAGGCTTCACCATCATGGTAGGTAGGCTTCACCATCATGGTAGGTAGGCTTCATCATGGTAGGTAGGCTTCACCATCATGGTAGCTACGCTTCACCATGGTAGGTAGGCTTCACTATCATGGTAGGTAGGCTTCACCATGGTAGGCAGGCTTCACCATCATGGTAGGCAGGCTTAACCATCATGGTAGCTACGCTTCACCATGGTAGGCAGGCTTCACCATCATGGTAGGCAGGCTTCACCATCATGGTAGGTAGGCTTCACCATCATGGTAGGTAGGCTTCATCATGGTAGGTAGGCTTCACCATCATGGTAGCTACGCTTCACCATGGTAGGTAGGCTTCACTATCATGGTAGGTAGGCTTCACCATGGTAGGCAGGCTTCACCATCATGGTAGGCAGGCTTAACCATCATGGTAGCTACGCTTCACCATGGTAGGTAGGCTTCACCATCATGGTAGCTACGCTTCACCATGGTAGGTAGGCTTCACTATCATGGTAGGTAGGCTTCACCATCATGGTAGGCAGGCTTCACCGCCATGGTAGGCAGGCTTCACCGCCATGGTAGGCAGGCTTCACCGCCATGGTAGGTAGGCTTCACTATCATGGTAGGTAGGCTTCACCATCATGGTAGGCAGGCTTCACTATCATGGTAGGCTTCACCATCATGGTAGGCAGGCTTCGCCATCATGGTAGGTAGGCTTCACCATCATGGTAGGCAGGCTTCACTATCATGGTAGGTAGGCTTCACCATCATGGTAGGTAGGCTTCACTATCATGGTAGGTAGGCTTCACCATCATGGTAGGCAGGCTTCACCATCATGGTAGGTAGGCTTCACCATCATGATAGGTAGGCATCACCATCATGGTAGGCAGGCTTCACTATCATGGTAGGCAGGCTTCACCATCATGGTAGGCAGGCTTCACCATCATGATAGGTAGGCTTCAACATCATGGTAGGCAGGCTTCACCATCATGGTAGGCAGGCTTCACCATCATGGTAGGCAGGCTTCACCATCATGGTAGGCAGGCTTCACCATCATGATAGGTAGGCTTCACCATCATGATAGGTAGGCTTCACCATCATGGTAGGTAGGCTTCACCGTCATGGTAGGCAGGCTTCACCATCATGGTAGGCAGGCTTCATCATCATGGTAGGTAGGCTTCACCGTCATGGTAGGCAGGCTTCACCATCATGGTAGGTAGGCTTCACCATTATGGTAGGCAGGCTTCACTATCATGGTAGGTAGGCTTCACCATCATGGTAGGTAGGCTTCACTATCATGGTAGGTAGGCTTCACCATCATGGTAGGCAGGCTTCACCATCATGATAGGTAGGCTTCACCATCATGGTAGGCAGGCTTCACCATCATGGTAGGCAGGCTTCACCATCATGATAGGCAGGCTTCACCATCATGGTAGGTAGGCTTCACTATCATGGTAGGTAGGCTTCACCATCATGGTAGGTAGGCTTCACCATCATGGTAGGTAGGCTTCACCATCATGGTAGGTAGGCTTCACCATCATCGTAGGCAGACCACCATCATGGTAGGCAGGCTTCACCATCATGGTAGGCAGGCTTCACCATCATGGTAGGCAGGCTTCACTATCATGGTAGGCAGGCTTCACTATCATGGTAGGCAGACTTCACCGTCTTGGTAGGTAGACTTTACCATTATGGTAGGTAGGCTTCACCATTATGGTAGGTAGGCTTCACCATTATGGTAGGTAGGCTTCACCATCATGGTAGGCAGACTTCACCATCATGTTAGGTAGGCTTCACCATCATGGTAGGTAGGCTTCACCGTCATGGTAGGCAGACTTCACCATCATGGTAGGCAGACTTCACCATCATGGTAGGCAGACTTCACCATCATGTTAGGTAGGCTTATAAGTTGTATTGATTTTTGGTGTGTACCTTTTAGGTATAACTCCTGAGAGATTAAGAATTAATAAAATAAAGTTTTCTTATATTGTGCCCAGTAAAAGGATTGTGATATTGGGCATTGTAATGGGAACACTTGATAAAACTTATGGATGATTGTTCTAATATAAAAAACCAAAAGCAACACATCCATAATTGTTTATTCTGTAGCTGATTTTAAAAGTGTTAATTTAAATTGTGGGTGTATATGTCAGCGGGAATTTCACTTAAAGACTTGTAAAAAAAATATCCATGCTATCTATAAAGCAGAACGAACTTTAAATGAATAGTTACTCATACAATATTGTTTGATTTTGCCGCTCTAATGTGATTTTATGTTTTGAAAGGGTTCTCCCAATAATTAAAAGACACGAAATAATATATTCCCAAAAAATTTCGGTTGGCGCGGAAGAAAAAATTTTCCATTCATGATTAGGCGATTTTGGCGCGCGGGCTTAAAATGGTCGATTACAACTGGCCTCGTTATTCTCATTGTCCCCGTACACCCCCGCCTGCCTCTCCCCACACCCCTGTCTGTCTCTCCCCACACCCCCGCCTGCCTCTCCCCACACCCCCGCCTGCCTCTCCCCACACCCCCGCCTGCCTCTCCCCACACCCCCGACTGTCTCTCCCCACACCCCTGCCTGTCTCTCCCCACACCCCCGCCTGCCTCTCCCCACACCCCCGCCTGCCTCTCCCCACACCCCCGACTGTCTCTCCCCACACCCCCGACTGTCTCTCCCCACACCCCCGCCTGCCTCTCCCCACACCCCCGCCTGCCTCTCCCCACACCCCCGCCTGTCTCTCCCCACACCCCCGCCTGCCTCTCCCCACACCCATGTCTGTCTCTCCCCACACCCCCGCCTGCCTCTCCCCACACCCCCGCCTGCCTCTCCCCACACCCCCGCCTGCCTCTCCCCACACCCCTGTCTGTCTCTCCCCACACCCCCGCCTGCCTCTCCCCACACCCCCGCCTGCCTCTCCCCACACCCCCGCCTGCCTCTCCCCACACCCATGTCTGTCTCTCCCCACACCCCCGCCTGCCTCTCCCCACACCCCCGACTGCCTCTCCCCACACCCCCGCCTGCCTCTCCCCACTCCCATGTCTGTCTCTCCCCACACCCCCGCCTGCCTCTCCCCACACCCCTGTCTGTCTCTCCCCACACCCCCGCCTGCCTCTCCCCACACCCCCGCCTGTCTCTCCCCACACCCCCGCCTGCCTCTCCCCACACCCCCGCCTGTCTCTCCCCACACCCCCGCCTGCCTCTCCCCACACCCCCGCCTGCCTCTCCCCACACCCATGTCTGTCTCTCCCCACACCCCCGCCTGCCTCTCCCCACACCCCCGCCTGCCTCTCCCCACACCCCCGCCTGCCTCTCCCCACACCCCTGTCTGTCTCTCCCCACACCCCCGCCTGCCTCTCCCCACACCCATGTCTGTCTCTCCCCACACCCCCGCCTGCCTCTCCCCACACCCCCGCCTGCCTCTTCCCACACCCCCGCCTGCCTCTCCCCACACCCCTGTCTGTCTCTTCCCACACCCCCGCCTGCCTCTCCCCACACCCCCGACTGTCTCTCCCCACACCCCCGCCTGCCTCTCCCCACACCCCCGCCTGCCTCTCCCCACACCCCCGACTGTCTCTCCCCACACCCCTGCCTGTCTCTCCCCACACCCCCGCCTGCCTCTCCCCACACCCCTGCCTGTCTCTCCCCACACCCCCGCCTGCCTCTCCCCACACCCCCGCCTGCCTCTCCCCACACCCCCGACTGTCTCTCCCCACACCCCCGACTGTCTCTCCCCACACCCCCGCCTGCCTCTCCCCACACCCCCGCCTGCCTCTCCCCACACCCCCGCCTGCCTCTCCCCACACCCCCGCCTGCCTCTCCCCACACCCCCGCCTGCCTCTCCCCACACCCCCGACTGTCTCTCCCCACACCCCTGCCTGTCTCTCCCCACACCCCCGCCTGCCTCTCCCCACACCCCTGCCTGTCTCTCCCCACACCCCCGCCTGCCTCTCCCCACACCCCCGACTGTCTCTCCCCACACCCCTGCCTGTCTCTCCCCACACCCCCGCCTGCCTCTCCCCACACCCCCGCCTGTCTCTCCCCACACCCCCGCCTGCCTCTCCCCACACCCCCGCCTGCCTCTCCCCACACCCATGTCTGTCTCTCCCCACACCCCCGCCTGCCTCTCCCCACACCCCCGCCTGCCTCTCCCCACACCCCCGCCTGCCTCTCCCCACACCCCTGTCTGTCTCTCCCCACACCCCCGCCTGCCTCTCCCCACACCCATGTCTGTCTCTCCCCACACCCCCGCCTGCCTCTCCCCACACCCCCGCCTGCCTCTCCCCACACCCCCGCCTGCCTCTCCCCACACCCCCGCCTGCCTCTCCCCACACCCCTGTCTGTCTCTCCCCACACCCCCGCCTGCCTCTCCCCACACCCCCGACTGTCTCTCCCCACACCCCCGCCTGCCTCTCCCCACACCCCCGCCTGCCTCTCCCCACACCCCCGACTGTCTCTCCCCACACCCCTGCCTGTCTCTCCCCACACCCCCGCCTGCCTCTCCCCACACCCCCGCCTGCCTCTCCCCACACCCCCGACTGTCTCTCCCCACACCCCCGACTGTCTCTCCCCACACCCCCGCCTGCCTCTCCCCACACCCCCGCCTGCCTCTCCCCACACCCCCGCCTGCCTCTCCCCACACCCCCGCCTGCCTCTCCCCACACCCCCGCCTGCCTCTCCCCACACCCCCGCCTGCCTCTCCCCACACCCCCGCCTGCCTCTCCCCACACCCCCGACTGTCTCTCCCCACACCCCTGCCTGTCTCTCCCCACACCCCAGCCTGCCTCTCCCCACACCCCTGCCTGTCTCTCCCAACACCCCTACCTGCCTCTCCCCACACCCCTGCTTGTCTCTCCCCACACCCCCACCTGCCTCTCCCCACACCCCCGCCTGTCTCTCCCCACACCCCTGCCTGTCTCTCCCCACACCCCTGCCTACCTCTCCCCACACCCCTGTCTGTCTCTCCCCACACCCCTGCCTGCCTCTCCCCACACCCCTGCCTGCCTCTCCCCACACCCCTGCCTGCCTCTCCCCACACCCCTGCCTGTCTCTCCCCACACCCCCGCCTGCCTCTCCCCACACCCCCGCCTGTCTCTCCCCACACCCCCGCCTGCCTCTCCCCACACCCCCGCCTGCCTCTCCCCACACCCCCGACTGTCTCTCCCCACACCCCCGCCTGCCTCTCCCCACACCCCTGCCTGTCTCTCCCCACACCCCCGCCTGCCTCTCCCCACACCCCCGCCTGCCTCTCCCCACACCCCCGCCTGCCTCTCCCCACACCCCCGCCTGCCTCTCCCCACACCCCTGCCTGTCTCTCCCCACACCCCCGCCTGCCTCTCCCCACACCCCCGCCTGCCTCTCCCCACACCCCCGACTGCCTCTCCCCACACCCCCGCCTGCCTCTCCCCACTCCCATGTCTGTCTCTCCCCACACCCCCGCCTGCCTCTCCCCACACCCCCGCCTGCCTCTCCCCACACCCCCGCCTGCCTCTCCCCACACCCCCGCCTGTCTCTCCCCACACCCCCGCCTGCCTCTCCCCACACCCCCGCCTGCCTCTCCCCACACCCCTGCCTCCCTCTCCCCACAACCCTGCCTGTCTCTCCCCACACCCCCGCCTGCCTCTCCCCACACCCCCGCCTGCCTCTACCCACACCCAGGCTCTACATACTGCCTAATGTTGTTGCAGGTGTTGTATTAGCAGTTGTGTAAACAGTGACGGGTGTTGTTAAGTAATGGCTGCTATGGCGGGCGTGGTGGAGGCAGTAGAGTGAGGTGTAGAGGGAGGTGTAGAGGCAGTAGAGGGAGGTGTAGAGGGAGGTGTAGAGGCAGTAGAGGGTGCAGCACAGCTCACGTGTCACCGTCCAGCAGGTACCTCACCTGGGCAACGCCTCCCTGCCGCCGATGGAGGCCGCCACCGCCACCCACATCGACGAGTACTTCAGGGAGGAGCTCATCTACAGGAGGAACAAGCGCATGGGGCGGCGCGTGGTCGAGATCCTCACAGCCAACCCCGACCACAGCTTCTTCTTCGCCTTCGGTGCTGGTACGTCCTCCAGTTGTGTCCAGCAGGTGCTCCAGTTGTGTCCAGCAGGTGCTCCAGTAGTGTCCAGCAGGTGCTCCAGTAGTGTCCAGCAGGTGCTCCAGTAGTGTCCAGCAGGTGCTCCAGTAGTGTCCAGCAGGTGCTCCAGTTGTGTCCAGCAGGTGCTCCAGTTGTGTCCAGCAGGTGCTCCAGTAGTGTCCAGCAGGTGCTCCAGTAGTGTCCAGCAGGTGCTCCAGTAGTGTCCAGCAGGTGCTCCAGTAGTGTCCAGCAGGTGCTCCAGTTGTGTCCAGCAGGTGCTCCAGTTGTGTCCAGCAGGTGCTCCAGTAGTGTCCAGCAGGTGCTCCAGTAGTGTCCAGCAGGTGCTCCAGTAGTGTCCAGCAGGTGCTCCAGTAGTGTCCAGCAGGTGCTCCAGTTGTGTCCAGCAGGTGCTCCAGTTGTGTCCAGCAGGTGCTCCAGTAGTGTCCAGCAGGTGCTCCAGTTGTGTCCAGCAGGTGCTCCAGTTGTGTCCAGCAGGTGCTCCAGTTGTGTCCAGCAGGTGCTCCAGTTGTGTCCAGCAGGTGCTCCAGTTGTGTCCAGCAGGTGCTCCAGTTGTGTCCAGCAGGTGCTCCAGTAGTGTCCAGCAGGTGCTCCAGTAGTGTCCAGCAGGTGCTCCAGTAGTGTCCAGCAGGTGCTCCAGTAGTGTCCAGCAGGTGCTCCAGTAGTGTCCAGCAGGTGCTCCAGTAGTGTCCAGCAGGTGCTCCAGTAGTGTCCAGCAGGTGCTCCAGTAGTGTCCAGCAGGTGCTCCAGTAGTGTCCAGCAGGTGCTCCAGTTGTGTCCAGCAGGTGCTCCAGTTGTGTCCAGCAGGTGCTCCAGTAGTGTCCAGCAGGTGCTCCAGTAGTGTCCAGCAGGTGCTCCAGTAGTGTCCAGCAGGTGCTCCAGTTGTGTCCAGCAGGTGCTCCAGTTGTGTCCAGCAGGTGCTCCAGTTGTGTCCAGCAGGTGCTCCAGTTGTGTCCAGCAGGTGCTCCAGTAGTGTCCAGCAGGTGCTCCAGTAGTGTCCAGCAGGTGCTCCAGTAGTGTCCAGCAGGTGCTCCAGTAGTGTCCAGCAGGTGCTCCAGTAGTGTCCAGCAGGTGCTCCAGTAGTGTCCAGCAGGTGCTCCAGTAGTGTCCAGCAGGTCCTCCAGTTGTGTCCAGCAGGTACTCCAGCAGTGTCCAGCAGGTGCTCTAATAGTATGAGTAGACAGGGGAGTCAGGGAGAGAGCACCACCCATGATTTAACCCCCACCTCCACCCCTACCATTGGTATTAACTCACTGCGTCATTCTGATGTTGGACCTATTTCCTCCCTGGACCTTGTTCTCTCCTGAACCAATTTCTCTCATGGACCTATTTCCTCCCTTAATGTATTTCTCCCATGGGCGTCTTTCTCCTCCCCTGGCTGTGTATACCTGCACTCCCCCCCCCCCTCCCCCGCATCCTGGACAAACTCCCTCCTAAGACACATTGTCCCTGCAGTATAGGGAACATTCAGGACTTGTATGTAGTCTACTTTATTCATAACTATCACAATAAGGTCCTATGGAGAATACTCCCGGTGGAGGAAATGTCTATGACGGAAATTTTGTCCAGGGGGAGGGAATTGTCCAGGGGAGGGTTTTGTCCAGAGGGAAAAATGTCCTAGATACGTACGACTCGGCGAAGTACTTTTTAAGACATTTGTCAGCAAGTTGGATTCGAGTTTGAAGTGGGGCAGTAATGTCCTGGGTAGGAAGAGGTATAATGCCCATTATACAGCCATTGTGTAGGCTGTATAATGCCCTCCTTGGCCAGGTCGAGGACCGGGCCGCGGGGACGTTGAGCCCCGAAATCAATCGCAAGGTAAAGTAACCGCCTCCCGAGTGCCATGGGTGTTGGTGTATGCGCGCTTGGAATACATTCTTATTGTCACCCATAAGGACAGGCGAGGCTAGGCTTCTTAACCCTCACAGTGCGCCAAGTGCTGGCTAGAATTTCCACCTGTGCTCCAATCGTCATATGCAATTTTATTCCTCTTTATTAATCTGTCAAATATTTCTAGACATACGATCCGGTGCGTCATTTTTAAATAAGTGCGCCGTTTAGGGGTTAATATTATCCCAGGAAATCTCTGGAGAGTAGCTTCCGGTAATGAGGTACTGTAGTTAGTGCCCAGTTTACCTCAGCAGCAGTAAGGGTATGTATACCTTGCCTGGGGTGTGGCGGGGGGAGGGAGCACTAGGTTCCCGAAGAAACCGACTATTGCATGCCCTGTAGCGCAGTGGGCAACGTCTTTGGGTCACAATCGATCAGCCCAGATTCAATCTCCTGGCAGAACAAAAACGGTTGAGAACGTTTCTTGTCACCTGATATGTGTGTGTTCACCCTGGCAGTTATAACAGGTAGCCGGTAGTTAGGCGACTGTTGTGGGGGTTGTGTCCTGCCGCAGGTCAGGTGTTGGCCTGGGCGGGGGGGGGGGGGGGCAGGAGGAACCTAAGCCCAGGCGACAGGGCCTTCACAACGGAAATTATAGCCCGATAATTCTCACGTCATGAAGTAAACGTGACTTTTCATAATTGATCCTGGACGTTTGGGAGGACTGTGGTGCTGTGGTGTTGTGTTGTAGTAGTGCTGTGTTGTAGTGGTGTGTTGTGTTGTAGTAGTGCTGTGGTGTTGTGGTGCTGTGTTGTAGTGGTGTGGTGCTGTGGTGCTGTGTTGTGGTGCTGTGGTGCTGTGGTGTTGTGGTGTTGTGGTGTTGTGGTGTTGTGGTATGGTGGCGCTGTGGTGTTGTGGTGTTGTGGTGCTGTGGTGTTGTGGTGTTGTGGTGTTGTGGTGTTGTGGTATGGTGGCGCTGTGGTGTTGTGGTGTTGTGGTGTTGTGGTGCTGTGGTGTTGTGGTGCTGTGTTGTGGTGCTGTGGTGTTGTGGTGTTGTGGTGTTGTGGTGCTGTGGTGTTGTGGTGTTGTGGTGCTGTGGTGTTGTGGTGTTGTGGTGTTGTGGTGTTGTGGTGTTGTGGTGCTGTGGTGTTGTGGTGTTGTGGTGCTGTGGTGTTGTGGTGTTGTGGTGTTGTGGTGCTGTGGTGCTGTGGTGTTGTGGTGCTGTGGTGTTGTGGTGCTGTGGTGTTGTGGTGTTGTGGTGTTGTGTTGTGGTGCTGTGGTGTTGTGGTGCTGTGGTGTTGTGGTGCTGTGGTTGTGTGTGGTTGGGAGCCATCATTGTGGTGGTTGATGTGTGTGGTTGGGAGCCATCATTGTGGTGGTTGATGTGTGTGGTTGGGACCCATCATTGTGGTGGGTGATGTGTGTGGTTGGGAGCCATCATTGTGGTGGGTGATGTGTGTGGTTGGGACCCATCATTGTGGTGGGTGATGTGTGTGGTTGGGACCCATCATTGTGGTGGGTGTTGTGTGTGGTTGGGACCCATCATTGTGGTGGGTGATGTATGTGGTTGGGAGCCATCATTGTGGTGGGTGATGTGTGTGGTTGGGAGCCATCATTGTGGTGGGTGTTGTGTGTGGTTGGGACCCATCATTGTGGTGGGTGTTGTGTGTGGTTGGGAGCCATCATTGTGGTGGGTGATGTGTGTGGTTGGGACCCATCATTGTGGTGGTTGATGTGTGTGGTTGGGACCCATCATTGTGGTGGTTGATGTGTGTGGTTGGGAGCCATCATTGTGGTGGTTGATGTGTGTGGTTGGGACCCATCATTGTGGTGGGTGATGTGTGTGGTTGGGACCCATCATTGTGGTGGGTGATGTGTGTGGTTGGGACCCATCATTGTGGTGGGTGTTGTGTGTGGTTGGGACCCATCATTGTGGTGGGTGATGTATGTGGTTGGGAGCCATCATTGTGGTGGGTGATGTGTGTGGTTGGGAGCCATCATTGTGGTGGGTGTTGTGTGTGGTTGGGACCCATCATTGTGGTGGGTGTTGTGTGTGGTTGGGAGCCATCATTGTGGTGGGTGATGTGTGTGGTTGGGACCCATCATTGTGGTGGGTGATGTATGTGGTTGGGAGCCATCATTGTGGTGGGTGATGTGTGTGGTTGGGAGCCATCATTGTGGTGGTTGATGTGTGTGGTTGGGACCCATCATTGTGGTGGTTGATGTGTGTGGTTGGGACCCATCATTGTGGTGGTTGATGTATGTGGTTGGGACCCATCATTGTGGTGCGGGTCCCCACCAACCCTCCGCTCCTCCACCCGACGGCGACAACTCATTTCTGGTGATATTTGCGAAGCCTGGAACATGTCCCCAGAGCCTGGCCTCTGCCAGTGTATACACACCAAGAGTGTACTGTTGTCTTACACACCTGCCGGTCGGCCGCTGCTGGGAGCCGGTCGGCCGAGCGGACAGCACACTGGGCTTGTGATCCTGTGGTCCCGGGTTCGATCCCGGGCGCCGGCGAGAAACAATGGGCATAGTTTCTTTCACCCTATGCCCCTGTTACCTAGCAGTAAAATAGGTACCTGGGTGTTAGTCAGCTGTCACGGGCTGCTTCCTGGGGGTGGAGGCCTGGTCGAGGACCGGGCCGCGGGGACACTAAGAAGCCCCGAAATCATCTCAAGATCTCAAGATAACCTGTTCCCGGGTCAAGTACACTTTCTGGTTGGTCAGTGAGGTGTTGTGTTGGCCTTAATGACCCTCCCGTGGTTCATAACTCTTACACACAATACAAAGCGCTGTCTTTGTACATTAAACTATGGAACTATAACTTGTGGGGACTGTAAATAGCTGAATTTAGAGGTAAATTTACTGAGCTAATTGTGTGCCTCTCTTAATCTTACCCGCTGTTACCCACAGGATGGGTATGGGGTCCACTGCTGCCCACAGGATGGGTATGGGGTCCACTGCTACCCACTGGATGGGTATGGGGTCTACTGCTGCCCACAGGATGGGTATGGGGTCCACTGCTACCCACAGGATGGGTATGGGGTCCACTGCTACCCACTGGATGGGTATGGGGTCCACTGCTACCCACAGGATGGGTATGGGGTCCACTGCTACCCACTGGATGGGTATGGGGTCTACTGCTACCCACAGGATGGGTATGGGGTCCACTGCTACCCACTGGATGGGTATGGGGTCTACTGCTGCCCACTGGATGGGTATGGGGTCCACTGCTACCCACAGGATGGGTATGGGGTCCACTGCTACCCACTGGATGGGTATGGGGTCTACTGCTGCCCACAGGATGGGTATGGGGTCCACTGCTGCCCACCGGATGGGTATATGGTCCACTGCTGCCCACAGGATGGGTATGGGGTCCATTGTTGCCCACCGGATAGGTATGGGGTCCATTGCTGACCACAGGATGGGTATGGGGTCCACTGCTGCCCACTGGATGGGTATGAGGTCCACTGCTGCCCACAGGACGGGGTATGGGGGCCCACTACCCCTCAAATTTATTTATGCATATACAAGAAGGTACATTGGGATTGTGAGGACACATAATATGGTAATTACAATCTTGTAAAGCCACTAGTACTCGCAGCGTTTCGGGTAGGTCCTTAATCTAAGAAATTAGATTTCAGCCCAAATGATGGGCTGAAATTAGAAAGCAGAAAGCAGAAATTAGAAAGTAGCCCAAATGATGGCTTTGGGCTGCTTAAAATACGAACTAAAATACCATTATTCCTTCAGAAATAGTGAGCCGGAGAGACGAGACTGGTGCGAGTAATCTTAGCTTCTAGCAAGATGTTACAAACATGGGGGCCGGCCTGGGGTACTGGGGGAGCCGGCCTGGGGTACTGGGGGAGCCGGCCTGGGGTACTGGGAGCCGGCCTGGGGTACTGGGAGCCGGCCTGGGGTACTGGGAGCCGGCCTGGGGTACTGGGGGAGCCTGGGGGCCGGTCTGGGGTACTGGGGAGTCTGGGGGCCGGACTGGGGTACTGGGGAGTCTGGGGGCCGGCCTGGGGTACTGGGAGCCGGCCTGGGGTACTGGGGAGTCTGGGGGCCGGCCTGGGGTACTGGGAGCCGGCCTGGGGTACTGGGGAGTCTGGGGGCCGGCCTGGGGTACTGGGGACCGGCCTGGGGTACTGGGGAGTCTGGGGGCCGGACTGGGGTACTGGGGAGCCTGGGGGCCGGCCTGGGGTACTGGGGAGTCTGGGGGCCGGACTGGGGTACTGGGGAGTCTGGGGGCCGGCTTGGGTTACTGGGGAGTCTGGGGGCCAGGCAGGGGTACTGGGGAGTCTGGGGGCCGGCCTGGGGTACTGGGGAGTCTGGGGGCCGGCCTGGGGTACTGGGGAGTCTGGGGGCCGGGCTGGGGTACTGGGGAGTCTGGGGGCCGGCCTGGGGTACTGGGGAGTCTGGGGGCCGGCCTGGGGTACTGGGGAGTCTGGGGGCCGGCCTGGGGTACTGGGGAGTCGGGGGGCCGGCCTGGGGTACTGGGGAGTCTGGGGGCCGGCCTTGGGTACTGGGGAATCTGGGGGCCGGGCTGGGGTACTGGGGAGTCTGGGGGCCGGGCTGGGGTACTGGGGAGTCTGGGCGCCGGGCTGGGGTACTGGGGAGTCTGGGGGCCGGGCTGGGGTACTGGGGAGTCTGGGGGCCGGGCTGGGGTACTGGGGAGTCTGGGGGCCGGGCTGGGGTACTGGGGAGTCTGGGGGCCGGGCTGGGGTACTGGGGAGTCTGGGGGCCGGCCTTGGGTACTGGGGAGTCTGGGGGCCGGCCTGGGGTACTGGGGAGTCTGGGGGCCGGCCTGGGGTACTGGGGAGTCTGGGGGCCGGACTGGGGTACTGGGGAGTCTGGGGGCCGGCCTGGGGTACTGGGGAATCTGGGGGCCGGGCTGGGGTACTGGGGAGTCTGGGAGCCGGACTGGGGTACTGGGGAGTCTGGGGGCCGGGCTGGGGTACTGGGGAGTCTGGGGGCCGGGCTGGGGTACTGGGGAGTCTGGGGGCCGGGCTGGGGTACTGGGGAGTCTGGGGGCCGGGCTGGGGTACTGGAGAGTCTGGGGGCCGGCCTGGGGTACTGGGGAGTCTGGGGGCCGGGCTGGGGTACTGGGGAGTCTGGGGGCCGGGCTGGGGTACTGGGGAGTCTGGGGGCCGGCCTGGGGTACTGGGGAGTCTGGGGGCCGGCCTGGGGTACTGGGGAGTCTGGGGGCCGGCCTGGGGTACTGGGGAGTCTGGGGGCCGGACTGGGGTACTGGGGAGTCTGGGGGCCGGCCTGGGGTACTGGGGAGTCTGGGGGCCGGGCTGGGGTACTGGGGAGTCTGGGGGCCGGGCTGGGGTACTGGAGAGTCTGGGGGCCGGCCTGGGGTACTGGGGAGTCTGGGGGCCGGGCTGGGGTACTGGGGAGTCTGGGGGCCGGGCTGGGGTACTGGGGAGTCTGGGGGCCGGCCTGGGGTACTGGGGAGTCTGGGGGCCGGCCTGGGGTACTGGGGAGTCTGGGGGCCGGCCTGGGGTACTGGGGAGTCTGGGGGCCGGACTGGGGTACTGGGGAGTCTGGGGGCCGGCCTGGGGTACTGGGGAGTCTGGGGGCCGGCCTGGGGTACTGGGGAGTCTGGGGGCCGGGCTGGGGTACTGGGGAGTCTGGGGGCGTGCCTGGGGTACTGGGGAGTCTGGGGGCCGGCCTGGGGTACTGGGGAGTCTGGGGGCCGGACAGGGGTACTGGGGAGTCTGGGGGCCGGGCTGGGGTACTGGGGAGTCTGGGGGCCGGCCTGGGGTACTGGGGAGTCTGGGGGCCGGGCTGGGGTACTGGGGAGTCTGGGGGCCGGCCTGGGGTACTGGGGAGTCTGGGGCCGGGCTGGGGTACTGGGGAGTCTGGGGGCCGGACTGGGGTACTGGGGAGTCTGGGGGCCGGGCTGGGGTACTGGAGAGTCTGGGGGCCGGGCTGGGGTACTGGGGAGTCTGGGGGCCGGCCTGGGGTACTGGGAAGCAGGAGAGGCATCATAGTGTCCCAGGCGACGTGTGTCGTTCAGCAAGACGGGTTTAGGTCGTTTACTAAAGAAGAAACGATATTTATCACGTGTTGGGGACGACCTCTGGTTGGTGCTTCTGGCTGCTGGTGCTGATGGTGACGGTCAGGGGCCGCACCGCCCCTGTAGTGACGGTCAGGGGCCGCACCGACCCTGTAGTGACGGTCAGGGGCCGCACCGCCCCTGTAGTGACGGTCAGGGGCCGCACCGCCCCCTGTAGTGACGGTCAGGGGGCGCACCGCCCCCTGTAGTGACGGTCAGGGGGCGCACCGCCCCTGTAGTGACGGTCAGGGGGCGCACCGCCCCTGTAGTGACGGTCAGGGGGCGCACCGCCCCTGTAGTGACGGTCAGGGGCCGCACCGCCCCCTGTAGTGACGGTCAGGGGCCCCACCGCCCCTGTAGTGACGGTCAGGGGCCGCACCGCCCCCTGTAGTGACGGTCAGGGGCCGCACCGCTCCTGTAGTGACGGTCAGGGGGCGCACCGCCCCTGTAGTGACGGTCAGGGGGCGCACCGCCCCTGTAGTGACGGTCAGGGGCCGCACCACCCCTGTAGTGACGGTCAGGGGCCGCACCACCCCTGTAGTGACGGTCAGGGGCCGCACCACCCCTGTAGTGACGGTCAGGGGCCGCACCACCCCTGTAGTGACAGTCAGGGGCCGCACCGCCCCCTGTAGTGACGGTCAGGGGGCGCACCACCCCCTGTAGTGACGGTCAGGGGCCGCACCGCCCCTGTAGTGACGGTCAAGGGCCGCACCGCCCCCTGTAGTGACGGTCAGGGGCCGCACCACCCCTGTAGTGACGGTCAGGGGCCGCACCGCCCCCTGTAGTGACGGTCAGGGGCCGCACCGCCCCTGTAGTGACGGTCAGGGGCCGCACCGCCCCTGTAGTGACGGTCAGGGGCCGCACCGCCCCTGTAGTGACGGTCAGGGGCCGCACCACCCCCTGTAGTGACGGTCAGGGGCCGCACCACCCCTGTAGTGACGGTCAGGGGCCGCACCGCCCCCTGTAGTGACGGTCAGGGGCCGCACCACCCCTGTAGTGACGGTCAGGGGCCGCACCGCCCCCTGTAGTGACGATCAGGGGCCGCACCGCCCCCTGTAGTGACGATCAGGGGCCGCACCACCCCCTGTAGTGACGATCAGGGGCCGCACCGCCCCCTGTAGTGACGATCAGGGGCCGCACCGCCCCCTGTAGTGACGATCAGGGGCCGCACCGCCCCTGTAGTGACGGTCAGGGGCCGCACCGCCCCCTGTAATGACGGTCAGGGGCCGCACCGCCCCCTGTAGTGACGATCAGGGGCAGCACCATCCCCTGTAGTGACGATCAGGGGCCGCACCATCCCCTGTAGTGACGGTCAGGGGCCGCACCGCCCCCTGTAGTGACGATCAGGGGCCGCACCGCCCCCTGTAGTGACGATCAGGGGCCGCACCATCCCCTGTAGTGACGATCAGGGGCCGCACCGCCCCCTGTAGTGACGATCAGGGGCCGCACCGCCCCTGTAGTGACATTAATTAATATTAAGTAAAATATTAATGATAAAATATTCTTAAAATAACATTTATGAAATAGAATTGCAGATGTGATTAAATACCCCCAAAATAAATATAATCCCAGGGACTAGGCTGGAGAATGGCGGCCTGGCGTCTGGCTCGCCTCCTTAACTCCTTACCTTATAATTCAAACTTGTAACGGCGCCTTTATAACCAGTTTACTATTATTATTCCTGTTGAAACTTGTATAAATTCGTATTTCTTATCTAATGAGCAATCAGGTGGTTGGTCTAGCAGGAACCAATCAGGGATGGGAGGTTTTGTTGACTTCTGTCCCGTGAGGAATGTTATTAACGCTTGTGATGAACATCATTGTGGCTCCCAGGATTCATCAAGCGAAGCCTGAGCATTTATTAAGCAGTTTACGAGGTTATGAGCTTCACAACCCGAGGTTATTATTATGAACAACCTCCTAGTGTTTGGGAGCTCGTAGACTAATAAATGTAAACAAAGCGGCCACAATTGAGGAAAGGTGTACAGGTTTCGTTAGTGATTGTGTAAATGTTTTACAAATCGTGTCCCAGCAGGAGGGAAGGGGAGGCTGGCTGGTCTCCCGCTGCCACCCGCTCGCCCGTGGGTGGGAGCTGTGGGCGGGGACGGTGGGCTGGAGCTGCGGGGGGGGGGGGGGGGGGTGGGGGGCGAAAAGTTTCCATTGTATTTTTTTTCTCTTTTTCGATTTTTTAAGTAAACGAAGAAGAGGTGAAGATTATGTAGAGATTATGGGCCGGAAAAAGGCGCCTTTGAATCTGAAGCCACAAGTCCCAGCAGTAGGCCTACTGGTTGACGCAAGTGGTTAATTAAGGAACCAGGTACGCCAAGATGCACGGTGGTCCTGTCTGCCTGGGTTCGAATCCTTCTGCGATGTGGAGTTTTCAGTTGCATATTGTCTTGGGGACCATTCAAGCTTGTTCGCATAAATATATATATATATATCTATATATCTATATCTATATATTTATATTTATATATATATATATATATATATATATATATATATATATATATATATATATATATATATATATATATATATATATAAAATATAGGGGTTACCACCTCTGGTGCAATTGTAAGGACCCACAGCCTCAAAGAAGGGAACACAGAGCATTCAGAGAAAAACTTGCCATTTAAACTCTGAATAGGTATGAGTGTTCACTTCTCCTATACCCCTTCTGTTCATATTTCTAATGGTTCTCCTCGTATTGTTCCTTCCTTGCCTCCGTGGAGAGTCCCCCTTCCCAAGTTTTGTACATCCTTGACTTGTATTACTAAAGTCTTTACCCCTCCTACTATTCTGAAGAGCCTCTTCCTTGAGCACTTTTCTTCGCACTTCCACTCTATTTCCATCTTCACCGATGGGTCTAAGTCCGGACGGTGTGGGCTACTCGGTTGTTTTTCCTGACCGTACTTATATGTGTCGCCGCCCTTCGGAGGCTAGCGTCTTTACGGCAGAACTTTATGCTATTCTCTATGCTCTTTGTCTCTTGCTTTCTCATTCGCATTCCTCCTTTGTGGTTGTAGTTGACTCTCGTAGTGCCCTCATGGCTCTGGGGTCCTTTAATCCTGTCCATCCGGTGGTCATCGAGATTCAACATTGGCTGTTTCTTATTTCTAGTAAATTTAAATCGGTAGAGTTTTGCTGGGTTCTCAGCCATATTGGTGTTTCTTTCAATGAGCGTGCGGATGCTGCCGCTAAGGAAGCTATCCGTTCTTGTCCCATCTCCCGTAAAGGTATTCCTTATTCCGACTTTTATCCTGTTATTCATTCTTCCATTCTTGCCCGTTGGCAGGGTTGTTGGCCCTCTGTGGTTAGTAACAAGCTGCGTACTCTCAAACGTAGTGTGTCCCTGTGGCCTTCCTCCTACCACCGTAACCGGCGGTGGGAAACTGCTTTGGCACGGCTGCGGGTTGGCCATACTCGCTTAACCCACGGTCACTTAATGGAGCGCCGTCCTGCTCCTTATTGTCCGAATTGCGTTGTCCCTCTTACAGTTGTGCATATCCTTGTTGAATGTCCTGACTTCCAGGACGAGCGTGTGTCTTGCTTTCCGACCGCCCCTCGCGGTCACTTGTCCCTCGATAGAATTCTAGGTGACTCGGATACTTTTGATATCGTTCGCCTTATGCGTTTTTGTTCTCGTATTGGCATTCTTGGTGATATTTAGCGCCCTCTGATTATTTCGCACTTTGATGGTGCTACATAGCCTTCCCGGTTTGGTGCCTTCTTTTGATAATTACCTTACCTTACCTTCTCCTATCCCCCCCCCCCTTTTTTATGTTGTACGCTTTATTGAACAAGGTTATATATCATATTGTTTCCACAAAATGAACATTAAGAGGACATAAGGGGAAGTTTGTTTCTTAGAGGCTGTAGATTTCTTCGAACTCCTCTGACGCCGGGCAGGAACCGGGACGCAGCGGGCATTTCCCCTCTGGATCGCGACATTAAGGCGCTGGAAGAGTAAATTTCCTGAAACTAGGGTTTCTTGTAGTGTCAATGAGCTTAGAACCGAGATCCTTAAGAAACCTTCTTGCACCCCGTCACTTCTGGGGTGTGAGTTTTCAGTTGCATATAGTCCTGGGGACCATTCAGGCTTGTTCGCATGCATATATATATACATATATATATATATATATATATATATATATATATATATATATATATATATATATATATATATATATATATATATATATTAGTATATTTTGGTAGCAGTCTTTCCTGTAGACATATATTATTAAATATGACCGAAAAAGTAAGATTAATAATTCTAGAATTATTAATCTTACTTTTTCGGTCATATTTAATAATATATATATAAATATATATATATATATATATATATATATATATATATATATATATATATATATATATATATATATATATATATATATATTATGACAGTGTCAGACCACGAAGGAAGAATTGTAACAAGAATTTCCTTAAGTACTTTCGCATTTAATAATACATCTTCAGAAGGATCCTACTGATTCTGATATTGTGTACAGTCACATCTTTCATCACGTGTTAAATTTTCGTGATTTACACACATACACAGGGCGCCTGACAGCTGAGTGGACAGCGCTTCGGATTCGTAGTGCGTTGTTTCTTATGTTTCTTTCACCCTGATGCCCCTATTACCTAGCAGTAACAGGGGATATTATATAATCACCAAACCATTTCTGTCCCACCCTGGTTGATACCTGGTTGATGGGTTCTGGGAGTTCTTCTACTCCCCAAGCCCGGCCCGAGGCCAGGCCTGACTTGTGAGAGTTTGGTCCACCAGGCTGTTGCTTGGAGCGGCCCGCAGGCCCACATACCCACCACAGCCCGGTTGGTCCGGCACTCCTTGGAGGAATAAATCTAGTTTCCTCTTGAAGATGTCCACGGTTGTTCCGGCAATATTTCTGATGCTCGCTGGTAGGACGTTGAACAACCGTGGACCTCTGATGTTCATACAGTGTTCTCTGATTGTGCCTATGGCACCTCTGCTCTTCACTGGTTCTATTCTGCATTTTCTTCCATGTCGTTCACTCCAGTACGTTGTTATTTTACTGTGTAGATTTGGGACCTGGCCCTCCAGTATTTTCCATGTGTATATTATTTGGTATCTCTCTCGTCTCCTTTCTAGTGAGTACATTTGGAGGGCTTTGAGACGATCCCAATAATTTAGGTGCTTTATCTCGTCTATGCGTGCCGTATATGTTCTCTGTATTCCCTCTATTTCAGCAATCTCTCCTGCTCTGAAAGGGGAAAGTGATTACTGAGCAGTACTCAAGACGGGACAACACAAGTGATTTGAAGAGTACAACCATTGTGATGGGATCTCTGGACTTGAAGGTTCTTGTAATCCGTCCTATCATTTTTCTGGCTGACGCAATACTTGCTTGGTTATGCTCCCTAAACGTTAGGTCGTCGGACATCATTATTCCCAAATCCTTGACATGTTGTTTTCCTACTATGGGCAGATTCGATTGTGTTTTGTACCCTGTATTATGCTTAAGATCCTCATTTTTTACGGATCTGAGTACCTGGAATTTATCACTGTTAAACATCATGTTATTTTCTGCTGCCCAATCGAAAACTTTGTTAATATTTGTTTGCAGTTTATCAATGTCTTCAGCAGAGGTAATTTTCATGCTGATTTTTGTGTCATCTGCAAAGGATGACACGAAGCTGTGACTTGTGTTTTTGTCTATATCTGATATGAGAATAAGGAACACCAGTGGTGCAAGGACTGGACCTTGAGGTACAGTGCTTTTAACTGCGCTCGGACTCGATTTTACTTGATTGACTGTTACTCTTTGTGTTCTGTTCGACAGGAAATTGAGTATCCAGCGTCCTACTTTTCCAGTTATACCCATTGACCTCATTTTGTGTGCAATTACTCCATGGTCACTTTTGTCGAATGCCTTTGCAAAATCTGTGTATACGACATCTGCATTATGTTTTTCCTCTAATGCCTCAGTGATTTTGTCATAGCGGTCAAGTAGCTGTGAGAGGCATGATCTTCCTGCTCTAAAGCCATGTTGGCCTGGATTGTGGAGGTCATTGGTTTCCATGAATCTAGTGACCTGACTCCTGATCACTCTCTCAAATACTTTTATTATGTGGGACGTTAGTGCAACTGGTCTATAATTCTTTGCCAATGCCTTGCTACCTCCCTTGTGTAGATGGGCAATGTCTGCTGCTTTAAGCGCATCTAGTATCGCCCCTGTGTCCAAGCTCTTCCTCCACACTATACTGAGTGCTTGTGCTACTGGCACTTTACATTTCTTTATAAATATTGAATTCCATGAGTCGGGACCCGGGGCTGAGTGCATGGGCATATTGTCAATTTCTCTTTCAAAGTCTGCCACGCTCGTGTTGATATTAGTTATATTTACAGGTGTTTGAGTATCATTCATAAAGAAATTGTCCGAATCTTCCACTTTCATGCTGAGTATCGGAGTGCTAAACATGTCCTCATACTGCTTTTTTAGGATTTCACTAATTTCTTTGTCATCCTCAGTGTATGAACCTTCACTAATACGAATAGGTCCAATACTGGCAGTGGTTTTCGCTTTTGATTTAGCATATGTGAAGAAATATTTTCTGGATATTCTCTGGGATCTCTAGACATGCCCGAGATTCGAACCCGAAATTACCGATTGTGATTTGAGAACGAACCCGACTGTCCTACCGGAACTCTTAATCAATTTGCTTGAATTAGTGCTGGTGTTTCGAGCCATCAACCTCCAGAGGGTTATTATATAAGGCTACCACGAGTACTGACCAACCGGCAAGTATTGTTGGACACTAAAGCAAAGTGTATCTTCACATAAAAACTTTGTCCGCATCTCAGTCTATATACCCATGTTGTACGGAAGTAATAATTCGTCAGTGAAGCCGAATTTATATTATGGAATAACTTATTTCACTTCAGTAATACTTAGCATCGTTCATGCAACTCTTCATATATTTACCTTTACTCTCGTGTATATGTGTTTGGAATATCTACACATGCTCTGTCATCACCCCTCCTCCTTTCACTTTGATTCCTTCCTTTGCATTTCCTCGTCCATATTCGTTTTCTGGAATACACTTTAATGCCATCGTCGTCTCAGGAAATATGAAACTCGGGAGTGATAAGACGCAGACTGCTATATCGACTGCCATTCTAGGCGGCCCGTGGTCCTAACATTACGGATGCCATTATAGAGAGGTGAGTGGCGTAATGCGCCATAATAGGGCGCTGATTGCTTCCCCAACTTTCCATCTGGAGCAATAATACACAGCAAATATTTGCCTCCATCGGCGATAATTGAAAGAAGACGGAGTCGAGCGTCGCTACAGAAAACTTTGCGCCGTGATGGAGGACTCTTCCAATATTTACTCTGCTGATGGCCGACGGAAGATGTTGACACATTTATTTTTCGCTTTATCGTGCTGCCGCGTCTGCCTTCCTCTATTTTATATTTAATAACGATATTTATTTATCTGTTATCACTGATTGTGAGTGAAATGTTATATATAAAAAAGAGCCTTAATTTGAAGTGTAGTATTATAGAATTCATTATTATTGACGTTGGCGGCGGCTGATTCATTTGTGCTTCCCATACTCGTCCTGCGAGCGGTAGTGTATTGTACACCCCATACTCGTCCTGTGAGTGGTAGTGTATTGTACACCCCATACTCGTCCTGTGAGCGGTAGTGTATTGTACACCCCATACTCGTCCTGCGAGCGGTAGTGTATTGTACACCCCCATACTCGTCCTGTGAGTGGTAGTGTATTGTACACCCCCATACTCGTCCTGTGAGCGGTAGTGTATTGTACACCCCATACTCGTCCTGTGAGTGGTAGTGTATTGTACACCCCATACTCGTCCTGTGAGCGGTAGTGTATTGTACACCCCATACTCGTCCTGTGAGCGGTAGTGTATTGTACACCCCCATACTCGTCCTGTGAGTGGTAGTGTATTGTACACCCCATACTCGTCCTGTGAGCGGTAGTGTATTGTACACCCCCATACTCGTCCTGTGAGTGGTAGTGTATTGTACACCCCATACTCGTCCTGTGAGTGGTAGTGTATTGTACACCCCATACTCGTCCTGTGAGCGGTAGTGTATTGTACACCCCATACTCGTCCTGTGAGCGGTAGTGTATTGTACACCCCCATACTCGTCCTGTGAGTGGTAGTGTATTGTACACCCCATACTCGTCCTGTGAGCGGTAGTGTATTGTACACCCCATACTCGTCCTGCGAGTGGTAGTGTATTGTACACCCCATACTCGTCCTGCGAGTGGTACTTTATTGTGCACCCTATACTCGTCCTGTGAGTGGTAGTTTATTGTGCACCCTATACTCGTCCTGTGAGCGGTAGTGTATTGTACACCCCCATACTCGTCCTGTGAGCGGTAGTGAATTGTGCACCCCATACTCGTCCAGTGAGCGGTAGTGTATTGTGCACTCCCATACTCGTCCCGTGAGCGGTAGTGTATTGTGCACCCCATACTTGTCCTGTGAGCGGTAGTGTATTGTGCACCCCATACTTGTCCTGTGAGCGGTAGTGTATTGTGCATCCCATACTCGTCCAGTGAGCGGTAGTGTATTGTGCACCCCATACTCGTCCTGTGAGCGGTAGTGTATTGTGCACCCCATACTTGTCCTGTGAGCGGTAGTGTATTGTGCACCCCATACTTGTCCTGTGAGCGGTAGTGTATTGTGCATCCCATACTCGTCCAGTGAGCGGTAGTGTATTGTGCACCCCATACTCGTCCTGTGAGCGGTAGTGTATTGTGCACCCCATACTCGTCCAGTGAGCGGTAGTGTATTGTGCACCCCATACTTGTCCTGTGAGCGGTAGTGTATTGTGCACCCCATACTTGTCCTGTGAGCGGCAGTGTATTGTGCACCCCATACTCGTCCTGCGAGTGGTAGTGTATTGTGCACCCCATACTCGTCCTGCGAGTGGTAGTGTATTGTGCACCCCATACTCGTCCTGTGAGCGGTAGTGTATTGTGCATCCCATACTCGTCCTGTGAGCGGTAGTGTATTGTGCACCCCATACTCGTCCTGCGAGTGGTAGTGTATTGTGCACCCCATACTCGTCCTGCGAGTGGTAGTGTATTGTGCACCCCATACTCGTCCTGCGAGTGGTAGTGTATTGTGCACCCCATACTCGTCCTGTGAGCGGTAGTGTATTGTGCATCCCATACTCGTCCTGTGAGCGGTAGTGTATTGTGCACCCCATACTCGTCCTGCGAGTGGTAGTGTATTGTGCACCCCATACTCGTCCTGCGAGCGGTAGTGTATTGTGCACCCCATACTCGTCCTGTGAGCGGTAGTGTATTGTGCATCCCATACTCGTCCTGTGAGCGGTAGTGTATTGTACACCCCATACTCGTCCTGCGAGCGGTAGTGTATTGTGCACCCCATACTCGTCCTGTGAGTGATGGGGGGGGGTAAGGTAACACATAATAGCCACGTAAAGTCAGCTCCAAGATTCGTATGGCTGAGCAAGTTACATATTTGATGAGCTAGTTTGTTAATATTTAAACCAACACTACAATCACAGTTTTGGTGTAGCGTAATCAACCTAATGTCACGTAATGGGTTTAAGAACTGGACATTTTTTGTGATGAACCAGTTTGCATTTTTGTGATGAATCTTACTGAGCATTTTTGTGATGAATCTTACTGAGCAGTTTTGTGATGAATCTTACTGAGCATTTTTGTGATGAATCTTACTGAGCATTTTTGTGATGAATCTTACTGAGCATTTTTGTGATGAATCTTACTGAGCATTTTTGTGATGAATCTTACTGAGCATTTTTGTGATGAATCTTACTGAGCATTTTTGTGATGAATCTTACTGAGCATTTTTGTGATGAATCTTACTGAGCATTTTTGTGATGAATCTTACTGAGCATTTTTGTGATGAATCTTACTGAGCATTTTTGTGATGAATCTTACTGAGCATTTTTGTGATGAATCTTACTGAGCATTTTACTGAATAATCCTCACTGAACCTTACTGAATGATAAGTAAGGTTCCCTCTCGCTTGATTATTTGTTTTAGGCCTGTTATGATTATTGATGTTAGTTACACTTCAGTGATCTTGTGATCTGAGTATGTCGTATCTGAGATCGTAATGTCCCAGATTATGTCTTGTGATGGTCGTGAGACAAGAATTTTGAGGCAGTGAAAAGCTTAGTGTTAACACTATCTACAGTAGACACGTTTGAGGTTCTGGGTTAGGCTAAGATTTTGGGTAATATCAGCCTGGATAAAATACATGAACGTTTCTTTAACATTAGTGATAAAGAGTTGTCTCTCAACCCTTAGTTATTCATAATTACATAGTAATGTATGTGAATAGTTTCTCTACCAATTTGCATGCCAGAAACACTTTGAATTTGTGTCTTCATAATAATAACAATAATAATGATAATAATTGATGTAAGATTATAGAGATGATGTAGTGGAGCATCCGTAGCCACACATCATATATTATATACAGCCACATGTATACAGCCACATATATACAGCAGAGCATTCTGTAAACCTACAGGTAAGCCACTGCCAATACACACAGAGATCACACTAACGTGATGCATCAAATGAACAAATCCACAAGGGCCATGACGAGGATTCGAACCTGCGTCCGGGAGCATCCCAGACACTGCCTTAATTAATCGACTGAGCTACGACAGGGTAAAAGGGTTGAAACCGAATTGTCGTAGCTCAGTCGATTAAGGCAGTGTCTGGGATGCTCCCGGACGCAGGTTCGAATCCTCGTCATGGCCCTTGTGGATTTGTCCACTGTCAATGTTTTTATGGATGGTTATAAATATTAATTAGCATAATACAGTAAAGGTGTAAATGAAACGTATGTTGATCATTATTACAAACAAAATATGTTATAGTATATACCTATTTTAGTTTCTGAATATGGTTGGTACTGCTCAAGGAAACCCTTGTTTTAACCCATGTGTTCAGCATGATGACATCACGTCCTCTCTTGTTTTCAGAGGACTTCACTTCTAATGGACGTCTTCCCTAAAATATTCTTAGTTACTAAATCTTAATATAATCTATCTCGACCGCAAACTAAATTTTAAGAATTTGTCTCGCCTATATATTTTAAAACGATTAGTGTTGTGATAACTTTTGAGCTTGCATTAAGTATTTAGTAACCTTATTTGTATCTTATTTATTTTTGCCTCGACATGTTTTGTCAAAGTATTACAGTTCATGTTAATCCTCATACGGTGAGGCGCCACTGTGTGACTGTTCTCTGAGCAACCTATCCTTCACCCCGAGACTTTGCGCAACCTATCCTTCACCCGAGACTTTGCTCAACCTATCCTTCACCCGAGACTTTGCTCAACCTATCCTTCACCCGAGACTTTGCTCAACCTATCCTTCACCCGAGACTTTGCTCAACCTATCCTTCACCCGAGACTTTGCTCAACCTATCCTTCACCCGAGACTTTGCGCAACCTATCCTTCACCCGAGACTTTGCTCAACCTATCCTTCACCCGAGACTTTGCTCAACCTATCCTTCACCCGAGACTTTGCTCAACCTATCCTTCACCCGAGACTTTGCTCAACCTATCCTTCACCCGAGACTTTGCACAACCTATCCTTCACCCGAGACTTTGCTCAACCTATCCTTCACCCGAGACTTTGCTCAACCTATCCTTCACCCGAGACTTTGCTCAACCTATCCTTCACCCGAGACTTTGCTCAACCTATCCTTCACCCGAGACTTTGCACAACCTATCCTTCACCCCGAGACTTTGCGCAACCTATCCTTCACCCGAGACTTTGCACAACCTATCCTTCACCCGAGACTTTGCTCAACCTATCCTTCACCCGAGACTTTGCGCAACCTATCCTTCACCCGAGACTTTGCTCAACCTATCCTTCACCCGAGACTTTACGCAACCTATCCTTCACCCGAGACTTTAAGTCGAATATTGACTTACGTAGATTATAGCAAGTCAATATTGGAGTTGTAAATTTAGCCGCTAACAAATGACTCTTTCCTAAGGTGTAATATTGAGCATTTTTCATAAATATAAGCTAGACATTTATTTATTTATTTATATTGTAAGTTTGTACATTAAGCAAGGTAAGGTATTCTGATTACATTGATTCATGTGAATTTACAATAAGGACGTCTTAACTCATGGCTTAGAAAGTAGTCGAGGTTATTATAAGTCAATTATGACTCATAAACAAATTAAACAAAAGTTTATTTATTATTTGACTAGGACGTTATGGACCCAACAACAGGTTCTTTGAACCCAACTGGATCTCATTTTGGGCTTGGAAACATTCTCGGGTTCACGAGGCTGTCCAGCAATTTACACCAAACACATTTTGTTTGCTTGGATACTCTCTCTCTTTAATTTACGAAACAGTCGCTTGTACCAGACTTGTTGAGGCTGTTGTGCATGTGTAGGTGTAGCTGGAGTGTTGCCTCACTGGTGTGTTGTTGTCCCTGCCCGCAGGCCACTTCCTGGGGAACCACACGGTGCTGGACGTGGTGCGCTCGGCGGGCCTCGTCGTCCAACACGTCGCTCCCGAGACCAGGATTAAGAGGTACAAACTCCTATCCCAGCCTGCCTTTCCCATCCTGCTGTGACAGTTCCCACCCCACCCACCCACCCCCTATTCTCGTCTTGGACTGATCCATCTAGCCTCCCCAGTCTTGACCTGACCCATATCCCCCATTCCACCTACAATCTCCCCTTGGTCAGACACTCCCCCCCCCCCCCCCCGTTCATCCCCTGGTCTCCTCCACCCCCATCCTCATCCTAGCCTCACCCATCTCGCACCTTCTCACCCATTCCACTCTTGCCTCGTCCATTCCATGCCTTATACCATTCCATCCTTCCAATAACTTCACTTCGACCAGTTTCATCGTACCATTGTCTCATTCTTATCTGACTCATAATATCAAGACTCATCCTGATTTACCCAATCCGTTAATGCACCTCATTTCCTTTCAGATGCTTCGTTAACACCCCCCCAAGGGGGGGGGGGTGTTAACGGTGTTAACAAGGGGCCTCGTAGCCTGGTGGATAGCGCGCAGGACTCGTAATTCTGTGGCGCGGGTTCGATTCCCGCACGAGGCAGAAACAAATGGGCAAAGTTTCTTTCACCCTGAATGCCCCTGTTACCTAGCAGTAAATAGGTACCTGGGAGTTAGTCAGCTGTCACGGGCTGCTTCCTGGGGGTGGAGGCCTGGTCGAGGACCGGACCGCGGGGACACTAAAGCCCCGAAATCATCTCAAGATAACCTCAAGATAACCCCCCCCCCACAAGCTCATTCTTACTACCCATCTATCCTTATTCTTTAATGCATCCACCCACTACCCACCCACGAACACGTATGTGCTCCTGTCATTCATCATTCCTGTGATATTCTTTTCTATTTTGATTTATAAATTGTATGGCTGCACTGGGCCATACATTGTCTATAATACGTCATTCATGTTTATGGGGACAGGAAGCCTGTACTTAGGTTTCCAGTCCCCTCCCCCCCCCCCTAGGGCGTTTTGGCGATTGTTTGCACACTGCGAAATGCAAACAATCTTACACTTTATGCATACAGCTTGTGAGAGCCTTGGTCTTCTAAGTAACGCTGCTACAAGTAAGGTATTTAACAGACAAATTGGCAATCGCAAAAGTGGACCACGAAAACTAAGAGATGCATAACATACCAATAGACTATGTCTCTTCTTTCAAATACCTTGGTGTCTCTGTCCCTTGTACCTCAACTGCAGTCAATAAGTTACATCAATAAAGTTACATCAATACATCAATAAGTTACAATGTGTGTGTGTGGTGTGGGAAAAAAAAAAAAAAAGTAGTTAGTAAACAGTTGATTGACAGTTGAGAGGCGGGCCGAAAGAGCAAAGCTCAACCCCCGCAAAAACACAACTAGTAAACATCAACAGTGTAGAGACAGACTCAAGGCTCTCAAAACTGTAGTGGGTACAGCCCGAAATACGGTGTTAATATTAGAATAGCAAGAATGATGTATTTAGCATATATAAGGTCTCTGATAGACTATCATGCACCAGCTTTGGTCCTTCAAAATGGCAAAAGTATTGATAGACTGGAAAAAATGCAAAATGAAGCACTCAGAATTATACTTGGCTGTCCTATAACCATAAAAGTCTATTGTTCATCACAATGAAATGTGTGAAGTAAAACATGTTTATGGGGCAAGTAACAACATCAGTAGACTAACAGACGTTGTCACAGCTCGAATAAGACTTGGCTACAAGTATCTCTGGCACTTGGGCTTGTATAGGGATCTAGATGAAGTAAAGTGTAAAGTGTGTGGGCAAAGTCAGGGACACACACACTTGAGCATTATATCTTGGACTGTAATAAAACTGAGCCATTTGGAGTTAAATGTAAACTCACGCTGTATGAAATGGTAAACCATCTTATTACTAAGGATAAAATATCTGAACTCCTTGCACTGTATCCATATATCGCCTCCAGTAGATAAACGACATATGAGATTAAGAAACAAGTAGTGTATTGTGAAGACTAATACTAACTAACAGCAGCTCCCCTATGACTGTAATATTTCCATAACTTAAACAATTACGTATTAGCGACAAGACCTACCATTAATGTATAATGATTAACTGTAAATACATAGCTATTGAAATGGAACATTCTCTGTAACTAGCAGACATTATAATTATAAGATGTGAAGGATAAATGTAATTGTTAATGTAATAATCTCTGTTGAGAACTGATAAAGACCTTTTGTGCCCTCTGTAATGCTTTTTTGCGCTACCGCTCACAGGGTGAGTATGGGGTGCACAATAAACCACCGCTCACAGGATGAGTATGGGGTGCACAATAAACCACCACTCACAGGATGAGTATGGGGTGCACAATAAACCACCGCTCACAGGATGAGTATGGGGTGCACAATAAACCACCGCTCACAGGGTGAGTATGGGGTGCACAATAAACCACCGCTCACAGGATGAGTATGGGGTGCACAATAAACCACCGCTCACAGGATGAGTATGGGGTGCACAATAAACCACCGCTCACAGGATGAGTATGGGGTGCACAATAAACCACCGCTCACAGGATGAGTATGGGGTGCACAATAAACTACTGCTCACAAGATGAGTATGGGGTGCACAATAAACCATCGCTCACAAGATGAGTATGGGGTGCACAATAAACCATCGCTCACAAGATGAGTATGGGGTGCACAATAAACCACCACTCACAGGGTGAGTATGGGGTGCACAATAAACTACCGCTCACAGGATGAGTATGGGGTGCACAATAAACTACCGCTCACAGGGTGAGTATGGGGTGCACAATAAACTACCGCTCACAGGATGAGTATGGGGTGCACAATAAACTACCGCTCACAGGGTGAGTATGGGGTGCACAATAAACCACCACTCACAGGGTGAGTATGGGGTGCACAATAAACTACCGCTCACAGGATGAGTATGGGGTGCACAATAAACTACCGCTCACAGGGTGAGTATGGGGTGCACAATAAACTACCGCTCACAGGATGAGTATGGGGTGCACAATAAACTACCGCTCACAGGATGAGTATGGGGTGCACAATAAACCACCGCTCACAGGATGAGTATGGGGTGCACAATAACCTACCGCTCACAGGGTGAGTATGGGGTGCACAATAAACTACCGCTCACAGGATGAGTATGGGGTGCACAATAAACTACCGCTCACAGGGTGAGTATGGGGTGCACAATAAACTACCGCTCACAGGATGAGTATGGGGTGCACAATAAACTACCGCTCACAGGATGAGTATGGGGTGCACAATAAACCACCGCTCACAGGATGAGTATGGGGTGCACAATAACCTACCGCTCACAGGGTGAGTATGGGGTGCACAATAAACTACCGCTCACAGGATGAGTATGGGGTGCACAATAAACTACCGCTCACAGGGTGAGTATGGGGTGCACAATAAACTACCGCTCACAGGGTGAGTATGGGGTGCACAATAAACTACCGCTCACAGGATGAGTATGGGGTGCACAATAAACTACCGCTCACAGGATGAGTATGGGGTGCACAATAAACTACCGCTCACAGGGTGAGTATGGGGTGCACAATAAACTACCGCTCACAGGGTGAGTATGGGGTGCACAATAAACTACCGCTCACAGGGTGAGTATGGGGTGCACAATAAACTACCGCTCACAGGGTGAGTATGGGGTGCACAATAAACTACCGCTCACAGGATGAGTATGGGGTGCACAATAAACTACCGCTCACAGGATGAGTATGGGGTGCACAATAAACTACCGCTCACAGGGTGAGTATGGGGTGCACAATAAACTACCGCTCACAGGGTGAGTATGGGGTGCACAATAAACTACCGCTCACAGGGTGAGTATGGGGTGCACAATAAACTACCGCTTACAGGGTGAGTATGGGGTGCACAATAAACTACCGCTCACAGGGTGAGTATGGGGTGCACAATAAACTACCGCTCACAGGGTGAGTATGGGGTGCACAATAAACTACCGCTCACAGGATGAGTATGGGGTGCACAATAAACTACCGCTCACAGGGTGAGTATGGGGTGCACAATAAACTACCGCTCAGGGTGAGTATGGGGTGCACAATAAACTGGCCGCCTCCGTCTGCAACAATAAAAAGTCAATCAAGGGCGGCGCCCTGGACCAATTACTGACCTTCCCCAGGGTGCAGCCTCAATTATTGTCTCCCTCCCGGGTACCTATTTTACTGCTAGGTGGACATAGGCATCAGGAGAAAGGAAATGTAGCCAGTTGTTTCTGGTGTGACCGGATATTGAACGGGTGACTTGATTGTATACCGAGGATGTAGACCACTGTGATACAGGACCCATACTCTATAAGAGCCCCCCCTAGTACCATCTATAATTCTGTCTGACTTTTGCCTGTTTGCAATACTCTTTCAGTTCTTGTATAAATTTAACTTGTTCTTTGCAGACACAAACGGCGGAGAGGACACCGGGGAGGAATAGTGCCGGAGCCATCAGTGCTGAAGGACTTCTTAACGTCCAGCACACTAGATGCTCAGCAACAACATGATCCAGCCTTTGCCAAGTGAGTTGATTTACGTTTCTTACAGAACAGTAGACCAGGATTCTCCAGGGCACCGGTCACCACCCAGTACTGGGCTCTATGGGGCCTCTCTAACCTTTGCCACTGCTGCCCACGGGGGATGGGGTGGCATGATAAATGAACTAAACTATAACGTTCCATTTCATGTGTCAGTACATTAAGAATCAGACGCAAATAATCAACTTTTGTCATAGTTTTGAATGTGTTTCATTGACGAGTTGTGTGTGACATTTGATTTTCGACGCCACAAGAGAGAAACAGACTTAGAGTGCAGATGTTTCGCGTGTACATTGTCATCGAGTAACCACACGCGGCTCAGTAGCAAGCAACAGGCACAATCAAAAGTTAAATCTTCAAATAATTCATTTTATGATGTATATAGAACCAGTGAAGAGCAGAGGTGCCATAGGCACAATCAGAGAACACTGTATAAACATCAGAGGTCCGCGGTTGTTCAACACCCTCCCAGTAAGCATAAGAAATATTGCCGGAACAACAGTGGACATCTTCAAGAGGAAACTAGATTTATTCCTCCAAGGAGTGCCGGACCAACTGGGCTGTGGTGGGTATGTGGGCCTGCGGGCCGCTCCGAGCAACAGCCTGGTGGACCAAACTCTCACAAGTCAAGCCTGGCCTCGGGTCGGGCTTGGGGAGTAGAAGAACTCCCAGAACCCCATCAACCAGGTATCAACCAGGTATATTTTATTAATTATAACAAATATCCATAATATATTACTTCAAATTAAAAAAAATCGAAATTCAAATGTTTACTCAGGTAAAGTATATACATACAAGGGGTGATACAAATATTGATGGATTTATAGATAGAGCTAGTACATACAAGCCTAAAGCCACTATTACGCAAAGCGTTTCGGGCAGGAAAAACACTGAAGACTAAAACTTAATACTAATGAGTCAAAAGCCTTAAATTACCTGACCTGTTATGTTGCTTTATATTACATGCCAAACAGTTTCAAATTAAGTTCAAAAATATCATGTCGGCAATGATTTTTGTCGTCTTATGTTGAACTTTCTCAAACATTAGTTTAGTTAGTTCAGTTTATTTATTATGCACCCCATACCCATCCTGTGGGCGGTAGTGGAAAGGGTTACAGAGGCACATAATGGGCTCAGGGACTGAACCCCACAATTCATTTAGCTAAGCAAGTTACAATCTTGATGAGCTAGTTACAAATCTTAATACACATCGTCACATCAACAATGGGCTCGAGACCAACCACAAGTACAGTTTCTAAATTAAGCAACTGACATGTTGAGAGCTAGTGTCACAATTGATATGTTTGTCCTGCACACCGCCCCCCATCCAGTGGGCAGCGGTGGATAGGTTACAATCACTTTTAGTTACTACCTACAGTTAGCAAACTGGGAATATTTGGCCAAGACTTCTGGCAGCATTTCATTTTGAATAAAATATTGACACATCGCTGGAACATTGGTTATAGAATTGTCTCTGAATTCACGTATCTTTTCGCACTCCATCACATAGTGACGGAGGGTGTGCGAATAATTTTGTTGACACAGTTTACATTTGGTCAGGTCTACATCAGCAGATAATGAGAATTCCCAGAGATACTTGTAACCGAGTCTAAGCCGAGCAGTAGTAACATCTAGCCGTAACTGCCAAAACTGTGTTGTTTTAAAATATACCCAGAAAAGATCATCAAGGCAAATGGGGGGGGGTGGGCGTTCGACAAGCCCCGGGTTTCCTGTCCTCGTCGAGGACACTAGGGTTAGTGGCCCTCAGGTAAAAACTAGAGAAACTGCTGACCAGGAGAACATGCAACAAATCTTTTATTGCCTGAATCCACACAAAACGTCTAAATCGTTTGGGCCACTTGAAGTTGTTAAATATTTAAGTGGTTCCAGGCGAGAGAGATAAGTAACAGGTTTAGATTTCGAAAATATTAGAGGGACTTATTAAAAATCTGCACACGGAAATAACTCACTTTTATTCAGAGTTAGCTGAGAAATTTGGATTTGCTCCGTCAGGTTGTATGTACATAGATACCCATTGTATGTTCTTGTATTTCCAGTAAAGCGTAATATTTTACAGTACAGAACTGCACATACATGCGTTAATGATAGTTTGGTGTAATGCAATTTTTTGGCCCTGGATGCATCTAGTTTTTTCCATAAGGTTACCACCAAAATTCTTGTGCATCTCTTTGTTACAAAGGTGTCTTGGACTGCATCCCTACGTATAAATCAATTGAATACTATTCCTATACTGTAATTGCCCATTGATACTAATGCAGTCTTATGTCTTTATTACCTGAACAAAACTACTTTTCTTGCAAAGGTGTCTCATGTGTTCTGGTCGAGGTTGTGTGCAAACTCATAACTTTTCATGAAAAGTATGTCATAAGTGAAGCTGTCTTTATTTATCAATTTACCAGGCTTCTGACATTAGTGTAGAACCCATTTAAACTCCTGACATTGTTCCTAGGGAGCTGAGAGATTGCTCTTGCATTCTGCACATTAATATTTCGTACATAGTCACTGGGTGAAGGACTACGTCCTCTCCTCCATCCACTATCACCACCACCTCTCCTCTCCTCATCTTTACCTTTGAATCTTTGTATGAATGTGTTTCTTATCTCTTTTAGTGTGCCTGTCTTTTTTTTTTTTTTTTGCTATATTACTGTAGGGTCTGAGGAGAGGTTTATACCCTTCAAGATCTATTAGTGTGTGTGTGTACTGTTGTACAGTGTACTGTATATTTGCAGGTTTCTGTCGGAGCAAACAGCAGGACACCGACACCGTGGGATACCCACCACTAGTGAACCCTCCAGGAAACATGCACAGTTTAATGACCTCTGGGTCAGAATAGACCCGCAGCCTCCAGAGTAAGTTCTGGTCCTGACTTGTGATATAACACTGTTTTATATCTTCATTTTATTCTAGTGTCATCGTAGATCTAAGAACAGTACAGTACAGTCTATCATTATAAGGTAACATGCATTTTGATTTAATAACTTTGGACTAGAATTGTTTCTCAATGTATTGTATTTATTAGGTGCCTATTTGGTATTAGCAAGGGTTTATTTTTGGGCCTACCCAGTTTTAGGTCTATATCAGTGACACTGATTAAAATATTTTGTGTCATCCATGTCTTAAGATTTGAGGTTAAAAATGTAATACAGTATATGGAAAAGTGGGATGTGAAGAGTGCATTAATTACTGGCATATGAAGAGGTGTGAACAAACTACACGAACGTTCAGAGTCTGGCAAGTGATGTATAGCTAAAGTCTGACTATATATTGTGAACAACAAGGCATAATTACCGCTCACGTATTAAAAATACAACCTTGCTGTCTGGGGGAAAAAGGCAATGTATCATGGCATTAATAGTTGACCAATCTTTTAAGTAGTAAGTTGAAATAATAAAAATAACTCTAGGTCTTTGAACACACCTTGGTGTATAACAAGGATATAATGAGTCAACTTTACACAACCTTCCAAGCCTCCACCTTGACTGTTTTATTCCTACGTGTAGACAATATTCACATAGACCTCACATTACTTACCAAATAAGGCACAACATTTGACGATATTGGCTATGTACAACTGGTGAACAATCTTGCAGAGCCACTAACACACACACCATTTTTGGCAAGTCTTAAGGCTTACAAATTATTTGTGGTACATGTACATTGAAATTTTATAGTGATTTATAAATCACTATAAACCTAAATGTACAGTTAAACCTAAATGTACAGTTAAACCTAAATATAGTCATACTATACTTAAAACTAGTGATAAAGGTATATATTGAAGTGATAAAGGTATATATTGAGAATTATCACATTTGGAAGTTAACAGAAGTACAATACTGTAAAGTATATTTTACATGAATTGAAGCTAGTGGACAATTAGAAATGATACCTAGGAGCCAGGATCCACCAGTCACTGGAAGTTGCACAACAAGTGGGAGCTGCAGTAAAAAAAAAAAAGTCAATCAAACTCTAGGAATAATCAAAAGAACCCCACCTGGACCACTGATCCAAGCATGGAGACCTCATCTTTAGGAGGACATATAGTATCTGCTTTAGAGATGGTTCAACACAGAGTGAAAAAATCATCCCAGAACTAAGTCTACTCTCATTCTAGAAACAATTAAGAGCCACAGAACACTCAACACTGCAAACCAGACATGACAGGGTTAATCTTATCAAGACTTAAAATACAGTACTAAAAAAAATGAAGGATATTAATCTAGAACCCCCTGTTTAAAAGGTCAAAAGTAACACATACAAGAGGCAACAGCTTCAAGCTCAACAAGTCTTATGTAGGACAGAAAACAGGAGATGCTTTTTCACCCATAGAACTGCATACCCACCAAACCTATAAATGCCAAGACGTTACTTCAATTCAAAATTCCATTGGAAAAAATCTAAAGAAAAATTAAGGGGGGGCGGAGCCTTTGAAAAGCAACTGGCTTCCTGTCGTCGAGGCCACTAGAGAGATGGGAAACGAACTATCAGGGGAAATCAGCAAGCTATTACGACTATATAGCACTTGGAAGGGATCAGGATAAGGATTTGTGATGGGACGGAGGAAAAAATGGTGCCCAACCACTTGGACAGGGATCAGGATAAGGATTTGTGATGGGACGGAGGAAGGAATGGTGCCCAACCACATGGACTGTCGGGGATTGAACGCTGACCTGCATGAAGCTAGAGAGATGGTGGCCCTCAGGTATATTCCAGTAAATTTTTAAATAAAATAGTACTAGGTGAAATATAGGCATAAGGTTCTTGGGAAGATGTTATTTGACAATGTTGCTTGAGAAACAAGAGTATGTAGGCTTGCAGCTGTGTATAAATTAGGTGCTTGTTTGTTTTGCTTTTGAAGTCCCAGTGGTGAAATGGTAACACACTCGCCCTGCGCTTCGCGTGCGGTTTGGCGTAGGCTCGTATCCTGCCTGGGGAGGATTAACTAGGCGCCAATCTTAGCTGTGTGCTTCTGTTCGCCCAGCAGTGAATGGGTACCTGCTTGTTAAACGGCTTGGCGTGGATCATATTCCGGGGAACATAGGATTAACGACTTGCCCGAAACGCTGTGTGCGCCAGTGGCTGTACAAGAACGTAACAACTCTTGTATATATAAATAAATAAATAAATAAATAAATAAATAAATAAATAAAAAATTGGGATATGGCTAAATTGGGATTGTACCCACTCGCCTCAATTATGAGCTGAGAGGCCTGTGAGGACATAAACAACTGTGCTGCAAGATCCTCGTGAACTAAAATCATTACGAATGGTCATTGAATAGCATAGTCTTAGCTCTTATTCACACAGATCACCACCGTAGTGCTCGCCGTTGGAGGAAAAATGTTCTTATGGCCTTTGTATGTTTATTGTAATGAATTACATTATTATTATGTATAATTATACTGTGGTGCGTCCGGAAGTATGAATATAGATGTTTGCCCTGCATCTCGAATTTTCTGCTATAAGATTCAAAGAAAATTGTAAATATTTCATGGTAAACTAAAATAAATATTAATGGCTCACACGCAATAAAATAATAATAATAATAATTTATTATCATTATTATTATTATAAGCCGAACCAGGCTTTCACACAAGTCCTCCCCCCCATGCACTCTGGCTTTTCAGTCTAGGAATTCTACCTCGAACGCTTCTCTTCAACGCACAAAGATAGGTATTTTACAAATAGGTATTTTATTTTTTACTTAGTATTTCAAATAGGTATTTATATTTTATTTTATGGTAAAATACAATTTACAACAGGTATTTTATTTTTCATATATTTGCTTGTGTGCAATCTTGTCACATGTTCCTGCGTAGTGGTGGGGAGAGGGGAGCTGGACCCGGACTCACGAAGCAGTTACGCAAGCACTTACGAACCTGCAGATCTTTTCTCAATCTTTGGCGGCTTTGTTTACAATTATTAAAGAGTTAATGAGCTCCGAAGCATCAGGAGGCTGTTTATAACAATAATAACAGTTGATTGGGAATGATTGATAGATAAAGATTAAGCCACGCAAAAGGTGGCACGGGCATGAATAGCCCGTAAGTGGTGGCCCTTTGGAGCCATTACCAGTACCATTAGCTGATACTGGAGATCTGTGGAGGTGCGACTGCACCCTGCGTGACGGGAGATGTCTCCCCCGTGGATGACTTTTGATTGGCAAGTTGTCATGCTTGTAAACTGTTTAATAAATGTAACCAAAGCCGTCAAAGATTGAGGAAAGATGTACACGTTCGTAAATGCTTGCGTAACTGCTTCGTGAATCCGGGTCCTGGTTGACAAATTGGAAGGAAGTATAATAGTAGATGAAAGCAGAAGTGTGGTGGTGTAGATGAAGGCAGGAGTGTGGTTTGTAGATGAAGGCAGAAGTGTGGTGGTGTAGATGAAGGCAGAAGTGTGGTGGTGTAGATGAAGGCAGAAGTGTGGTGGTGTAGATGAAGGCAGAAGTGTGGTGGTGTAGATGAAGGCAGTAGTGTGGTGGTGTAGATGAAGGCAGAAGTGTGGTGGTGTAGATGAAGGCAGTAGTGTGGTGGTGTAGATGAAGGCAGAAGTGTGGTGGTGTAGATGAAGGCAGAAGTGTGGTGGTGTAGATGAAGGCAGAAGTGTGGTGGTGTAGATGAGGGCAGAAGTGTGGTGGTGTAAATGAAGGCAGAAGTGTGGTGGTGTAGATGAAGGCAGAAGTGTGGTGGTGTAGATGAAGGCAGAAGTGTTGTGGTGTAGATGAAGGCAGAAGTGTGGTTTGTAGATGAAGGCAGAAGTGTGGTGGTGTAGATGAAGGCAGAAGTGTGGTGGTGTAGATGAAGGCAGAAGTGTGGTGGTGTAGATGAAGGCAGTAGTGTGGTGGTGTAGATGAGGGCAGAAGTGTGGTGGTGTAGATGAGGGCAGAAGTGTGGTGGTGTAGATGAGGGCAGGACTGTGGTGGTGTAGATGAAGGCAGTAGTGTGGTGGTGTAGATGGGGGGGGAGGGCTGAGTGAGGTCTGTATACACAGCCTACTACCGTGCTGTACCTGTCAAGTTATACCTTAGCTATTCTGACGTTTGAATTATTCAACGAATCTGGCCTTAAGAGTGTGGCTGGAGGTGGTCTCCATAACTTCTTTCATTACATTCCACTTGTTGACCATCTATACCAAGGTATGAATATTTTCTTACATTTCTTCGACTCACTTGCATTTTCAGCGTCCTCTTATGTCCTTTTTTTTATCCTATGCCTTTATATATAGAGGATGTCCTTGTCCGTCTTGTGTATTACATGTCAGTATCTTGTATATTGTGAGCATATTCCCTCTGTTCTGTTCATGTTGTTAGATCTAGTACTAACTTATCCTCACATAGGTGCCATAGGCACAATCAGAGAGCACTGAACATCAATGGTCCACTGTTGTTCAGTATCCTGCCAGCAAGTATAGGATATGTTATCTGAACAAGCGTGGATATCTTCAAGAAAAAATTGGATAGTTTTCTTCCAAAAAGTGGTGGACCAACCAGGCTGTGGTGGATATGTGGGTTTGCCGGCCGCTCCAAGCAAGAGCCTGTTGGACCAAGCCTTTTTTATTTTATTTTTTTTTATGTATTTATATATATACAAGAGTTCTTACATTCTTGTACAGCCACTAGTACGCGTAGCGTTTTGGGCAAGTCCTTAATCCTAATTTTCCATGAAATACGGCCCGCAGAATCGTTTAACAACCAGGTACCCAGTCACTGCTGGGTAAACAGAGGCTACAGTTAAGGATTGGCGCCAAGTAAGTCGTCCCCGGCCAGGATACGAACCCAGGCCAAAACGCTTGCGCTTTGGCCTGGGTTCAATTACTCATTGAACTCATTACTAATTACTCATTACTAATTACTCATATAGTAATTACACAGTTCAGCATACCTTAGCCCATGAGGGCGAAAGTCAGCGTGAGAGTGGCAGGCGCCGGGTGACGGTTGGCGGGGCCGCGCAGCCTAGGCCACACTTCCGGGCACTGTGGTTACAAGTTCTTACCACAGTCTTCTAAATGTTCTCCCCCCCCCCGCCCCTCACAGTGATGGTCTCCCCCCCCCCCCGCCCCTCACAGTGATGGTCTCCCTCTCCCCGCCCCTCACAGTGATGGTCTCCTCCCCCCGCCCCTCACAGTGATGGTCTCCCCCCCCCCCCGCCCCTCACAGTGATGGTCTCCCTCTCCCCGCCCCTCACAGTGATGGTCTCCTCCCCCCGCCCCTCACAGTGATGGTCGCCCTCCCCCCGCCCCTCACAGTGATGGTCTCCTCCCCCCGCCCCTCACAGTGATGGTCGCCCTCCCCCCGCCCCTCACAGTGATGGTCTCCTCCCCCCGCCCCTCACAGTGATGGTCTCCCCCCCCCCCGCCCCTCACAGTGATGGTCTCCTCCCCCCGCCCCTCACAGTGATGGTCTCCCCCCCCCGCCCCTCACAGTGATGGTCGCCCTCCCCCCGCCCCTCACAGTGATGGTCTCCTCCCCCCGCCCCTCACAGTGATGGTCTCCTCCCCCCGCCCCTCACAGTGATGGTCTCCTCCCCCCGCCCCTCACAGTGATGGTCTCCTCCCCCCGCCCCTCACAGTGATGGTCTCCCTCTCCCCGCCCCTCACAGTGATGGTCTCCCTCTCCCCGCCCCTCATAGTGATGGTCTCCTCCCCCCGCCCCTCACAGTGATGGTCTCCTCCCCCCGCCCCTCACAGTGATGGTCTCCCTCTCCCCGCCCCTCACAGTGATGGTCTCCCTCTCCCCGCCCCTCACAGTGATGGTCTCCTCCCCCCCGCCCCCTCACAGTGATGGTCTCCTCTCCCCGCCCCTCACAGTGATGGTCTCCTCCCCCCGCCCCTCACAGTGATGGTCTCCTCCCCCCGCCCCTCACAGTGATGGTCTCCCTCTCCCCGCCCCTCACAGTGATGGTCTCCCTCTCCCCGCCCCTCACAGTGATGGTCTCCTCCCCCCGCCCCTCACAGTGATGGTCTCCTCCCCCCGCCCCTCACAGTGATGGTCTCCCTCTCCCCGCCCCTCACAGTGATGGTCTCCTCCCCCCGCCCCTCACAGTGATGGTCTCCCTCTCCCCGCCCCTCACAGTGATGGTCTCCTCCCCCCGCCCCTCACAGTGATGGTCTCCTCCCCCCGCCCCTCACAGTGATGGTCTCCCTCTCCCCGCCCTCACAGTGATGGTCTCCTCCCCCCGCCCCTCACAGTGATGGTCTCCCTCTCCCGCCCCTCACAGTGATGGTCTCCTCCCCCCGCCCCTCACAGTGATGGTCTCCTCCCCCCGCCCCTCACAGTGATGGTCTCCCTTCCCCCGCCCCTCACAGTGATGGTCTCCTCCCCCCGCCCCTCACAGTGATGGTCTCCTCCCCCCCCCGCCCCTCACAGTGATGGTCTCCTCCCCCCGCCCCTCACAGTGATGGTCTCCTCCCCCCGCCCCTCACAGTGATGGTCTCCTCCCCCCGCCCCTCACAGTGATGGTCTCCTCCCCCTCGTGGGAGTGTGGCTAGTGACCCCATGGTGTGGCTAGTGACCCCATGGTGTGGCTAGTGACCCCATAGTGTGGCTAGTGACCCCATGGTGTGGCTAGTGACCCCATGGTGTGGCTAGTGACCCCATGGTGTGGCTAGTGACCCCATGGTGTGGCTAGTGACCCCATGGTGTGGGTAGTGACCCCATAGTGTGGCTAGTGACCCCGTGGTGTGGCTAGTGACCCCGTGGTGTGGCTAGTGACCCCATGGTGTGGCTAGTGACCCCATGGTGTGGCTAGTGACCCCATGGTGTGGCTAGTGACCCCATGGTGTGGCTAGTGACCCCATGGTGTGGCTAGTGACCCCATAGTGTGACTAGGGGTGCCCATAGTGTGGCTAGTGGCCCCATGGTGTGGCTAGTGACCCCATAGTGTGACTAGGGGTGCCCATGGTGTGGCTAGTGACCCCATGGTGTGGCTAGTTACCCCATGGTGTGGCTAGTGACCCCATGGTGTGGCTAGTGACCCCATGGTGTGGCTAGTGACCCCATAGTGTGACTAGGGGTGCCCATAGTGTGGCTAGTGACCCCATAGTGTGACTAGGGGTGCCCATAGTGTGGCTAGTGACCCCATGGTGTGGCTAGTAACCCCATAGTGTGGCTAGTGACCCCATGGTGTGGCTAGGGGTGCACATAGTGTGGCTAGTGACCCCATGGTGTGGCTAGTAACCCCATAGTGTGGCTTGTGACCCCATGGTGTGGCTAGTGACCCCATGGTGTGACTAGTGACCCCATGGTGTGACTAGTGACCCCATGGTGTGGCTAGTGACCCCATGGTGTGGCTAGTGACCCCATAGTGTGACTAGGGGTGCCCATAGTGTGGCTAGTGACCCCATGGTGTGGCTAGTGACCCCATGGTGTGGCTAGTAACCCCATAGTGTGGCTAGTGACCCCATAGTGTGGCTAGGGGTGCCCATAGTGTGGCTAGTGACCCCATGGTGTGGCTAGTAACCCCATAGTGTGGCTAGTGACCCCATGGTGTGGCTAGTGACCCCATGGTGTGACTAGGGGTGCCCATAGTGTGGCTAGTGACCCCATGGTGTGGCTAGTGACCCCATAGTGTGACTAGGGGTGCCCATAGTGTGGCCAGCAGCAGAGGAGTGAGAGCGTAGCTTTTAGAGAGGTTAAGGCTGCGGTGGGCAGCGTTTGAGAGTGAAATCTGGGATGGGAGAGGCGGGGCGGGGGTCCATCTTCTGTAAGTTAGTATGATAATTAAGGGAGAGGGTGTGAGGTAATTAATAGGGTCAGACTTAAGTTCTCGGCGACGCTGGTGGGCGAGACTTATCACGCCGTCATTGTCCCCCCTATTGTCATCACTACCGGCCGCTCCCACCACATGAAGCAATTACCTGCTCGGCCCCTCTCCCTCCCTCCCTCTCCCTCTCCCTCTCTCTCTCTCTCTCTCTCTCTCTCTCTCTCTCTCTCTCTCTCTCTCTCTCTCTCTCTCTCTCTCTCTCTCTCTCTGGGTAGCCTCATCCATCTGGGTAGGTTGATTATCCGCCCGGACAGAGTTTAAGCCTATCAATTTCATGTGCCTTGACTTAAGGACTATATAACTAAGATATTCATCTCATTTAATAAACACAATTATTTAAATTGAAAGATACTCGAGTGTCAATTCTAACTCTGCTATCTTGTCCTGTGTCTAGTAAGGTGGTCGAGTGCGTTACTAGTGGGCGGCTTGTTTATGAATAGAATATTATTTTATTGGGAAACCACTTAGTTAGGCTAGGCAAGCTTGACTACCTGGACACCTGGTCTAGTTACCACCATTACCCTTTCCCTCTTCCTGTGCGGTCTGGGTCCCTCTGTAGCCAGTAGCATTAGTGGAGTTGGCAGCAATTACAGTACGAGTACAGGTACACAAGTACTAGGAACATCCAGGTAAAAGAGGTATACACAAACATAAGTGTAGGTAAGATTGTTATTGTCCTTGATTGGGTTGTTATACTATGACTAGCATGCACAAAGTGTGACTAGCTCACCCATAGTATGACTAGTGTAACTCGCAAGTTCTGAACTAATGTATAATGCACTGAATACCCATCCTGTGAGTGAACCCCATTAATATCCTGTGGTTCGTAGTGGACCCTATACCCATCCTGTGGGTCGTGGTGGACCCTATACCCATCCTGTGGGTCGTGGTGGACCCACTCGCTGGGTTTAATGTTACCAGATTGGGCAATTTTTGAGAGCCCTGCGCTCCCAATTTTTTTTATTTTACTACTTGCGACTTTTTGGGCTACTTGAAAAGCAAGTTGGGCTAATTTGGGCTACTAATGTTAAACTCAATGATGATTATTTACGCTTTTATAATGTAATGTCTACAAATCCCATCCGCATCGCTTCTTACTCTTGTGATAAATATGTTGCAGGATAACTATTTTCAGTGTACTCTGATCCCGCCAATAAGCTATAATTTCACATTTATCAAACCAATGTTAATTGATTTTGAAAGGATGAATTTACTTTATCAAAATGAAGATCAGTGTAGCCTTCACACTGACTTAGAAAATTTCACTCTTGAAATGCTCAGAAGAATCATTCATCTTGATCATGCAAAGCTTAATGTTAATTTGGACTATATTTAGATATCTGTCCCTGAAGAATGTGGACTTTGTTTACGAAGTTTCTACACTTCTGGCCACTTACAGACAAATTAATTTTATTGGCCAGAAAAAGTTTAAAAATATTCAAGAAAGATGCTATAATTTTTTAGTGAAAGCTTGTAAAGAGCTTTCTCGTATTCCTAGCAATGGTAAAACTTTCAAAAAGGTGAAAAATCTGTCGCCTATCATATGCCTTAGCCACACACGGCCACCATTTTCAGAACTTCCATTAGCACTAACTGATCAATCTAAGCCTAGAGAAATTTGAAAGTCAGTGACGCCTACTGTTAACCATTGACTGGTCCAACATTTGTGAGGGACAAATTCCAACATCTGGACCGTCATTCTAGACCAAGACAATAACTGTCAAGAACGCTGCTGGCGACCCCATACTGATTGATCTCGCTGAGTTTACATTGAAAATATACAGCTTACCAATCACCAATGTCCTGGTTGAACGGGTATTTTTAGAGAGAGTAATATCTGTGAAAACTAAACTGAGAAATTGAATGGGACTTGAGTGTTTGACACCAATCTTGAGAATCAAAACATATCTTGAAGAAAACGAAACTTGGTACTCATCATTTGAACCACTCATGACAATGCTTAAATGCGAGTCTGCATTATTCAAGTACGAGATTGTGGAGACAGACGAAGATCTTCTTGATAATCTTCAACTGTGAAGACGATGAAGGACTCTACACCCATTATGCGTCATACAGCAAATATTTATATATCTACAAGAAGGTACATTGGGTTCATGAGGGTACATAGCATTGATGTTTTTTACATTCTTTTAAAGCCACTAACACTCACAGCGTTTCGGGCAGGTCCTTAATCTAACAATTTTAAGTAGGCAATTTCTAGCAAAATTGGGAAATGTTAACAGGTAAAATGTTAATATTGGTAAGCTATCCTATTATCACATTTTTGTATTATATATATAGGACGAGATAATAAAATCATTAAAATCGTGTAGCATACTCTATTAAAATATATTACTCCGAAAATCGTAATGGTAACTAAACAATAAATTGGGCTACTCTTATTAAAATTTGGTAGTTTTAGACCGGCAGCTCGCTACTTTCAGCTTCTCGGATCTGGCAACCCTGGGCCGCCTGGGTTGTAAACTGTGGCCGCCTCTCCCCAATAACAATGGCCTGTTATTCTTTAATAATAAACTGTAGCAAAGCTTGCCTTTTATAGTCAGAATATACAGGGCGGGGCGTGCTATAGCTCACTGTTATTCTTCTGCGAGCTAGGGCGTTACTAGTGGAGTTATTAAGTACGTTTACAACAATATCACTGTTTGATGTTTTGTACATGTTAATAACCTTTATGATGCTCACTAAAATAAGTATAGTTTATCATATACTTTCGTATGGAAGTTTTTTAATGAACTGTTGTTGGACCAGACCCTACGACCAGCACGCGTCGGACTACCTGGAGGACACGACGAGCGTGTCAGTGGACCCCCGGGACGAGGAGCTGGTGCGGGAGTCCCTGCGGGTGTGGTATGGCCTCCCCACCATGCCTGCCAGCGCCGCCGCCGCCACCACACTACACCTCTCCTACATTCTTCTACCTCTCCTCCTCCTAGGCCTGCTCCAGTCCTTCTGGCCGGGCCAACCTTACATTCGGTGAGTATTTTTTGTTTAGCTTTTTTGGCTTACTCTTATTATGAGGAGGACTGATCTTATACAGAGTTTGTATTCATTATTTTCAGCTACTCCATTCACCCTGCCCAGGTAGACCTTCCCAAGGGTAATGTTACCTGCTTTCCAGCGTTATCTGTGGTAGGACGGTGTTCTGACGACGACCCAGATCGGGAGTCCAGGGATGTTCTAAATACGGACGTGTCTTGACATGTGTCCTTGCACTTACATTCAGGAATAACTCAAACACTTGTAAACCCAATTAAATATTTATTATAACCTTCAACAGCACCTTGTAATAAGGGATGATTCAAGGGGTTAGGGACAAGTTCTCCGGATAATCGCCTTCGTCCTATGTAGTCAAATTAAACAACATTAATAACTTGCAAGTAAAATAATTAAATTTAGACATTTACTTAAAAGGAGTATTACCCCACAATGATATTATATATGAGATTAGCTTTCATACATTTTACCCTGCTTGATGGGGTTCTGGGAGTTTTTTTACTCCCTAAGCCCAGCCCGAGGCCAGGCTTGGGTTGTGATAGCTTGGTCCACTAGGCTGTTGGTTGGAGCGGCCCGCAGGGCCACATATCTACCACAATCCGGTTGGTTCAGCACTCCTTAAAGAAAACTATCTAGTTTTCTCTTTGTGTCCACGGTTGTTCGGGCAATATTTCTTGTACCAACTGGAAGGATGTTGAACAACCGTGGACAGTGTTTATACTGTGTTCAGAATACTAGCAGTAAGCAAGTTTAGACTGAAAGGAGAAAAGTATTTATATTAGTATAAGTTAACCTCTTTTTATACTCTGTGTTAATGCAATATATCCATTACCTCGCGATGCGTTCCACGAGTATAATAGATCACAGTATCTTACCTTTGATGACGCTATGCATGTATACATGTCACTAGCTCCAAGGGCAAGAACAACGAAAGCTTTCCACTAATAGGAAGATTTCCAAGTTGTGTCCGTAGGGAAAGATCCATCATCTTTTAAGTTGTTCAACAGCCAGTTCCTAAACTTGGTTCCTATGTATTCATAGTATAAGTTGACGCGATAGTAGAATGCGTATAATCATATAATCCGTCAGATTATACGTGGGCAGGAAGAAGAATCTTAGCACATTTGATGTTGGGTAGCATCACCAACTCGCTACAGTTGTACAGACGAGCAATATTGTAGAGGACTCGCTGGTGTTAACAGAACCAACCCTCCGCCAAGACTGCCCGACCCGCCACGTCGCTCCCGAAGTAAACTATCAGAGAGACAAAGTCAGTAATTGGGCAGCGAGCTCTTGACATGACTGGAGGGAGATGGCATTACCAGGTAATTGGCCAGTTTAATTACGTAGTTTCGTTAATATTAACACCAACTCCAGCCTATCAATAAATGTATAATTCCGGGGGTAGTATACATTGTTCTTGAACAGTCCTGTTCGATCCCAATACATATGGTAGCAGTAGCCTAAGCCACTCTATCCTTTTGAGATGTATCTTATTGTCTCTGTAAATGTACTTGAACTTGTCTTCAGTATTTTCCCAGATACACGACGTTCTTGTTGCTACAGTGTGCATTGAAAATGAAATAAATACACAAAGGTAGCTCAAGCTATTCTCACCCCGTTCACTACAACGTGTTCACATATTTACACATAACACAATCAACATATTACTGAACATTCTAGTTGATAAACATATACACTTCTACATGTACACAGGCACTAGTGTACTAAACGTGCCGACAGATACATACAAATACTTGTATAACTAAGTACAAGTACATAGACATAAATAACAATACTAGAGGCTACAAATAAACATTTAGACAAATTAATGAAAGTGTACAACTTTGGTGCAAAATTCTTGTCTCTCTCCAGACTGCCATCGATGTTTCCATTATGACACATCCGGGCTCTTTGTTCAGGAACAATCCTTATGTGTCTTCATACATCAATGAACGAGCTCTCGAAGACATAATAACGATAATATATTACGTCGGGAGACGGACAGCCAGTTTATACATATAATGCATGTTAGGCTTATATCGAGGTCCCCCCCCCAGGATGCATCCCCATAAGAAGTTGACTAACTCCTGGGTGAAATTATTTACTGCTAGGTGGACAGGGGCATTAGGTGATAGGAAACGCGCTCAACCCTTTCTGTTCCGCCCGGGATTCGAACCCGGAACTCTCGATTTTGAGTCGAGAACGAACTCTACTGTAATACCGGGACCCACAAAATATGTGAGGGTGAGGGACTCACTCTCACATAATTTATATAATCATTTAATTCCACATAATTTACACTTTTAATTCCACATAATTTACACATATATTCATCATCATTACCACCTGTCCCATATCCCCAATAGTATTTGTGCTTGAGCGTGTGTATACTGACGTCACTCCGAGCTGTAACTTGCTTAGCTAAAAGGGTTTTGGAGGTTCAGTCCTGAACCCATTATGGGCCTCTACATCACTTTCCACTACCGCCCATAGGATGGGTATGGGGCGCATAATAAATGACTACTAAAACTAAGTAGCTGAGTATGAACACGCAGAAGTGGTCTTGATTTGGGAGTAGACTGACATCGGGACCTTAAATAGTGTTATTGGGCATGATTAGGGTGACGGACACTGACAGTCACCGTAGACAGTGTTATGGACACCCGCGGGTGTCCATAACACTGTCTACGGTTGGGGCGCCCACCTGCGCTCCCACATATTGTCTTCTGCCACCCCTTACAAAAAAAAAAAAACATTTGCAAATGTAATTTTTTTAATCATTATTATACAACATAAGTTACAAACTTGGTTACATACAAGGTACAAAGTTATTTGTTACAGGCTCTCGAGTTCCTCAAGCTTCTCAGAAATACATACATATTCATTCTATCCTTTTGGTATACATATGATCTCAATGAACTTGTATACTTGGACGTGACCGTTATGAGATGGGAGATAGGGCGTGGACCTCGACTTAGTTATTATTATTAACATCTTTATTGACAAAATTAATTACAATTTTGCCTTATCTGAGGATTTTGATAGTCTTATTAAAGTGAGGATAATGCTGGTATTGGTGCTCTTAACACCTCCACCACACCGACATTTCGGGACATTCCAGGAATTCCAGTTTCACTCCTTGACATTAAATATTTCTAGTGCGCAGCTAACCATCTCGAAGTTGTGTTCGGTGGGGGGGGGGGGGGGAGGGGAAGGGGGTCAGCGGCCCAAGTGTGAGGGAGGGAGGAGTCGTACCTGGCGAGGGCGGTCAGGGAAGGGAGCGGGACATGAGTCAGCGTCTCGGTCCTAACTCTCCTTGGTGACCTCCCCCCTCCCCTCCCTTTGTCGGTCGAGGGGCCGAGGTTCATATTCCCGACAACAGTGAAAATCTGGATGACAGAAGGATGGGGGAAGAGGACACAGCCCAGCCTTTCTCTCTACGCCGATATAATCAACAGTTGCTGTTGTATACCACAGTAGCTTCCTGGACAAGCAGCCAGTGTGGCTAACTCGCCTTGGTACAACAATCAATGTCGCAGCGGCCCGTCCTGAACTCTGTTCCAAGTGATGGGTGGAAAGCCTTTGTTAAGATAGCCAGGAAACGAGGGACATTTTATCTGAATTTATACTAGGACCACCATCTCTATAGGATCGCCGGGCACAGGAAGCCGTCGGCTTGTCAAAGGACCCCCTCCCCCCCATTAATCCCCGATACATTTTTCCAGTTACATATTGTTGAACAAGTAATGTGAGGAGAAGGGAGGAGGGCGAGGAACCTCCTGAATATACTATTTAATTAACAATGCTGTAACGAAAAATGGTTTGCTCGAGTTAACTGTTGTGAAGCTGATGAAAGTTGTGCATCTTGCTTGCATGGCTCTCAACGGGCTAGCATAATAGAACACATTATGCATTTAGGTATTCTAATAAATGGGATTTAAATGTTTCATTTGTTACAAATGGTGGTACATTAAGCCCCACTCTCCCTAAACTTCGTGAAGAATGTTACCTGCGCTAGTCAAAACAAACTGCTTCACACCTGCCTGTTAATTCCTTGCACTTTACTTCAGGTGACCTCTGACCCAGCACACGTTACTCTTACGAACTCTCAGGACTAAGGTTATATATTTGACTTATTGAAGCAGTAATGAAAACTAAAAAGTACTAGACCTTATAACAATACCAACATGTTTGTTAATATAGATAATTGGATCAACGCTACGCGAACGTGTAGCTTGATGAGGTAACCAACCACACTATAGTATATTACGGGCTCACCTTAGCCCGTGCTACATGGACTCTTCGTTCTGAGTAGCTAACTCTAAAACAACAACAACTATAGTATATAGCGTGGTTAGTTTTTCTGACAATTTTTTCAGATAATAATTCCAAAAGGATATCCTAGGCTATTTGTACCCTCGTCTATAGTGCTGGATATGTTGGGTCATGCTTAACTAGCTCCTGCAACTGGGTTTGACCAGTAAACAGACGGGTGGCCGTGCAGTCTCTCCTTGGACTAGGGTGGACTGCCATAAGCCTAAGGCTGCCTGTCCCCGAAATCTGAACCAAACCTGTTTTCTCATACTCAGGGACAGGAACCTGTTAGGCTTATTCAAATGCCAAGGCCAACTACGTCTTCCCCAGGATGCAACCCACAACAGTTGCCTATCTCCCCGATACCTAAAAATTTCCCCAAAGGGCGAGGGGTATTGGGCAGCGTCACCTATTCTGTTGAGTGAATTTACCGCCGTTGCAGCCTGTACTTCCGGGGTACCTATTAACATAGGTTGCCTTTGTAGGTGAACAGAGGCATCACTTGAAAAGGAAACGCTTTGCTGGTCCTGCCGCTGGAAGTGAGCCGGGAACCATTCTGTCATGGCCGCGCCAACCTACCGACCAGGCGTGATGTTATGTAACTCCTGGCCGTCCAGGCGGAGCATCAAGGTCACCTCGTCTCCGCCCGCCACCCCCGAGGAACCCGCTCTCTTAACGCCAGACGAGACGTACTCCTCGACCTTAGGAAACACTCTCTCCCGTAGTCACCTACGTAAGATTATCCAGATAATTTCAATTTCTTTCTTTATTATGCACCTCATACCCATCGCGTGGGCAGTGGTGTAAAGGGTTACAGAGGCACATAATCGGTTCAAAAACTGAACCCTCTAGTTCGTTTAGCTAAGCAAATAACAATCTTTTGACGCTAGTTACACAATTTTGAATGTTATATATACATGTACACATACATACATATATATATATATGCATACACATATACAATCACCTACACAAATACACACATCAATAATCTGTTGTATCACAAGTGATTCAACAAGAGGCTCACCCAGACTATAGAGGTTTTATTTGGGTTGGAAGCTTACAATGGTATTTACAAGATTTGGGTTAGTAGCCTACACTGCTGGTATTTACAAAATACAAATGATGCAGACGACGACAACTGTGGATACCCAGACGGACGCTCCACGGACGACGACAACTGTGGACACCCAGACGGACGCTCCACGGACGACGACGCCTGTGGACACCCAGACGGGCGCTCCACGGACGACGACAACTGTGGACACCCAGACGGACGCTCCACGGACGACGACAACTGTGGACACCCAGACGGACGCTCCACGGACGACAACTGTGGACACCCAGACGGACGCTCCACGGACGACGACAACTGTGGACACCCAGACGGACGCTCCACGGACGACAACTGTGGACACCCAGACGGACGCTCCACGGACGACGACACCTGTGGACACCCAGACGGACGCTCCACGGACGACGACAACTGTGGACACCCAGACGGACGCCGACAGCGGTTCACAACACAAAGAAAGCAGGAATACTGACGACACAGGACGATGAGGACTACGCGTCTTCAGACGAGCATGTGGACGATGAGGATCTCCGACGAATATGAGAGAGGCTCCGAGGATGCACTCGACACCTCAGTGTACGAACGCCCATGTTTGAGGGTCACGATGCACCTGGTATTTTGGACACAAACAATCACGGGTCGATACACCGCTTTCAAAGATGGCCAAACTATCATCATCGACGTATCGCGGAGTATCGTAGAGAAATTCCCACGATGCCCTACACCGTCGCCTGTGGACACCCATATACAGACACGAAGCCACAAGGAACAGAAAAAAATGTAAAGTTAGCACCGGGGGTGGGGGGTGGGGGTTCTGTGTGGTGATTGATTCTGCTACACAACAATCCAAAAATCCTCCCTGGGTGCTGGGTTAAGCCCCGTCTCTACGAGTACGCAGCTTCCTCTTCACACTATACTTCCGACTGTCCCACTTCCCGCTCACATTTTACCCGATTTAATTTGCAACGCCACAAACCTCATCCATTATCTCCAGTATCAACAATTGGTACTGGGTAATGGCTCCAAAGAGCCTCCACTTACGGGCTATTCATGCCCGTACCATCATCTTGAGTGGCTTAATCTTTATCAATCAGCAACGCAACATTACAGAAAGCACTTACTGTACTGTTAAATGTGATCTCTGAGGCCCTCCTGCCACCCTAACAGGTATGGGAAACGTCTCTGCTAAGGCTACATAATACCCCCCCCCCCCCATATGATTAATTCAAGGCAGTTATAGAATAGAACAAGGACGTGTAGTTTACTATCAACAGTCGCCGTGGCTCCTTGACAGACACTCCTGTCAATGGACCTTTGGCATGGGTTCGTATCCTGGCCGGGAAGGATTTACTGGACGCCAATCCTTCACTTTAACCTCTGTTTACCCAACAATAAAATGGGTACCTGGTTGTTAAACGATTTGGCGGGTCATATTCCAGGGAATATTAGGAGTAAGGACTTGCCCGAGCCACTAGCACGCATGTACAGCCACTAGCACGCATGTACAGCCACTAGCACGCATGTACAGCCACTAGCACGCATGTACAGCCACTAGCACGCATGTACAGCCACTGTGTGCTAGCGGCTGTACAAGAATGTAACAACTCTTGTATATGTAAATAAATAAATAAATAAAAACTTAGTGTTCCTGCTATCATTTAATTTACTAATCTTTAACACCACAATAAATATGTTTAAATAAAACGTTCAGGCTTACATGTATACATTTATTGACTTTAATTGTAGTTTTCTTAAAAGTAAGACATTATATACATTGTTAATGACTATTTTACTTTGCTTAAATATTAGTATTATTGTTATGGGTTATTAAATATGAAGAATGAGATTAATTTCGACTAGGCAAGTTGCCTAATCAGCAGTCCTTAAAATTGTAAAGAATGTTAGTACAAACTGAGCAATGAATTAAGGTGACTAACTTAAATTATTCAAAATTTCTCGTATAAAAATAGGCGTCATTCATTAACAATTTAATTAAATAATTAACTTAAAACTGGAATATTTGTACACAGTCGAACTCAGGTTAACATTAATGATTTTGATCATTTCTATAAAATATTTTACAATTCTGATGTGGGTCTATATGAAGGTGTAGCGGCAACGCCAGTGTTAGTCTTGAACCTTGAAATTACACTCTCTGTTAGCCAGGGCGGAAACTTGTCTAAGGGCATCACTATTGTCATGGCAAGTTGCCTTTCAAATTCGATAAAAAAGGCGTCGTAGAGTTCCATCCCGGCAGCTACAGGCATCTTCTTTGAGAACATGAAGGCCCACATCTCGTGAGAGAGCCCGTGCATGCTGGCTGCTAAACTGGGAAAGCGAAAGGCTAATGCCATTGCGTGGGAGGTCATTCCTCGCATCACATCTACCCGCCTGATCAACGCGCAGAACTCTTTAGGCGGTGAGGTTGAGAAACTGAGCGGGTACGGCTCGGCTCCTACTTGCTGGTCTCTGGTATTTAAATGGGATGCGCACCCGCTAATGAGCGCTTCCCCATACAAGACGTGGATCATTGGCACGTGCAAACCACACGAAAGTCTGTCTCTTATAATAGACGGCAAAGTCATAGGCGTCGTAACAGAATTTGTGTAGTGTCTCTCTCTCAAATCCGGATGAAATCTTAATATAGCCGCAGCTACGAGGCTCGCCGAGAGTTTATTATTTTTCTTCAAATATAGGTGTCGCTTGAGACGTGGGATCACTTCGGCAAGAGCGGTTGGAGGCGTGTCTTTGAGAAATCTTGTAAACAAGGGAATCAGAGTCTTAAACGCGGGGGGGACCTGTTTACGGTCCAACTTGGGGAATATTGTACAGGTGAGCACTGCCGTCGCCTCAGCGTCGGACTCCGTGGTGGTGGTCTCCTCCGGGCGAGTAGACCGGCGCCTCTCTTGTATGAAGCCATTGTGTGTGGAATGATTTACAGGAGAATATCTCGAGTCCGGAGAGATAAGCCGTTCATTTGGTTGGCTTGCTATGTATGTGGTGTTTGTCACTATATTATCCAGCACTCTGGGCGATGTTTCACCACTACTCACACTCATTGATTCCACACTGTAACAGTCACTGTATTCTCGTTTCCTCTTGCTCTCCATGATCAATAATGTAATTATTTTCAGTATATATAATACTGATTAGTTATATAAAGCAAACTAGGTGCAGTACAAGGCACAAGGCGATGGCCTTGTTACCGGCAGGTTTACTCTACAACAAAGATAATCGCTATCTAAATGTTCTGGCAAACCCGGCGATATTATGGTTGTACTTCACGTTAAGGTGAAGAACGAGTTCCTGAGGGCAGACCCTCCTCCCCTGCCTGCCTCCCTGCTACTGGTGGGCTGGCCAGAGGTGGCGGGGTCACCCTCTGTATGGCTGGTTATACGCCTGGCTATGGTTGCCACAATTACTAAATACATATATTTTCTCGCGTTAATAAATTGTCACCGATGGACACTGGGAACTGCTTTACTTACTTTACATTTTTACTTTAAAATGTAAAGTTAACATTTTATGAAATATTATTATCGTTTAGGAAACTTGCGGATGTGACATAATTGTAATTTTGTATAATTTAATTATATAAACTGGCAACTCAACCATTTGTATGGATACGGGAACACAAGAGTTGTACCTCACCTTTTTTTTTTTTTTGAGATATATACGAGAGTTGTTACATTATTGTACAGCCACTAGTACGCGTAGCGTTTCGGGCAGGTCCCTGGAACACGATCCCCGCCGCGAAGAATCGTTGTTACATCCAAGTACACATTTTACTGTTGCGTTAAACAGAGGCTACAGTTAAGGATTTGCTTCCAGTAAATCCTCCCCGGCCAGGATACGAACCCAGGACATAGCGCTCGCGGAACGCCAGGCGAGTGTCTTACCACTACACCACGGAGACTAAGACTGTAACTGACTGTAAACTGACTGTAAACTTCTCAAGGTACAGCTGTGTGGACTATAGAGCTATGTGGACTATATACAGCTGTGTGGACTATATAGAGCTGTGTGGACTATAGAGCTATTTGGACTATATACAGCTGTGTGGACTATAGAGCTATGTGGACTATATAGAGCTGTGTGGACTATAGAGCTATGTGGACTATATACAGCTGTGTGGACTATAGAGCTGTGTGGACTATATACAGCTGTGTGGACTATAGAGCTATGTGGACTATATACAGCTGTGTGGACTATATAGAGCTGTGTGGACTATATACAGCTGTGTGGACTATAGAGCTATGTGGACTATATAGAGCTGTGTGGACTATAGAGCTATGTGGACTATATGCAGCTGTGTGGACTATAGAGCTATGTGGACTATATAGAGCTGTGTGGACTATATAGAGCTGTGTGGACTATATAGAGCTGTGTGGACTATATAGAGCTGTGTGGACTATATAGAGCTGTGTGGACTATATAGAGCTGTGTGGACTATAGAGCTATGTGGACTATATAGAGCTGTGTGGACTATATAGAGCTGTGTGGACTATATAGAGCTGTGTGGACTATATAGAGCTGTGTGGACTATATACAGCTGTGTTCACAGCTGTGTGGCCTATATGCAGCTGTGTTCACAGCTGTGTGGACTATATACAGCTGTGTTCACAGCTGTGTGGACTATATACAGCTGTGTGGGCTATATACAGCTGTGTTCACAGCTGTGTGGACTGTATACAGCTGTGTGGACTATATACAGCTGTGTTCACAGCTGTGTGGACTATATACAGCTGTGTTCACAGCTGTGTGGACTATATGCAGCTGTGTTCACAGCTGTGTGGACTATATACAGCTGTGTGGGCTATATACAGCTGTGTTCACAGCTGTGTGGACTATATACAGCTGTGTTCACAGCTGTGTGGACTATATACAGCTGTGTTCACAGCTGTGTGGGCTATATGCAGCTGTGTGGACTATATACAGCTGTGTTCACAGCTGTGTGGGCTATATACAGCTGTGTTCACAGCTGTGTGGGCTATATACAGCTGTGTTCACAGCTGTGTGGACTATATGCAGCTGTGTGGACTATATACAGCTGTGTTCACAGCTGTGTGGGCTATATACAGCTGTGTTCACAGCTGTGTGGGCTATATACAGCTGTGTTCACAGCTGTGTGGACTATATACAGCTGTGTTCACAGCTGTGTGGACTATATGCAGCTGTGTGGACTATATACAGCTTTCTGGACTATATACAGCTGTGTTCACAGCTGTGTGGACTATATACAGCTGTGTTCACAGCTGTGTGGACTATATACAGCTGTGTGGACTATATACAGCTTTGTGGACTATATACAGCTGTGTGGACTATATACAGCTTTGTGGACTATATACAGCTTTGTGGACTATATACAGCTTTGTGGACTATATACAGCTGTGTTCACAGCTGTGTGGACTATATACAGCTTTGTGGACTATATACAGCTGTGTGGACTATATACAGCTGTGTGGACTATATACAGCTGTGTGGACTATATACAGCTGTGTGGACTATAAGCAGCTGTGTGGACTATAAGCAGCTGTGTGGACTATAAGCAGCTGTGTGGACTATATGCAGCTGTGTGGACTATATACAGCTGTGTTCACAGCTGTGTGGACTATATACAGCTGTGTTCACAGCTGTGTGGACTATATACAGCTGTATGGTAAACAGGCTACACAGTAGCAGGCCCACGGATTACGGGCTCACTATAGCCTGTGCTACATGGACGCTGTCCGATGTGGCAACACGTTCTGTGTAGAACGAAATGTAGCTAAATCTAATCCCACAAACAACAACAGGCCTACGGAACAGGGGATATATACACAAGAGAAGTGTAACAAGCTTCCGGGTGTACATACATTGAGTTTGCTTTAATCCTGGACTATGTTCAGAACTAAAGTATCCTTGCTGGCTGGTCAGTAAGCTGCTGCTGCTGCTGCTGCTGCTGCTGCTGCTGTTGCTGCTGCTGCTGCTGCTGGTGTTGCTGTTGCTGCTGCTGCTGCTGCTGCTGCTGCTGCTGCTGCTGCTGCTGCTGCTGTTGCTGCTGCTGCTGCTGCTGCTGCTGCTGCTGCTGCTGTTGTTGCTGCTGCTGCTGATGCTGCTGCTGCTGCTGCTGCTGCTGCTGCTGCTGCTGCTGCAGCTGCTGCTACTGCCGTAATAATCTTGCAGAGATAGATAGGCTTCAAGCCCAATACCATACCAAACCTACTTGTATCAGTTTAGTTTTTTTTTTTTGCATGGATATTCCCGCGCGAGCCCGAGGCCTCTAGCTGGCCCACTTAGTGTTAATCGTTTCTTGCTTCTGTTTTACTTAGGTGGTTGATTAGTATGACCTGTTTTTTTTTTAATTTTGCCCCGAGGGGCGAGTTTATTGGGCAGCGCCACTCATCCTGTGAGTGGACACACCGCCATAGTGACAGTATTGGGCAGCACCACTCATCCTGTGAGTGGACACACCGCCATAGTGACAGTATTGGGCAGCACCACTCATCCTGTGAGTGGACACACCGCCATAGTGACAGTATTGGGCAGCGCCACTCATCCTGTGAGTGGACACACCGCCATAGTGACAGTATTGGGCAGCGCCACTCATCCTGTGAGTGGACACACCGCCATAGTGACAGTATTGGGCAGCGCCACTCATCCTGTGAGTGGACACACCGCCATAGTGACAGTATTGGGCAGCACCACTCATCCTGTGAGTGGACACACCGCCATAGTGACAGTATTGGGCAGCACCACTCATCCTGTGAGTGGACACACCGCCATAGTGACAGTATTGGGCAGCGTCACTCATCCTGTGAGTGGGCACACCGCCATAGTGACAGTATTGGGCAGCACCACTCATCCTGTGAGTGAACACACACCGCCATAGTGACAGTATTGGGCAGCACCACTCATCCTGTGAGTGGACACACCGCCATAGTGACAGTATTGGGCAGCGCCACTCATCCTGTGAGTGGACACACCGCCATAGTGACAGTATTGGGCAGCGTCACTCATCCTGTGAGTGGGCACACCGCCATAGTGACAGTATTGGACAGCGTCACTCATCCTGTGAGTGGACACACCGCCATAGTGACAGTATTGGGCAGCGCCACTCATCCTGTGAGTGGACACACCGCCATAGTGACAGTATTGGGCAGCGCCACTCATCCTGTGAGTGGACACACCGCCATAGTGACAGTATTGGGCAGCGCCACTCATCCTGTGAGTGGACACACCGCCATAGTGACAGTATTGGGCAGCGCCACTCATCCTGTGAGTGGACACACCGCCATAGGGACAGTATTGGGCAGCGCCACTCCTCCTGTGAGTGGACACACCACCATAGTGACAGTATTGGGCAGCGCCACTCATCCTGTGAGTGGACACGCCGCCATAGTGACAGTATTGGGCAGCGCCACTCATCCTGTGAGTGAACACGCCGCCATAGTAACAGTATTGGGCAGTGTCACTCATCCTGTGAGTGAACACACCGCCATAGTGACAGTATTGGGCAGTGTCACTCATCCTGTGAGTGGACACACCGCCATAGTGACAGTATTGGGCAGCGCCACTCATCCTGTGAGTGGACACACCGCCATAGTGACAGTATTGGGCAGTGTCACTCATCCTGTGAGTGGACACGCCGCCATAGTGACAGTATTGGGCAGCGCCACTCATCCTGTGAGTGGACACACCGCCATAGTGACAGTATTGGGCAGCGCCACTCATCCTGTGAGTGGACATGCCGCCATAGTGACAGTATTGGGCAGCGCCACTCATCCTGTGAGTGGACATGCCGCCATATTGACAGTATTGGGCAGCGCCACTCATCCTGTGAGTGGACACACCGCCATAGTGACAGTATTGGGCAGCGCCACTCATCCTGTGAGTGGACACACCGCCATAGTGACAGTATTGGGCAGCGCCACTCATCCTGTGAGTGGACACACCGCCATAGTGACAGTATTGGGCAGCGCCACTCATCCTGTGAGTGGACACACCGCCATAGTGACAGTATTGGGCAGCGCCACTCATCCTGTGAGTGGACACACCGCCATAGCAGCATGTACAACACTCCCCAATAGGAAGAAAACCCGCTGGGTTGTTCATCCTGTCACTTGTACCCAGACACAGCTGGGACTTGCTTAACTGTCTCAAGTGAACAGCTCTTCAAACAAGAAGATTAACATCTGTCAACCCTTAAAAGCTTACGTTATCTTGCGGGTGCAAAATGGGGAAATCTTTTAAGAACAGTATCAATATTTGACAAATATTGTTTTCCTAACTCAAACAATGTGGGGTTCATTATTCTACACATATTTTTAATGTCTCTCAGGTGTTCACATTCACGTAGTGGTCAAGGCGGTGTCCGTCACTCTCACCATAGATTCTGCAACTTCGCTGATCAACTGCTGTTACCTTTCCATATCTCCATGGATATTTGTATCCAAGACGGATTCTCGCTATTACTGATTCTCTCCCTCGTCCTCCTCCTCTTCGTCCATAATGATTGGGATTGCCAGCTGCAACCATGTTGTACCATCGTATAGATTCACTGGTTTGTGCTTCTATCCTCCTTTCCTCAGTTACCTTGTCACGGTGATGTTGCCTGACAATACCTCTAATTTGTAGTAGAGTCTTGGGTATGAAGTATTCAATATGGTCTCCTTCAGCGCCTTCAGCAGCCAGCACATCTGCTCGTTCATTCCCACATATTCCGACATGGGAGAAGAAACTTTATGACTCTTCCCTAATTGGTAAGTACTCTCACAGCTCTCTTAATGTCAGCGACTATTGCAAGATTTTCTGCCCGATTTTTACTTAGGCTTTGCAGTGCTGCTTTTGAATCGGTGCAAATCACTGCACCATTAGTGTTCCGTTCAAGAAACCTTAACGCCATAACAATGGCAGTTAGCTCTGCTTGTGTTGAAGAGGCATAGTTCTCAATACGTGCTTTTTCTTCATTTCTGCGTTGGAAAGCATTATTCTTAATTACCGTGTATGCTGCATCAGCCCTGCCATTGACAGGATTAGATGACCCGTCAGTGTAGCATGTTTGCTTCAGTAAGATTATAGCCAATGTGTAACAACTACTTATGCTCTGTTAAATATCGGTTGAGATCTTATTTGGTTTGTAATTCTTGACTGTGTTAGATAATGTTCCATGGAGTGGTCTGGCGGGATCAGTTTATTGACCTGTAGTCAACATTTCTTAGTGACATTTTCATGCCTTACTTTATCCTCCCAGCACCACGTATGCTTCTCAAGTTGTGCCTTTATATTGCTCCAATTGTTTAGCTTTCACTGTCATATCATTCCATTATCTTGAATCAAGACATAAAGGTCGGTTCAGGCGCACTATTTATTGACATATATATACAAGAAGTTACATTGGGTTTATGAGAGTACATAGTATGATGTGTTCACATTCTTGTAGAGCCACTAGTACGCACAGTGTACAAGCGGCACTATTCGATGCAGACCTCTGGACAGATCTATTCCCATTTTGATTGTTTTAATCAAGGCTTTTATTGCAACACTCACTTAATATCCCTAACTTATCCTGCTTTTATCACCGTCTGTACAGATGCCTCTCTCATATCTATCACCCCATGACACAGTACCCCATAAAAGGCTGATGCATAAGCTGGAGAAACAGGCAGGAGTAACTGGTAGGGTGCTCCAGTGGATAAGAGAGTACCTAAGCGATAGGAAGCAGAGAGTTACAGTGAGGAGTGAGACCTCAGATTGGCGTGAAGTCACCAGTGGAGTCCCACAGGGCTCTGTACTCGGACTTATCTTGTTTCTGATATACGTAAATGATCTCCCAGAGGGCATAGACTCATTCCTCTCAATGTTTGCTGACGACGCCAAAATTATGAGAAGGATTAAGACAGAGGATGACAGCTTGAGGCTTCAAGAAGACCTGGACAAGCTGAAGGAATGGTCGAACAAATGGTTGTTAGAGTTTAACCCAAACAAATGTAATGTAATGAAGATAGGTGTAGGGAGCAGGAGACCAGATACAAGGTATCATTTGGGAAATGAAATCCTTCAAGAGTCTGAGAGAGAAAGACCTGTGGGTTGATATCACGCCAGACCTGTCCCCTGAAGCTCATATCAAGAGGATAACATCAGCGGCATATGCCAGGTTGGCTAACATAAGAACGGCCTTTAGAAACCTGTGTAAAGAGTCTTTCAGAACTTTATATGCCACATATGTCAGACCAATCCTGGAGTATGCGGCTCCAGCATGGAGTCCATATCTAGTCAAGCATAAGACTCGACTGGAAAAGGTTCAAAGGTTTGCCACCAGACTAGTACCCGAACTGAAAGGTATGAGCTACGAGGAGAGACTACGGGAATTAAACCTCACGTCACCGGGAGACAGAAGAGTTAGAGGGGATATGATCAGCACATACAAGATTCTCAGAGGAATTGATAGGGTAGATAAAGACAGGCTATTTACTACAAGGGGCACATGCACTAGGCGACACAGGTGGAAATTGAGTGCCCAAATGAGCCATAGAGACGTTAGAAAGAATTTTTTCAGTGTCAGAGTAGTAGACAAATGGAATGCATTAGGCAGTGATGTGGTGGAGACTGACTCCATACACAGCTTCAAGTGTAGGTATGATAGAGCCCAGTAGGCTCAGGAACCTGTACACCTGTTGATTGACGGTTGAGAGGCGGGACCAAACTCAACGCCCGCAAGTACAACTAGGTAAGTACACAGGCCCGGTAGTACAGTCGGGTTCGTTCTCGTTTCACAATCTGGAATTTCGGGTTCGAATCCGGATGGGACGGAAACTGTTGGGCGTGTTTCTTGTCACCTAATGCATCTGTTCACTTAGCAGTAAATAGGTACCCAGGAGATAGCTTCTTGTGGGTTGCATCCTGTGTGTGTGTGTGGGGGGGTGGGGGGGGTGGCAGAAGTTCGACCTTAGGGGGATGGGGGAAATTGATTTAAACCTAACGTTAATGTATATATACACTCTGGCTGCTTGTCCCCCGACAAAAATGAATTATTAATTAATATTTAATTTACATAATTTCCTTTGCAAGAAAAAATGTATACTAACCCCGGAATTATACATTTATTGATAGGGGGGGAGGGGAGTTTGAGGTGTTACCGTAAGCACGTAATTAAAACTGGCCAATTACCTGGTAATGCCATCTCCCTCTAGTCATGTCAAGTGCTCGCTGCCCAATTACTGACTTTGTCTCTGATAGTTTACTTCGGAAGCGACGTGGCGGGTCGGGCAGTCTTGGCGGAGGGTTGGTTCTGTTAACACCAGCGAGTCCTCTCCAATATTACTCGTCTGTACAACTGTAGCGAGTTAGTGATGCTACCCAACATCAAAGCAGACAGTCGCGGTGAGAGGGTGTGTTAGCCGGAGCTCCTGAGTGTAGTTATATTATCATAGCAATATGGAAAATTGTAGTGAAGGAACTGATGAATCCTAGTTGGAGCCCTGAGGACAGAGTTGGATACCCTACGGGAGGAGGTACGTCAGCTGAAACAACATCGAGAAGAAACGAAGGAGGAGACCAGTATTAGAAAGGCCTCTTCTTGGAAAGTCGTAAAGGACATTGGCCTTAAGAAAACCTTGATAAAGCCGCCTACAGACATCCTAAGGACTTCTAATTCATTTGCCGTATCGGAGGACGAGTGGTGTGGTGAGACTGCGGTTCACGCGAAAGAGAAAGCAACGAAGAGCAATGAAGAGCAATGAAGCGCAGGCCCCTCGGAGAGTAAAGGAAGTACCTAGCGAATTTTAGTAGATTTTCCCAGGTAAGGTATTTGGATAAAACGTTTTGCCCTAGAGATAGGGGGAACCGGGTAAGGGTTTGCTATCTGGGAGCTGGAATTGGTGATATTATAAACGTGAATGATATTATGACTGAATGGGAACATTCCCGTTATTTGCATTAGCGCAGGGGGAAATTATGTTGGTAGAGTTCAGAGTGAGGAACTGATTCAGAGGTATAAAAGGGCTATAGAATTAGTTAGAAGCAAGGGAGGAATCCCGAATATATGTGGCTTTCTTCCAAGAAAGGGCGTTGGGAATGAATGGTTGTCGAGGGCACTTGGTGTCAATTGCCGCTGGAAAGATATTGCAAATCAAATGCAATATCTTTCATAGACAACTGGGAATACTTCTATGGGAGAAATGAAATGTATGCTCGCGATGGGGTGCATCTATAGAGGGCTGGGGCTGTTGCGAACTCGTTGGAACCAGTGGTTAGAGGCATTTGTTGGGTTTAATCTTGGTAGATAGTGGTATGGGAATTGATAGGGAGGAAGGAGGTAATAAAAATGTTTGTTGGAGGAAACTGGCAAAATGATCAGGGAAAGAGAAGGGCCTCAAAATAACAATTCACTTAGGGTTTATTACACTAACAGTAGAAGTTTAAGAAATAAAGATTAACGAATTAAATGTTCTAGTCTGCACAGAAAAAATTATACTATTGCCCTTACCGAACGTGGATGTATGTAGAAAATAGAACTATTAGCTGAATATCAAATGGATTTAAACTATATCACAGATATATTCCACGAGGGGGGAGTAGCCATATATGTTGGGGAACATTTGAAATGTAATCTCAAAGGAATCAAAACTGAGCCTCGTACAGAAAACTATTTGGATAGAATTAAGAGAGGCAAATATCTTATAGGAGTTACATACAGGCCACAAAGCTTAAACAGGATGAAAGCAAAGCATCTATGGGATGAAATATCTAGAGCATCTAGGTCTAGCAGTATTTGACATGGGTGACTTCAATTTCAGTGGAATAAATTGGTCTAATAGAACGGGGAATAATGAAGAGAGAGATTTTCTAGAATTGACGATTGCTTTCTTAGCAAACACATTAAGGAACCAACGCAGGAAAATAATACTTTAGATTTAGTGTTAACAAACAGGGAAACACAAATTAATGATATCGAAATAGGGAGTGAGCTAAGGAACAGTGATCGCAAAGAAATCGGATTTAGCATAGAATGGAATAGACCTGTAGGAGAAAATTGTTAGTGCCTGATTTTCGAAAAAGCTGATTTAAATAGCCTAAAAAAATTTTTGGGCAAGTTGACTGGAATGTCTTGGGTATGGGATGTGGGCTGGTCTTGGAGCTAGACGTGAACCCAACGATAGACGTCGTAAAAGGGGTTTTCGATGTAGATTCAAAATATAACTTATTTAAGAATATTCAAAACAGTGCACAGGAATGTAGTATACCATACAAATTTAATAGATCGAATACTAATGACCCAAAATGGATAGCAAAGGATTTGAAGAACCTTATAGGTAAAAAGAGCGTACTACAAATGATTAAGAATGAGGAAGTCTGTTTAGAACACGAATTCGTACAACTGGTTAGAAATGTTAGAGATTAGGAAAGCAAAAAAGAAACTATAAAGTTCGCATAGCAGAGCAAGCAAAGACAAATCCTAAAGGGTTTTTCAGTTATATCGAACTAATGCTAGGAAAAGGATAGGTCCATTAAAAACTAAGACTGGTCAAATATTGGATAATGACGGAGATGAGTAGTATTTTTAATAAATATTTTATATCTGTATTTACTAAAGAGGAACTTAATATGCCTTCAGCCGAACAAGTCTGTGGGTGGGGACGAGGACAGGTTGACTAGTTTAGCAGTTACCAGGGAGGATGTAATTAAACAAATGGTAAAACTAAAACCAAACAAATCCCAGGACCGGATGAAGTGTTTGCCAGGGTGCAAACGCAACGAGGAGAGAATGCAAAGAAGAGCTTTCAGAGCCACTGTCTACCATATTTAATAAAGCAATAGTTAGGCAGTTCATAGTCATGGAAGGTAGCTAATGTGGTGCCAATTTTTAAGAAAAGAGATAGTTTGATGCAAGTGATCTATCGGCCAATTAGCCTAACGTCTATTGTAGGAAAGTTACTTGAATCGATAATTGCAAATACAATTCTTCATCTTGAAAAACATGAATTAATAAGTCGCAACATGGTTTCATGTTGCGATCATGAAACACATGAACGGCCATGAATAGCCGTTCATGTTTAACAAATTTTGCAATCTTTTTATTCTAGCGTAGTTGAGGCAGTTGACAGTGGTAAGGATTGTGATGTTGTGTACCTTGACTTTAGCAAAGCTTTTGATACAGTGCCACATGAAAGACTGATTAAAAAGATTAGGCTCATGGTATTGGAGGTGCTGAATTAGGGCATGGCTATACCAAGGAAGCGGTTAGTATAAATGGAGTAAAGTCAGAGTGGGGAAATGTTGTAAGTAGTGCCTCAAGGCTGTCCTGGGACCTCTATTGTTTATAATATATATGATTTAAATTCAGGTTAGAGTAGCAACATTTGCAAATTTGCCGATGATACAAAAATCGGTAAGAAATTGATACGGAAGAATATCCATTCTATAGTATGGCGACCAAAACTGAACTGCATTATCTAAAAGGGGGCCTAACCAGAGCAAGATATAGCTTACGAACCACACCAGGTGTCATGTTACTAACGCTTCAATTAATAAATCAGTGTCCTATTTGCCTTATTACTAACGTTCATAGCATTGATCCTTTTGTTTTAAATTCTTACTAATCGTAACTCTCGGATCCCTTTCGCAATCTCGATACCATTTAACTCGTATCTTGTAACTCTATCATCATTATCTAGCCTCAGAACTTTACATTTAACAGCATTAAACTGCATCTGCCAATCTTTTTGACCATTTCAAAACCCTACTTGGATAAACTTGAAGTGATGGCGAGTCTTTTTCAGTGTTAATTTCACTACAGATTTTTGTATAGTCTGCAAATTTGTAGATGTTGCTACTCAACCTGAATCTAAATAATGTATATTATAAACAGAGGTCCCAGGACAGAGCCTTGAGGCACTCCACTAACATTATCCCACTCTGACTTAACCCCATTTATACTAACTGTTTCCTTTGGCATAGCCATGCCCTAATCCAACTTAATATAGCCCCCCCCCAAATACCATGAGCCTCTATTTTTTTTGTCTTTCAAAGACTTATATATGTATAACCAATTTATACTATATACCTATTAGAGGTATATACCTCTGTAATAGGTATATCTATACCTATTGGATATAGCCTCTAGGCAAGCCTATACCTCTGAAGGAGGTTCGCTTGGAATGTCCCTTATCCCCCAGCAGTACATCAAAATCCTCTCTAACCTTACTCGCAACTCAATAACAGTGGAGTTGCACAAGATTATAAGTCATTAAATGAGTGGTGGCCAGCACATAAGAGAAACGAGGACTTGAGGTAAAATACCAATAGTCAACAAAATGCTTCCTCCATTATTTTTGTAAGATATTAGGTACATCTGCATTAGTGCAGCTACCCTAGACTATATGAAGTAGAGTACAGTGTGTAAAAAAAAGCTAACTAGGTGATGCTAAGAAATCCCCATCACACAGGATGGTTAGTCATACAGAGGCATGTGATAAGCGGTCTGCACTGGCAGACTCTGGATGCATTTTGAGGATATCATCAACACAAGAGTGAATAAGGTAGCAGTGGTAATAAGTCCCCATCTCGCAGGATGGTTAGTCATACAGAGCCATGTGTTTAATAGCCTGCACTGGCAAATTTTTGGGTACACTGTGAGGATATCTTCAAGAATACGAGAGTGAATAAAGTAATTGCAAAGCTCCAGGTACCTCATGCCAACTGGTCTGAAAGGTCTAATAACTGGGCATTCAGTGATGTAGTGAGGGAGATTGTGCCGTAGTTCCTGCTCATAGAGTTTGCACCTGGAGTGCTCAGGATTGGGAGACCCGTCACCTGCAGCCACCTGCCACAGGTAACGGTAACCCAACCTGATCCTTGCAACCACTGTGTCGCAGTCTAGTGGACGTTTTGTGCTGTCCATAGATGTAGGTTTCAGATCTGAACTAATCATAGCTTTTTATACTAGTACTTTTAGGTCGTTGGGAGTCGGTAAGTTCTTTCCTATCGGATCTGAATGTTTGGACCAATACAGTTTTGACAGCAGAGATGGGGATACCTAGATCTAATTCAACTTCAAACTTGTTACACGCTAATTTGGCTGCAATGTCTGTCTCATTATGATGGGTTATATTTATGTGTGAAGGTATCCGTACAAAGGAGATTAGAGACCCTTTACTCTGTGCATCAATTAGGTCATTTATAATTGGGAGTATGAGGTTCTTGCTGTCGATCTTCAAAGAGAAGTTTTAGATTGCTTGAAGAGTAGACTTTGAATCCATCCATCAACAGTCCATCCTCCATTAACAGTCCCGCAGCAAAATTTAATCTACGTTCTAACGCTGCCCAGAAGAGCTAAAGTTATCATACTGCAATTGATTTTCTCTAACAATCATTCATCCACAACCAATCTCTTGCATCGTTATCACAAATGATACGAACCTTCTGGCTGTCTCTTTAGATAATTTACCCACTAACTTCTCTTAAAACTAGCCAGGAGCTTACAACACCTGCACCAACACTCGCAGGATGGTTCTTCAGTGTCCTCTGCCTTGTTCCCTGTTGTAGCCTTTCTTGCTAGTGTTGCTATTCTCAGGTTGTTTGCACTCTGCTCCTGTGGTCTTATAAGTTGTCGCTCTTTTTGCCTGCCAGCTTGCAGTTTGTTTCTCACAAGGAATCCACTTGATTGCCCTACCTCTTGTTCACTGCCCAATCTTGTTTTGCGCGAAACTCTTGTACTAGTGGCTTTAGGTATTGTATGTACTACCTCTATCTTTAAATCAAACTATGTTTGTACTGTAACTCTGCAACTATGTGTACTTTTCCTAAATTGTTTCTCTTCTCCCTGGAAGTGGTGGTGGGGGGGGGGGGTGTCATGGAATTTGGCATTGGTGGATGTCCTTTTCAGCTGCTTTAAAAGGTATTTGATTCAGTTGGTGGCAAGTTTCAGCTTTGGGTTGGTCCAGTGCCTGCAGTGTTTGGGTGTCTTGGCTTTCCCATTGGGACCTCCTTCACCTTGTAAGGCCCTGGCTGTGGCTGGTTAAGGTTTGGTTGTATCGGATATAAGTTCAGGAAGCCACTGGAGGTCCAACATTTGTACAATCGTTTAGTTCTGGGGAGGAGGTGGGGGGGGGGGGGGAGAGAGCTCCCCGGAGCTATCCAGGCTGATATGGATATACAGTATTAAACTTTGGCATCAGTAAATGAGCATGGAGTTCTAGGGCTGCCGGGGACCATGATCCAGAACCTGACTCCCCCCACAGAGGCACGAGGAGAAATGGCCTATAACCCCCCCCCCCCGGTGTGGTTGGAAGCATTTTATGCCATCGACCGGGGTCAGGCACCCAGAAAGGTATGCACCCCAAAACAAACCTCTATTCTGCTTAACATTGCTACTGAAAACCAAAACTAGTGGACAGAATTCCCCAAATGAAAACGTGCATGACGTCACCATAGCTGCGCTCTCTGCGCAACCCACCTCCCTGGAAGGGGGGGGGGGGCGCGCCCAAGTTCTTTGGCTGATGTGATTTGCAACGGTTGTTTTCCTGTTTCCAGTTCTGTGCCTTGTGGTGTGGTGCTGTTTCCTTGTATGTGCACGAGCCAGGAGTAATTTCAAAAGTACTCAGGCTGCATGTGCCTAGGGGCACCTTCCCTAGGTGCCCTGTAAGTACAGTACTGTCCTTGGGTCTTAGGGCCGCCTTCCACAAGTCACCTTGGGGGGGGGGAGGGGGAGTCTACCTCAGCTGTGTCTTGCTGCTCGGTAATTGGCCGCTCTTGGAGTCAGCTGGGGTGTTCGTGCTTTCTCGTTTGCCTCAAAGTAGGGGGTAGTTTTCGTCACTGGTTGGGGTGCAGAGTACTGTGCAGCTAGTTTCTCATAGCAGCCGGCTCTGTTCCGCCTGGGTACATTCTCTTGCAGGGTTTTATTTTCCTTTGTTTTTCCTGCCGGGTGAGGGGTGTGGGTGGTCTGCCTTTGATTGGTCACACCCTGTTTGTAATTTGGTAGTCCTCTGCTAGGCCCCGGCGAGTTTACACATCCTGGGGGGTTCAGCTTCAGCAATCTGCTCGGTATTTTTGGGCGCAGATTAGCAGTACCCCTGCCTGGGCTTCCCTTAGCGGAACACCATGACTAATGGCCCTGGGAAACCCCACGGGGGCTCTATGGCCCAATGGATACGACCCCTAGGTCCCTACTCGCGTGTGAGTTTGAAGGTTGCTCTGTCTGCCTTGTCTAAAGGTGACGCTCACTGGGTGTGCTTCTGTCATGCTGCCTGTTGTGTCGGTGACACATTCGATCTGGAGTCTTGAGAGTTTTGTTGCTTGTTCGTACTCTAGTTCACCCAGACTGATGATCATGGTGTGTGGGTGCAGGCAACTTCAGTGTTGCATGCTTGATTTTAGTTGCTGCAGCGCACTAGGTTAGTTGCTATCCCGGATGCCCTGAGACTACCCCGCTTTAGTTATAGGGATCCTGACTTGGGGGTGTTAGACGGAACCAAAGACGATTTTGGTTGTCTGCACCCCCTTGTACGTCTCATTCTGTTGTGCATCCTGGTCTGCCCCCCTTTGCTTTAGACTTCAACGCGTCTGAGGGCTTCAGAGGTGGGGCAGGGTTTAGTTGGTGTTGAGACTCTGGCAGTTTCGGGGGAGTCCCCTTCAGATTTGGCGCTGGAGGTATTCGAGCCTGGTCCTCCAGCCGAAGCTTCTGGGTTTAACTAGTGGGCCCCCTATGTTGTAGCTTTTTCAGCTGCTTCTGCCATTTCTTTAGAGGCGGGGGTTTGGAGGACGGCTCGGCCCAGGGTCCTCGTGAGGAGGTTCCCAGGGTGGGGTAGGGGTTGACTTGGCTGACCTCGACCTCCTTGTACGAGTTGGATTTGGTGTCTACCCCTCCCCGGTTTCGGTTCAGTGATCCCAGGGGGTTCTTCTGTCTAATCTTTGGCCTCCCACATCCCACCCCAGGCAGTGCGGGAGGCCATTGTGGCTTTCCTCCTACGCAACCCGGATTATGCCGTCATAATGGATCCTTCTTTTGTTTATGGAGCTTCTTGTCTCTACTGGGTTCGTTATGAGGTTCCAGAGTCAGGCTGCCCCTTTTTCTTTTTGGAGGTGTGGCATTTGTTCTGTCGGTATCACACGCTCGA